>NC_051142.1:10145478-10492877 GCF_014839805.1 Manduca sexta | reverse complement strand
TTTAAATAGAAGAATATATTCTATGGCCCTTAATATACCCAAACATTCTCCTGTGAAAACAGAGGATTCCATAGGAAGTTTAATTTTTTGCACAATATTAAATTGTGCGTGGAAAACACCAATCCCAACGCATTCCAGTGGGCCTATTTTGGAAGCATCTGTATATAAGTGGTGAAAACCCTCAAAACGTTCAGCAAGGATTTCGTTAAATGCAGCCCTAGCACTACCAGATTTTTTATCAATAGAATATAAAATATTTTAGGAGTGAAAATTAATGAACTAAAGCTATTGTTATATATAGCGAGCCGGTTATAACAGTAAGTTAGCGCGGTAATAGCAAGAAATTTATGAAAACTTATTATTATGCACGGAAGAGATTTATGAGATGGTTTATTCAGGTAATGCATTGGAGTGATTCTAGTAGCGGAATGAGAGGATGGTTTGAAAACTGAATAATTTTGAATAAATATTTATCTGAAAGAAATTGTCTCCTAAGAAAAAGAGGAGATTCACCGCATTCAACTTGCAGGGCGTTGATTGGACTTGATCTCATTGCCCCTGATATAATGCGTAAGCATTTTGAATGTAGGCGATCTAATTTTTTAAAAGCATTTATATTGCCGGGTTCAAACAAATGAACCATAATCAAAAATACTTCTAATAATGGCGTTATATACTAGTTTTAAAGATTGTGGGTGCGCACCCCACCATACTCCCACTAAGACATCGTAACATGTTTATATGACGCTCCACTTTGTTAGCAACATAATCGCAGTGAGCAGTCCCAGACAGTTTAGAGTCCAATAAAACACCCAAATACTTAAAAGCGCTTTTAACTGGAATTGGAATGTTATTATATACAATATTAATTGTAGGTAGAGTTCTCTTTTTGGTATAAACTACGGATGCGCACTTTGATGGGGAAAGATCTAAACCATTTTTAAAAAGCCATGACGATAAGGAAATTAATGAAGAATTAAGGACTGAACATGCGTGCTCAATTGAATCGGAAGAGTAATATAACAGCAAGTCATCTGCATATTGTAAACTTTAACGCCATTAGTAATATAAGATTCTAAATCGTAGGCATAAATATTATATAACAAGGGGCTTAAACTGATCCTTGCGGTAAACCTTTCAAACGCGTGTCGGGTGAACTGGTTTTCACACTGGCTGATAGATGTGGTAATTTTTCTATATTATCGTAAGCGCCATTAATGTCTGGGAATACAGCCTGTACCGTAGAACAATTTTTGAAAAGACATGGTGTCTGTCGTGTAAAAATGCTGAGGCAGTCCAAAGTACTTTTTCCTTTTCAAGCCAAATTGGGAATTTGCCAGAAACCTCTACTCTCAACATACCAATCAAGCCGATTTTAATTAAATGTTCTGCCAGTTTCATTAAGACTGAGGATAGGATTATAGGTCGGTATGAGGAAATATCGGTTGGAGACTTGTGAGGTTTAAGAATTCATGTCACAATATGACGTTTCCACATTGGGGAATGCTTCCGTGTTGACATTATAAAATTAATAAAATGAAAGATAGTATTGGTTTTTTGGAGGGTAGCTGATACACGAGTCAGTGGGATTCTGTATTTAAACCTTTTAAAAATCAGGAAATCTCTATATTACTATAATTCCTATTGAATTGTGTTCTGTATATTCTTAGTGGTGTCGGTAAGTGTTTTTGTGTATTAATTAGTCCTTGTTACTATCTCATATAGTAACAATGGACATATCACCTCCGACCCCGATCCCCGGATATTTCCCAAACGGTTGCTATGGATGTTATTTCCTCCCCACCCTGATACTAGTGTGGCTAGACAATCGGCCTATAAACGCCAAATCGCTGACTCCGCGGAGACAATCATCCCTCCCAAAAACAATATGTCAGCACAAGGGCTCCTAGATTGCCCTTCCATTCTAAACCTCATTCACTCACACAAGTTACAAGGAACTTTTGAGTTCTTACCCTGATTCAAGCACAGGACCATTTATCGTTCATGTGTCTCGTGTTGAAACTGATCCTTCATCTGGATCGACCATCAGACCCATTAATTTTGGCCAGTTTTTGTTCAAGCATAAAATACCAAACATAATGAAAAATGGGGTAAAAAAAGTGGGTCGCAATAGAATTTCTATTGAATTTCTTACTGCTGTTGACGCAAATAATTTTTTAATTAATCCTACTTTATCACTCAATAATTATGTTTCTTCAATCCCTCATACAATGTTAACCCGGTTGGGAGTAGTTCGAGGAATTCCTGTTGAGGTTTCCATGGATGACTTCATTAAATACATAGAAGTTCCAGATGGATGTGGTAAAGCAATTAAAGGAGACGACTCAGCAGAAAGGTAATTACAGATGGTGCTCCTAGTTGGCTACCAACTCAAACTATTGTAATTACATTTCTGTCACAAAATTACCCTCTTACGTATATTACTTCTATAACTCTCTTCCTGTGGATATATATATACTTCCCACAATTCAATGTCTTAACTGCTGCGGTTTTGGTCACATTAAAACCAATGTCGGTCAAAAACTAGATGTTATAAATGTTCTCTTCCACACCCAGGTGACTCATGCTCGGTGGACATGCAATCTGCTAAATGTACTTCCTGTTCTGGTAGTCATTTTGCCACACACAAAAGCTGTCCTGAACATGACAGACAAAAAAATATAAAAATGCTCATGTCTAGGGACAATGTGTCTTACGACATGGCATCCTCCCATTTTAAACCTAATAACTCTTATTCACAAGCTATCAAAGCTGCTCCTAATCTATCTTCCCCAATTAATATGCCTTCTCCTTCACCCAATAATTCACCTCCTGAACGTTCTTCATACAATAAAACTACTTTCTCCTCCCCTCGATCCCGAGCCCCATTAGGTAAGAGCTATAATAGAGTGTTACATTCTGATATTACTTCTGATCCTGCCTCTTCACAACCAAATGGCTGCGCTTTGAATACTCCTGTAGATGACTCTCTCCCAGAAAGTAACCTTCTAGAAGGTCTTATAAATCTAGTATTCACTATTATATCCACATATTCTGATTGCTTACCGACCAACGTTGCCAATAAATTACAATTAATTTTTTCCCTTGTTAACAATGGATCCAATAAAGATTCTTCAGTGGAACAGTAAGAGTATCCGCAATAAGAATCATGAAATTTCTCTTATGATTTCTAAATATTCCCCATCTATCCTTGCTATTTCCGAGACTTGGCTTGTCCCTGGCTCTCATTTTCGAGTCCCTGGGTTTGCAGGTTTTCGGGATGACAGGGACGATGGCTATGGGGGAAGTGCTTTATTTGTAAGTCAGTCCCTCATTTATACCCAGTTAGCTGTTCCTCCTCATAGTCAAAACTTTAATGTCGTGGCTGTGAGGTGTTTTAACATTTCTTTTGTTTCTATTTACATCCCTCATCCTTCTTCCTTCATATTCCTTGAACTTCGTTCTATTTTATCTTCCCTTCCTAGTCCTATTATAATCATGGGCGATTTTAATTGCCACCATACATCATGGGGTCCTATCGGTGTGACCGTGTCTCCTTTCCTCTTCTCGAAATATTGGATGATTTTAATTTTTGTGTTATCAATGATGGGTCTCCTACCCGTCGTGTTTACCCTTCTCAGAATCCAAAGAGTGTTGTAGATTTATCCATTTGTTCTGCATCTCTTGCGTCTCTACTACATTGGGAAATAAGTCCCCACAGTTTTAGCAGTGACCATTTTCCAATTATTATCTCCGTCCCACTTAATTTTCCTCTTCAAAATCCCTTCTCCCCTCTCCTCAAATATCGTTTATCTGCGGCTGACTGGCCATCATATGTAGCATCCCTCGATTCTCAATTAAAAGTTATATCTGGCAATAGTAATTTACACCCTTTAGATGCATATAATAAATTCGTTGAGGCGATTTCTTCGTCTGCAGACTCTCACATTCCACTTAAAAAAGGCAAATCATCCAAAAAGTCGCCGCCATGGTGGGATGCAGAGTGCACGAGCATTATTCACCAACGCCACAAAGCTGAAATTAAATATAACTCTTCAATGACGACAGAGAATTTCATCTCTTTTCAACAAATGGCGGCCCGTTCCGCAGATTATTATCCCTTAAAAAGCAGGGTTGGATGCGGTTTTGCGAAAGTCTGTCACCCAAATTCCCTTCATCATATGTTTGGAGTCAAATAAAAGGTTTAGATCTGCTCGTAATTTTTCTAATACCCCATCCAATGATCCTTCCCCTTGGATCGACTCATTTGCTTCTAAAATTGCCCCTCCTTCAGTCCCAGACTTTTCCTGTCTTCCCCTCTTATATCCTCCTCTTCCTTCAACTCACCCCCTAGCATCCCCATTTTCGTTTGAAGAATTGCAATTGTCTTTAGACGGCCTTGTCGACTCTTCTCCTGGGCTTGATGGCATTCCCTATTCATTCTTGACAAGAGCTAATGATAACTGCAAACAGTTTTACCTAAAACTGATTAATCATTTTTTTGAAACTGGTGTTGTTCCCGATGCATGGAAAACACAAATTATTATTCCTCTCCTCAAACCAGGTAAAAATCCTCTTCACTCTTCTTCATATAGACCCATAGCCCTCTCCTCTATATTACTTAAAATTTCAGAACATTTGCTCAAACATCGATTGGATTGGTTCATGGAGAACTCAGGCAAATTGTCAGATACGCAGTTTGGATTCAGGAAAGGAATGAGTACTCTAGACAGTCTTAGCATTCTTACAACTGATATTTACCGCTCTTTCCAAAACAAAGAAGTACTTTTAGGTGTCTTTTTAGACATCACTTCTGCATATGATAATGTTCTTCTTCCGGTTCTCAGAGAAAAACTTCTAAAGCTGAGTGTCCCTGAGAAGATGGTACATTTCATATTTAATTTGATGACGAGCAGATCAGTGGTAATTAAAATCAATAACACATTCTTACCCCTAGAACTGTCTGGAAAGGCCTACCTCAAGGTTCAGTACTGAGTCCTCTGCTTTACAACATTTATACTTATGATCTTGATGTAGTGGTGAACAGTTACTGTCAAGTCCTACAATACGCAGATGACCTCGTACTTTACTCATCTTCCAAATTTATCCACTGTGTAGAATCTGACTTAAACCAGGCACTAGCATATCTGGGTGATTGGTTAAATGTTCATGGTCTCACCCTATCAACATCAAAATGCAATTCAGTGTTGTTTACAAAAAAAAGAATTATTCACCCTGTTAAAATCCTTATTGATGACGAAGTCATTACTCAGGTCTATCAAACTAAATTTCTAGGCATTATACTAGATTCGAGGATGACTGGTATCCCCCATTGCCTTTACATTTCCCAAAAATGTGAAAAAATGATTAACATTTTGCGTTCCCTGTCTGGAGTTTGGTGGGGGTCACATCCTTACTCTCAAAAATTGCTATACAATGCAATTATCAGAAGTCACCTGGATTACGGCTGTTTTCTGCTAGACCATTGTAATAAGGCAGGTTTGAATAGTTTGGATAAAATACAAGCTAGATGTTTACGTATAATTATGGGGGCTATGAAATCTACTCCTATCAATGCCATGCAAGTGGAGTGCGTTGAACCCCCCCTTCATATCCGTCGCCAGTACCTGTGTGACAGATTTTTCTTTAAAATTGTTCAATCTACTTCTCACCCTCTTTTAGATAAACTTAGAACTCTTTCACAGTCACTTCCAAGTAATCCACGGTCCATGCCTTGTCTTCTTCTTAGTTTCCGCAGTTTTTCTCAATTATCTTGCCCAACGTTCCAATCCTCACTTAGTCCTTTGTACTCCCTTCCTTATAAGGCCCTAATTTTTAAACCATCCGTCCTTCTCAATTTCGGCATAAATAAAGGTACAATTGAGGCAAACATTGTTTTTAATGAGATATTGAATTCAAAATGGGAGGGTTGGTTACCAATGTTTTGCGATGCCTCTAAATTATCAGATGACGCGTGCGTGGGTTCGGCTGTTTGGATTCCTAATTCACGCATCATACTTTCTTTTAAATCTCCTCCCTGTACCTCTGTATTTACAGGAGAATCTATAGCAATACTTGAAGCTGTTCGATTTGCCCAATCGCATAAATTAGATAAATCTATAATTTTTCCGACTCTTTAAGTAGTCTTCAGGCCATAATGTCCAATCCATTCCGCTCCAAATCTAAATTCCCTATTACCTTGAAAATAAGACAGACATTGTTTGAGTGTGCTCTACATAACCTTAAAATAGTACTGGCCTGGATTCCGGGTCATGAAGGGATTCATGGCAATGAAACTGTGGACTCCTGTGCAAAATTTGCGACTCAGAGTGGTTCCTTGGAATACTACAATTACTTCAGCCAAGACTTATGTCTTTTGTCCCTTACTCGACTAACTCGCACATGGAATGAGCAGTGGCGGGTATCTAAATCGGTGAAGGGAAAATACTATGGAGACATTGTTCCAGATATCCCAGTCAAACCATGGTTTTCAAGTTCCGTCAATTGGACAAAACTGCTATTTCCACTATCTGTCGTCTTCGTTTCGGCCATGCATGCACCCCGATTCATCTGGCAAAATTAAGGGTTAGAGACCATTCACTTTGTGAATGTGGCTTGGAGGAAGGAAGCGCCGATCATTTATTCTTTAATTGTCCCAAATTACGATATCCCCTATATAATATTCTTCCTGATAACGTCTCCCGCCCCACTAGTTTCAAGTGTATCCTCTCCTTAGTAGACTCTCCCTTTGTTAGACAGCTATGTAAATTTATAGAAATTAACAAAATAAAGTTATAACATAGGTAACTGTCTAAGTCTAAAGTCCTTTCTAACTTTTAGTCATAAGTGCCAAATGTTTCTGTACGTTTAGTTATATCTAATGCATGTGGTGTTATTTATTTATTGGTTTGAAATCATATTTATATGCGTGATGTCTACTTATCATATACATGTTGTTGTAGATCACTAACATTTGGGGAAAACATCAATTCAATACGCTACGAGGGAAAAAAAGAGAGTCAACTGTCACTCAAGAACTGTCTTAACGTAGTGGTTATATTCTCTATGGAACTGTCAAATCCCCTTCGTTTATCTTCTCCCATTAACAAAAGTCTTCATCATAAAGACATTCAACTTTAATACCCAGATTAATACCTCAGTAATCTGCAGTCTGAAACAACGTGACATTGGCGGAATAGCTTCATAATCAAGCTCGTCGCCAGTAATCAAAGAAGAAGAAGAAGAAGATAGTATTGAAGAGCGCTATCACTCAGATGGGATATAAAAGAGTATGGGATGCCATCAAATCCAGGAGTAGAATCTACAGTATTCTGGACAACACCTTTTAATTCGTCAATGTGAAATGGTAATTTTAAGGCCGACCAGTCATCAACATCTTTGCAGATAGATATAGACATTGGTTTCAAAATAAACTCCTGAGGAACCCACGGAGGAGCCAGGTTATCCAAGAAGTCGTTAGCTAATGATTCCGGAATACGGGGAGAAGGGTTCACCGAGACAGATCTAAAACGTTTAATATTATTCCAAACAATAGTAGGATGTGTATTGGGAGAAATAGAGGCACAGAAACTATGCCAGCCTTCTTTCTTTTCATTTTGAATAGTTTACGTGTTTCAGCAATTACTTTGGAAAGGAGTTCAAAGTTTTCTTGAGACATATTAAGATTGTATTGCACTTCTGCCTGCTTACGTTGTTTAACAGCACTAGTGCAGTCAATGTCCCACCAGGGAGGCATTGGAATTTTTCTAATTTTTGAATTACTATTCACAGGAAATAAGTCATCAGCGGCGGTACAAAGAATTTTGCTAAAGCTTCAGCACACATCTGTTCCTTGCCATTGGTGACCTCGGGAAGAGAAGAAAGCTGACTGTCTACCTTTTTACTAAATTTCGTCCAGAGTTCACTGCATTTATTTGGCAGTTTATATTTTAAAAGAGGCTTTTTTGGTGGCACATTGCTGTATGGAGAAGGAAATGTGATTTTAATTGGGAAATGATCACTGCCAAATGAAGAGGATAAAGTAGACCAAGTAAGAAAAGATGCAAAGTTTGGGGTGCAAATAGATAGATCTAATGCACTCTGATTGGTGTTGTTAGGAGTGTTACGACGAGTAGGTGTGCCTGAATTTAATACACATAGGTTGTGCATATCTAATATCTCCAGAAGCTCTTCACCATACTGATTAGATATAGAGCTACCCCAAGATTGATGATGACAATTGAAATCTCCCAACAACAGGAAATGTTGGGGAAGAAAGGATATAAGGTTATTAATTTCATGAAGTAAAGGAAGTGAAGGGTGAGAGATATAAACAGAAACAAGACAAATGTTATTGACATTTAGAGCCACTATAGATATTTCATCGCTATGTGAAGGAAGAGAAATTACTGAATATGGCACTGAGTCTTTAATGAGTATGGCAGCACCACCATACCCATCTTGTCTATCTTCTCTGATTATACTATAACCATTAATTTTGAAGGTATAGTTTGGTTTGAGCCATGTCTCAGAAAGAGCAAAAGCCCATGGCTCATATTTATTAATTAAATAAATTAATTCACTTTTTATTGGTTATACTGCGGCAATTCCATTGTATTATTAGATTCAGATTGTCCATTTTGGGAAAGAGATGAGGAAAAGACTTATTTAAAAAGAGGAGCAACGTTGGACGGTGATAAATTAAAATGTGTAATAATAGTAATCAATGCTGAAATAAGTTCTTTTACATTAAACTGTTTAGACTGGGGATCTTGTGTATTATTATTAAAACCACATCCATTGGTGGGTTCAGGAATTTTAAAATCTTTCAATATATTATTATGTGCTTCTTTGTTGTATCCCTTAGTAGGAGTGACTGGCGAGTGTGGTTTCCGGAAAATAGTTTTTTTATAACTGCTAAACTGTTGCTGCCTCAAGACAACAGGTTCGGGAACACTTGGATCATGAGATGGTCGGGAAATAAGTGTGTCTGCAAAAGATTTGGAAACTGGTGGAAAATGTTTACTGGCTTCAGCATAAGAAATTGAACTCTGAGCCATATGCGACTTAATTTGTTTTTGGCGTTCATACTCAGGACATAATTTGCTAGTAGCATAATGATATCCAGAACATAAGCAACAGGAAGCACTTCCCTCAGCTATATCACAACATTCAGCAGTATGATTGTCTCCACACTTATAGCAGCGGGGTTTAGATCTGCATTGAGTTTTTGTGTGACCAAACCGACAGCAATTAAAACATTGTATTGTAGGATAGATGTAAAGGTCCACAGGCAGTGCATTGTAACAAATAAAAATTCTTTTTGGTAGAACTTGCCCATCAAATGTTAAAACACAGTTGAGCCTTCAATAATAGCTTTGAAATTTAAACGCCTCACTTTTAAAATAGGCCCACAGCCAATGGGAACAGAGGTGTTCTCTAAAACCTCCTCTGGAGACCATTCGGCAGGAACTCCACGTACCAACCCCATACGAGTTACATTGAATGTTGGGATAAATGCCTTTAAATTAGATTTATTAAGACTTTCATGACAAATAAAAGAATTGGCATCAATATGAGAAGAAAAAGCCATGGCTATTTTATTTCTTCCAATCCTTTTTACGCTCCCATTAATTATATTTTTGAACTCATTTCGTTTTAAGAATTTTCCAAATGCAAGAGGATGGAGGATAGCACCATCATTTTCTCCAACTGTAATCTTCTGCACATGTAATAGATATGGCGCGCAATCATTTTTTTCATAAAGTTTACGGCCCACTGTTTGGGCGGGAATTGTTTGTGTTGTCAACTCATTTGAACATATAACTATTGGTTGCGTTTGTGAAGTATCAGCACAATCGCAACCAGATGTGTTTGTAGAATTATTATCATGCTTACGTCTTTTTATTACATTTTTACATATCAAACGACGACTGCGTTTAATTGGCCTAGTCGACGTCGAGCCGTCTGTCTCCATACCAGATTCAGAAATGTATTGTGGTTTAGGAGTTTGCTCTTTTCTATTGATGTAATTGTTACACAAATTGCCTGCCGGGGACAAACCCCCGGATCAGGCGGTGAATTCATTACACCTACTACTTAATAAATAATATATTTACACTTACCAAATGACAAAATATTATATGCACTAATTACTAAATCACTAAACTACAAAATTTACAAATAATTACAACCCAGATGATAGGAAATATTTACAAACTTATTTAACGATAATCAGAAATATAAAAAGTACGTCCGCCACGATCCGAAGTTTCCCGCGCTTAAATGTCAATGGTTGTGAACAGAGTTGTGAAAGGGTTTGGATATTTGTCGTATAAACGCAGAAACCTCTAAAAGGATTTACATTAAATTTGCAACACAGATAGTCTATGTTGGTCTATGTCTTAAAATAAATTTATATTATATTAGTAATGTACTTTTATCCCGATGATTTCCTTCTGTGGGAAATATTTGAGATTCTAATCAGACTTTATAAATAGATGGCACCTAGCGTTGTACAAACAGCGTTATGGATCGCAACAGTGTGTAGGATCTTTAAACTGTTTCGTGTTTGAATTTAGGACCAAAGAGAGTTTCTATTCCTTTCAGTCACAACATCAGAAACGATAATTGCAACCAAAATACAACTTCTTCTGGACCAAGTTTTATTGTTGCGATGATGTGTTGTTTATGGTTCCATGTAAATAAACCCAAGTAAATACAAAAATATTTTTTCTTACCCGAATATCCTTATAAAAAATACTAAATACAAATGAAAGTATTATAAATGCAATTTGAAGTTGTTTTTCTGCATGTATAGAAACGTACTGTTATCAGTTATCACGAAATGTCAAAGATTACAATGTGAAACGTCAAAACAAATTTTGAGGTCATGTTTACTTGTAGAATTTTTAAGTGAAATGTTACTATTTAAGAGAAAAAGTAATTATTACAAAATTTTAAAAACTGTAAGAGCCTTAACGGAATCTCCAATTTATTTGCGAAAAATACACAATGTAGGATTAAGTGATATTCCCAAAGTAACAATAACAGATATACGAAAATTATTGAGACAAAAAGGCTATGCAGTTCACGATGGCTTTACCTCACTTACTACAAAATGCTGCATTTGTTCTTCCGATCAAAAATGCACAGACAACAAAGTGTATGTTAATAAAACCACTGGTAAGTATTTTTATAAACATAACCTACCGCATAGCATAGTGTGCTCAAATATTAAATTCCTATTTGTGTATGAAAATGAATATTTTTATTATTACACATAGTTATCTAAATTTTCAAATGGACTAATTTTACAAAGTAATAATTATTGCTTAATGATTTTCAAATTGCACCCTTTTTGCAGTACAATTTTATTATTTTGTTTGAAACTAAATAAGACTTATTCTAAGATGACATGCAGTTAAACTTAAATTGGTGTATCTTAAAAATTATACAGAAGTAATTAAGTACCTATAATGTTATTCCTAAAATATTTTTTAGGATATTTTGTGTGTCCCAAATGCAATGTTCATGGAGACTGGAATATTTTGGAAAGGCTGGTGAAAAAAGCAAAAGTTGAGGCAGTGGTTAAAGATTTTATAGAAAAATGTCAAGAAACTTCAGAAAAGTTTGAAAAAGACTGGCAACTAGTATTAGATACCACCACTTCAATATCAAGGATTAATGAAACAGAATTACAAGAATTATTTAGATTATTTGAATTCCCTGTAAGTATTAAAAAAATTTACACTGCAATGTGGAATCTTGAAATATGATTTATGCTCTTATTTCTTAAACAATATAATGAGAGACTGATTTGTTAAAATAGGACTTTAGCTATAAGGAAATTGCCAGCCTATCCTTAAACAGATTTTATGTAACAATCATCAAGTAGCCCATATATCTATAGATACAGCTATAGACCCATATATCTGTTTAGTATTTATGAACAGCTTAAATTTCTTTCCAGTTTCATTCTGATGCCGGAAAGACCCTATCAGATGTGAGGGTGTCCCCTGACCGTACAGTATTATATTTCCCATTAAAGAATTCTTTAGATAAGGTAGTTGGTTACCGCAAGTTACAAGCTGGGAAGGAAGAGGAAACAGAATGCTATGGCTTGCATGATGCTGGCTTGTTTTCATGTAAGGCACCAAAAGTGGGACGCACTGATCAAGCAATACTTGTGCCAAGTATACAAGATGTTATTAATTTAGCAGCACAAAAGGTTCCAGGTTGGTAGCATTATCTAAATTCTATACTATTGCAAATTATTCTTTGTTCTGTAAAACTTTTTTTTTTAAATAACCCCATACCATGAAGTATTATACATCCTGCCTTTTTTCTTGTACTACTGGCTAAGCACATTTAAACAATGTGTTTTTGATTTTAAGGGACACTAATATGGTTAAGTAACTGCAGTCTGCCTCCTCTTGTACTACCAACGCTAGAGGCGTACCAAAAGTTATGTCTCTGGGGTGATTGGGACAACATGCGTGCAGTAGCCGAGAAATTGGGTGAAGAGAGATGTCGATTTGTAAGGTTAATATACTTTATATTTGTTTGTGTGTGTAGCATATATAACAAGGCAGTGGAACATAAATTTACCAAAAATAGTTATGTATATAAATTAATCTCTTCATGAAGACCTACAGACGGGCTGGTGACTGCATCGGAGGCGGCGGCGGCGGGCCTGTCGCTCAAGACACTGGTGGCGGATGCGAAGCCCGCCGCGCACCGATCCATTACCACGTTTGCGGCTTTGCGCGACGACGTCTACTCAGAACTCACTAACATCGATAAGGTACATCGTCGTTTCACTTTTGAATTTGAAGTCACATACCATGGTTCAGACTTAAACAATTTATAGGTAGGTACTGCCTAACGTTATTCACTGACACTCCGCCATACCCATAAGTTTGTAGGTAAGTAAATACCTACTTATCTACCATAATACCTAAAATTTTAAGAACATTTCAGTTAGTTTTGTTTTAATTATTATTATTATTTATTATTATTATTTTTTTTTAATTATTAGCATTTTTTTATTGTTTAATCCAGGTTCGCGGTATAAAGTGGCGTCGTTTCCCGGCGCTGACGCGGCTGCTGGGCGGGCACCGGCGCGGCGAGCTCACCGTGCTCACCGGGCCCACGGGCTGCGGCAAAACCACGCTCTGCGCAGAAATATCGCTCGACCTCGCACAACAGGGGGTGCGGAACGAATTGTATCATTTATAATTCATACCAGACATTTAGGCTTATATTGTCATTTAATCTCGTAAAATTGGTTGTCATATACAGGTAAATAGTGTAAATATTTGAAAGCAGCCTATGAATAATATCCTGTCTTTTAAGATTTTTCATTAATTATACTTATACAATGAATAGAAAATCTTAATCACTCGATATAAAGTCATGTTACTTTTAAGGCACTCCAAGAGTGTTCATATCAATCATTGTCCGACATTTTTTAAAGTTAACATTAGCATTATCGCAAAATAAAATATTTTCGGCAGGTTAAAACACTTTGGGGCAGTTTTGAAATCCGCAACTCCCGGCTCGCGCGCACTATGCTGCATCAGTTCGCCGGCGTTCCCCTGGAGCAGCATCTGGAGGACTTCCCTAAATACGCAGACGAGTTCCAGAAACTACCCGTCTATTACCTCGCGTTTCACGGACAACAGCCAATTAAAGTTGTCATGGAGGTAACGTTTTTAACCAGCGTATGAAATGTCAGAAAGATCGATGTTAACCATTCCTGTATTATGTGTTTACGACGCAACGATTACAAATATACGAGTTCCCCTTGTGACCATGAAGGCTGCAAAGTCTTCGGAACGTCGGGAGAGAACTAAAATATAAAAAACCGCGATAGAATCCGAAAAGTAGTTTAATTTCAATGTCTAACATTCGCGTAAACATATGAAATCATTATACTTCGTGGAAGTTTCTTTTGTACTATTATTTAACGACATTGATGAAAAAAATGCAATAAGGAAGAACAATAGATATCTAATTATGGTGAAAAAGCTGCGATAGTCTTGTTGAAAGTGGAACGGACTGCAGTCGAATGTCGAATCGAATGTTTAAGAAAACATCGTGACTAAACCTGCATACTTGAGTTCTCGTTAATAAGTTCGAAGGTATCTGAAGTCTGCCAACTCTCACTATACCAGCGTAGTGTACTAGGGCCTACCCTCTATCGACAGTAGAGGAGGTCTGTGCCACGCAATGGAACAGTATATTATAATACATGGCTGATATTATTATAATTGTTGTTAGGCTGTGGAGCACGCACGCTACATGCACGACATAGCGCACGTGGTGGTCGATAACGTGCAGTTCATGCTGGGGCTGGGCGAGGAGCGCGACGGCGACCGCTACCACCGCCAGGACGCAGTCATCGCCGCCTTCCGCACCTTCGCCACCGCCAGGCACTGCCACGTCACACTCGTCATGCATCCTAGGAAGGTAAAGCTTTCGATTACAGATTTTATATTGTTTTTTTTTTATTGTAGCTCGGTAAAGTAGCTTCACTGCACCTGATGTTAAGCGCAGTGAAGCTCCTAGAAAGTGCCGACCGGCCAAAGATACAAGCATCCCAGACGGTCGGCATATTTATGCCGGCCTGCAAAATTGCTTCTTCGCGCTCCGCTTAAAGGACCCCAAGTTAAAAGAGGGAACACGTATGCTGGCAAACCATTCCACAGCGTGATGTCGCGGCACAGATATGACTTTCTGAATCTTTTGGTTCGCACCAAGATGGTTGACACCACCAATCTGTGGTATAACGTAATATCGCATTCTCTGAAATTGGATGAAGTAGTAGCTAACTTGAAAAATTTATTGATGTGTTAATAATAAACGAAACCTGATGTTCACATACTATGAAATGACATATTCTTTATCTCTTAACATATTGAAACATGCAAAATTAATGTAAATATGTACAACACGTGAGGTACTAATTACTCAAGTGAAAACAATACAATGGGACGCATGTTGTATAACTATGCTTCGGAAATAAACCATGGTGTCATTGCAGCTGGTCGTAACATTTTTAATGAAAATATTTTATTGTATTTTTATTTCCTATATTAAAGGAGCGCGAATCTGAAGATCTCTCGACGAGTTCTATATTCGGCAGCGCGAAGGCGTCACAAGAAGCCGATAATGTACTTATAATTCAGGTAAAAACAATAAGAACATTGTCAAAACTAATTTCATCTGGCTACCAACACTTGTTCTGGTTAGCATTATAACGTTATTAATATAATTAATATTTTCGCAGGACAAACGCCTTACTGCAGTCCGTGGCAAAAAGTACTTACAAGTTGCAAAAAATCGCTACAGCGGCGATCTCGGTATAGTACCCCTAGATTTTGACAAAGACTCGCTCAGCTATCAAACGAAAAAGAAAAATAAATCGAAGCAGGACGACCAAGAGAAATCCGGAGATTTTCCCGGCGACAGTCAGCCTTACATAGAATATGATGAACATTTTTCCAAACACAAAGGACGTTCTGGAACATTTAATGAAAATAAAGTAGTGCATACAAAGGATACTGACAGCTATCTTCGAGATATATTAAATTTGGATCCAACGTGATATTTCTTTTTCATATAAGATTTACACGTGTATATATAATTGCATAATTTGTAAAATAAATAATCTTTACATTTGCTATTTCCAGTTTTTATTACATGTATGGGAGCCCTGCGGGGTAAGCAGAGACATTACACAGACTGACTTGTCTAATGTTTAATGTAAGTATAAATTAGATTTAGTGCATAACTTTTCCTTACTGTAAATAATAATATAACGAAAGGAAACCCTTATTTCGTTAAAAAAAACTATATGATGACTTCACCACATTATGATTCATAACATAATTTATACGTAGCCGATATTGTCACACGCATCGGTGGTACTCAATATAAATGTAGAATATTTAAATATTAAACAGTTTATTTGTACCACAATTTGTCAGACAGAATGCAAGATAGGCAGCGCAAAATATGTCTCTTAAACCAAACCTTAAAATTATATTTCAATAATAATACATGTACATGTACACATAATGTTGACTGCCTCGGTGGCGTAGTTGTACTGCATGCGCGGTACGGCAGCGCTCTGAGGTCCTGGGTTCGAATCCCAGGTCGGGCAAAGTGATATTTGGGTTTTTCTGCTCAGTATCAGCCCGGAGTCTGGAATTTGTGCCCGATACGGCGATAGGCTCGCCCCCTATCACATCATGGGACGAAACACACTTGGCGAAAAGTGGGTGCCATGGTTGCGCCTCTGCATACCCCTTCGGGGATAAAATGCGTGATGTTGTTGTGTATAATACATGTAAATGTTAGTGTAATATTATATACTTATCAAAGTATAATTTAATATAAAATAATATATGTCATTACTCTCTAATAAGAAACAAACACGCGGCTATTTTCAGCAGTTAGTGAACAAAATGCTCAGCGCATTTTACATAGTATGGAACATGTTTTGTGATAACCAAACCATCGGATACTCACCACCAAACTTTGTTTTTAAAAAAACTCTAATTACACAAAGGGAGGACTCAAATTAAATGAGAGAAAATTTTGACACTTCAATAGAAATAACTTAATTAAAAAAATAAATGAAAATTGGTCGGTAAGTACGTAGTAAGTACGTAGTAAGCAGGTACGCATATTGTATTTACTATCGACCATAGTTTCCGGCAGCAAGTATATGCTAGCCGTACCCACTCCCCACTATGAATCACATTCATTAGTTTATTCCAAAATACTATTAACTAAAAATTGTACTTTAAGGCCTTGGAGTACTATACTTAGTTCCATGAATGTTGCCATGCAGAATCTAGCCGTAGGGTACGATACCCACAGAATACTTAATTACGCAGTAACAAGGATTAGAAGAGAAATATATATTTATTGAAATAATAACATTATACATAGGTATACCTAAGTCCTTTGGTTTTGATAATAAGATAAACTGTTATCGCTTTGTTATCCTTTATTACAATTTCAAACAGCTGCAGAACCTACGCAGTAAACAAGCGAATGTGAAAAGTGTCTATTGTAGGTAATACAATAGGCAGATAAAGACTATTCCGCCCACATTGCTTCTGTTAAAACAGGACAAATAAGGGCACGCATTCAGATGACACCGAAACTAAAACTGACGCGACTGAAATTAAATGTCCACCACGTGCAAATCGAAACTAAGTCAAACACACTCGAGAAACACTAGACTGCCTTTCTTTTTCTACACTTCATCGATAGATTTGTAGAAATTCCTTGAATAAAATGTAGACATTTCTGATTACAGTACATAACAAAAGGAAAAAAAATATCCTAGGCACACACGCCGCAATGCATTTATAGGGAAAAAAATGATTTATGATTTTAATGCGTATTGTTTTACTTAATTTTAATAATAGGTAATTTGGCCGAAACTTAGGCATAAAATCATAAAATAAAACGCTAGACAATATCCAGACAAAATTATATTGAACAGCGGATTTGTCCCTATTATTCCGGACGAATGGTAACCTTGTCATTCAAACAATATTTGCTTTCTGCCTAACATACTATTGCGCCCATTTATTCGCGAGAATATTTGTGTCATGTCTATTTGTTATGTACAGTAATTCAAATAGTGTAAGAAAGAGCAGCGACATCCTTTCCGGGAATCGGGACCCAGAATAATTGCGAGAAACAGGTTTCACAAGATACAAATTTGGTTGAGAGTAGGTAACAATCTATTTATTATGGACAAAATCTGTTATATAATCTGAAGGCTTTCTTAATACGTATCGCTTTATCTAGGTTAGATTACTTGATAAATTTCAATAACATTTTGCAAAATAAACATTGACCTACTGACATATTATTAGGTAGGTACATTTATAGTATAGGTATATCACAATTTTTGAGTCAAGCAACTAACTCTGAGCTAATGAGATTTTAATATAATGGTTTATCTTGTATGCAATTAAGTGTGATAAAAAGTACTACTCACTAAGACCACTTAACCAATAATTGTAAATGAATTTGATTACTTGTTATTTACAAAAAAAATATATAAATAGATAACAAAGGAAGTTTCATGTTATTATGTTCAGTCATAAATATGATTATACGTTATTTTGTAGTTTACCCTCATAAAATAAAATACGTAAATCAATAATTATATTTGAATAACAGAGTAACTAATGAAAATAAATATGTTTCTATAATTTCAACAAAAATGTTTTAAATATTACTTATGATCTATATAGCGTGGATTTATTTATAAAGTAAATTATGGCAAATATATTAAGGTCATACATTTCTTATTGAAAATCAAATTATTGCTTTTTAAAATGAGCATGCAGAGCGTCTACTAATGATGAATCATTTGTACGGTTTTGCTTTCTTCTACATTTAGGACATGGTATGTTGGCATTGAGGCATTGTGCATGAAACACACTTGAACAATCATCACACCTGTATGTGGTAGCTGTTTCAAATGGATACAATATTTTAGGATCTCTACAAACTTCACATATAAAACCTTTTTGGCTGCATAACCAGCAATCTAGAACATGCGATTTTGCAAAAAGTACTACTTTTTCCAGTTGTAGCACTAAAGATCCATTAGGGATTTGTGCCAAATCAGATATAGTATACAGATGTAGATGTTCATACAAATATTCTCTCGGCCACACACGCTTCTGCAGCTCTTCAATTACAGGCTCCCGACAAGTGAAAATATATGCCCTGAGGAAATTTAATTGTACTCTCAGTTCCTGCAAGTGTGCCATGTCTGAAACGCCACAGTAAATCTTTGGGTTCAGTTTCTTCATGTCTATCCATGGGTGATGTTGAAATTCTAAGAGAAAGAGAGCCGATTTCTTTGACACTGGATATCTTTTGAAATCCCAGTTGTGTATAACTCTAGCAGGTATGATAAACACATTGGGATCCATGCAGTTTGAGCAGAAGTATTCTCCAGTATAAGCACATACTTTTGCTTTTGAAATAGTGCTTCCCAACAAATCTTGGCATCCTTTACACTGATAATTCTGATAATCCAACCCTTGTTCTCGAGATAAAGTTCCTAATTGTTGTATCATCTTTTGGAGTTCCTGAACTGTGAAAGATCCTGTTGTGGAGCTCGGTACAACTTCAAAATCAAGACCTTGAAGTAAAGGGTCTTCAGGGGTTACAGCATCCATTTTTAGGCTGCGTATTTCAGTATCTTCTGCAGTGAGTTTCAATTCTTGATGTATATCTTTCATTATGTCTCGCAAATTTGGTGTGGTGGTGTATGTTTCACCATAAGTGTTTGAATGATCCACAAGCGATGACAAGCTTTTCAGCTCAGGTGTTTTAATCAAGCTGCTTCCATGAGATGAATTTGAATTGATTGAAGCATTCATGTCATCATTGTTATCTGTCGACCATCCTTTTCCACTGAGTGAGTTACCAGTAACAACAATATCTGCAGGTGTAACAAAATCATCCAAGTTGAATGAGGAGGGGGATACAGGTTGTTCATCAACTGGTTCTTGGCTTGTTGATGGTTTTTCTATATCTACTGATGCTGATTGAGCGTTATCTTCTTTATTTACTTCCTCATTGGTAGGTGTCTTTTCATTGTTGATGTCAATCCCTTCCTCATTCAGATCTAATTTAGCAGTTTTTCTAATAATATCTGCAGAATTCTTGGATAGTATGATATTTAAAGCTTCATCTTCATTTAGAACAAACATTTGCCCCAGTCCTGTGATATTGGAGCTATGTGTAGGAGTAGAAGCTAACTTTGGCTTAACTTCTTCATCAGTGAGAGTACTAGCTACATCCAAAGCTGCACTGATAGGAGCTTGCCTAATTTTAGGAATCCAGATGCCGGCCAACATTAACACATGTTCCGGCCAGTAATTTAACAAACTTGAGTTTATTGGCAAATTGAATTGTATACATGTTTCCAAACCCTCAATCAATTTTTGAGCTACTTCCAATATCTCTGAATCACACACAAAAGCAGTTTTACTGTAGAACGGTTTCACCGCAGATATATTCCGCAACAACGTGGACATATACGACGAGAGCAAGCATTCGTTAAGCGCGATTCGTAGCCATGCACGACATTGGCCTATTTCTGTGTTTATTTGAGGCAATGACGATATTTGGTCTATGTTTTGTCGGTGCGATAATACTAGCACAAGCGGCCAAAAATTCGGTTGCGGCTGCTGGTCGGAATCACCTGTAAGTGCGTTTTTTGCTTTCCTTAGGAAAGTGTCTTTAAGCCCATGGAGAAATACTGCCTCTAACGCAGTACAAAGTGTGTTCGTAGAGTCCGTCGATCCCAAGACGCTGTGAAAATTCTCTTCAAACTGGTTGCTGTATTGTATTTCTTTCACACACTCGGATAAATTGTGTATCAATGCTTCCTTTAGTATTGTATCGCGACTGCGTGTTGTAAAACCAGACGTAACGTTTTTAAAAAAAGACATTTTTTTCTCTCTGTTTAAGTAACTGAGATAAAAATGACTGCTTTTTTTACCACTTAAAAGGCCTGAAGTTATCGTGTCTTAATGAAAATGTATCTATTTTTCCACAAAGACCCCAAATCACAACAAACACTCGTACAATAGCAAAACAAACGTCAAATGTCATGTAGTAGTAAATAGTAAATACACGAGTACAGATAAGAAAAATATATAAAAGACTACAGATAAAGATAAAAAGTAGGTATTCTCTGAAATAAAAATAATGAATGGTACCTACTAAATGGTCAATAAGTTTACCAAACCGTTTCGTTATACGTTTGTGACCTATACGGAGGTTATGGAGGCAAAGAGAACCATTTCTATATATGAAAAAGTGTCCATCACCTTTTGGTAGCGCCACGCCATATATATTATAATTCTCTTTGGCGCCACGGTTGTAAGTGAGTCAATTTTAAAAACAGCGCTAGAAGTTATTGGAATAAGCGATGATATAAATCAAAACAAATCATCGAGAATAAAATAATGTTGAGTGAATTGGACTCAGAGAGTCAGACGGTTTCAGAATTCCTATTCTGTAATGTATGTAATTATTTACTCTTTTAGTTTTTTGCTGTTTCGTGTTAGAATGGGATTGGCAACACTGATAAAGCTGCCGAAAGAGAAGATAACCTGTATTCGTTTAAACGAAAGTACGCGTAGAATTTGAACAATATTTTGCTAAACTGCATTAAAAGGTAAATTAACGCTATCAGAAATAGTTACTTTATATAAAATTGAAAGATAATAAGAGTTCATCATGGCAGATTCAGTAAATATGTCACTGGGTAAGTAACACAAACTATTACAAAAGTATAAAAATAGTACTTATATCCATTTTCGGAATTACAACACAAAGAATTACCTTCAAAGTGTATACGTATTAATGATAATTTAATTGAAAGCATTGAACATTTACTACAAGAATTCCCTTTATGAATAAAAATCATGTTGTAAAATGCATTATAAAATGACGTTATACTTGACGTTTCACGTATTTTAGCAAAAATATAAATAGACTGTTTACTCATGTATTTTCTTTCAAAAACCATTATCCATACCTATTATTTCGATTGCAGATGAGATTATTAAGAAAAACCAACAAGATAGAGTCAGTAGATCTCGCGGCAGAGGTGGCGGTAATCGAGGGCGCGGGGGCGGGCGTGGTGGCGGAAGAGGCCGCGGTCGCGGTGGCAATAACCGTGGCCGTTCTAATAATCGGCCAGCCACACCTGGTGGTAGGCAAGGGAGGTCCCGTTCACGCGGCCCCAGAGCACCCTCTCAATCGCGGTCACGCTCACAGTCCAGAAACAGATCGCGCTCGCGGTCGCGACAGCAGCGCAGGTCCAATTCACGAGCCCGCTCTAGGTCTCGTTCACAACTAAGAGGTCTGACACCTAAAGGCAGAGCTGGCTTAGAGCTACAGCAATCTGAGGTGCCCCAGTTGGTCAGGAGTGGGCGGTCTTTCAGAGGTAAAAATGTTTTATTTAAAAATAAGTAAATGATAAAACAAATATTATTTATATATAAACAAAATAATTGTTTTAGGAGGAGCTCAAAATAGAGGAAATGTACACAGCAGATTAGGTGTGACTACACGCAGGGGTGCTGCTAATCTGCGCAGACCTTTGGCAGTGGCAAAGCGAGGAATTTCTAAAAGAGGACGAGGGATTAGTACAAATAGATATAGTAATATTGGATTAAGGTCTGACCAAATTTTAAAAGAACAACGTCAAAATATGATGATGCATAACAACATGATAAAGTCACAGACATTCACTAGGTCCAGGAATAATTCTTTTAGTTCAGCTTCACAACTGACTGTCAGTGTTGCCAATGATTTTGCCAGGAAGCGTCGTAACAGTGTTGGCAATGCAGGTTACCTGAACAAGCAAAGTCTTGCACAACTTAATAACCAATTCAGTGGTTATAACACAAGGAGGGGGCCCAGTAGTGTTAATTCAATGGGTTCTAACAAGTCAAACAGATCTAATCGCTCTATGCAGTCTAATGGTGGTAGATCACGTGGCAGTACAAGGTCACGTGGCAGAGGCAGGGGTGCCAATCGTGGGGTTAGCAGAAATTTTATTAATAAGCAAGTTCTGAACATAAAACTACAGAAGGAAATTGCTGCAATTCAGGGTAAAACTTACAGCAATAATGTCCCAAATGATACACCAACTGGTGTGAATTTCACACCAACACCAGCTGCCACAGGACAAACATTGCATCAAAGATTTGCTAGTACATAATTTGGAAAAGTTATTGACATGAAAATGGAAATGTGAAAAAAAGAAAAAAGATCCAAAATGATTCACCCTTCATTGACCAGCATTAACATGGTGTAAGCAATATATAATTGCTCTATTACATATTCATTGTGTGAATTCGTTTTATTTTATTATTATAACTTATAAGCATAGACTGTACTTGAGTAGAGTTAAAATTATTTAATTAATAAGTTCTTTTGTTTTAAGTTTTTGTTTGCTAAGTAAAAGTGAGACCCTAATTATTGATTTTCTGCAACAGTGCAACTAACTTACAATTTGATAACATGCTTCCTCTACAAAGTAATATGTAAAATATGATAAGTAAGGACTGCTGTAACATTTTTTTATTATTTCTAAAACTATTTTTGTTACTCAATAAGAGGTATTCAAATAAAAGTTATTACTTTTCAATGTTTTTATTATATTGGTATATAAAGATTACAAAACATTTATTCATAACAAATTGAAATAAATTAACAATATTAATTTACATTTTATACATTTTCGGCATCATTATAAGAGAATCTGTAACTGAAAAGAAAAAATACTCAGTTTAGAATCATTAAATTGCACAACTTCAGTGTATTATACTATAAAACACTTACAGTTTTCTCCTAAAACATTGGCCAATATCAGTCCGTGAAATGAATTTATATGATCCTTCTCCCTTTTATCAGAAGATTCAAAGGTCCAGCCTAGGTGTTGTCCGCAATGTGGACATGCACAGATGCGCCAGGTGAACCCTGGAAACCATGAGTCTGCACCCTGTTGCTGTAATTGGGCACAATGAATAATTGTAATCACATTGAAAGTGCAAGCAAAAATTTTTAAGGGATAAAAGTTGCCACACAAAATTATTTTACTACTGAAACTAATGCTCCATTTATAGAGTTAGTGTGTACAAAAATAGGACATCAGGTTTTTGTTAGATAAATTGCATACTCCCCCAAGCACTAGAGACTGAAATATTTAGACACTGCACCTGAGAAGATTAAAGTAAGAAAATGGTAAATTGCCACTGCTTTTTCATAGTTCGTGTGGAGAATTATGTATGTAGGTTTCTTCACAATGGTTTGCTTTATTGTTAAAGCGAGCCATAATTGATAAACAATACATCGTAACTTCAAAAAGTTAGAGGATTATGCCATACTCAATAAAAAGCAGGTTTTTAGTTATATTATAGTTCTATATATGCTAAATTCATGTCATACTTACTGGCCCGATATTATCACACCTAGCCTTCTCCATAGTGACCACTTCAAACTTTACTCCAAACGGATTTATTAGTGTTTGTACAGTTACATTTTGTTTACCAAATAAATTCTGTTTTTCCGTCTTTCTTGCACCTGGACTTGGTTTACTAAATATATAAAAGGAGTCAGCAACATCGGCGCCGCATTTACGGCATAAAAGGAGCTCTGAGAATAAAATCACACAAAAATATTAAACAATAATACCGATCATTGTAACAACAAATCGAGAAGCTGTTAACTCCGTATTTACCTTGCCCATTTTTTTCACCTCTATTGCTACTTTCAGCGGCAGAATATAAGTTATTTGAAAGATATGTAAGTAATATTACATGTAAAAGATAAAACATGCCTTTTATCAGTAATTTAATAACTGTGATGGACAACTTTTTTTATCCTCGACACCGGACGTAAACAACTGTGATACACAAAATAATAAGTACATAGGATGTAATGGTACAACTTTTCAAAATAAATCTAAGCCAATTAAAAACAAACATAAATACCGATAAGTTTTTAGAAAATCATAAAAAGCTGATAAAAAGTAAATACTTATGTACCTACTAAACACCAATTTGGAAGGTAGGTATTTGACAATACTAAAGACGTCAATTTGACATTGACATTATGACTTTGGTCTTACGGCTGTGGATACTCTCCGTTTATACACATTTTCTCCGCATGTCTTTCATGGCTGTAAAGTAGTGAATAAAAGTCATAGAAAGGTTTCAACCCAGAACATATAATCTCAGCTACCTACTGTATATTTTCATTCAACTTGTACATTATGCGAGCTCGACTATTCAAGTTCTGAATGACATGTGCCGTTTACTGTACTTTGATATAGGTATGATATTAATTCGCGTAACGAGCACTATGAAGTGCGAGTATTAATATAACTGTATTTCCATTACGTTGTAGTAGCTCGGAATCTTATGGCTGCCATACATGCTACGGTCCATCGAAAAGGTCCACCGATGCAGGTATGCTTGCGCCGGTAGACCGAAATGTGTGGGAATAGACCTGTGCAGATTTTTGAGCCTGTGCAGGCGACCGGCGCAGGATCGAAAATCAATTCTTTCAATTAATACCTGCGCAGGCATACCTGCACTGATGACCTCTCCGACAGAGGCTTTTAATAGGAGCTCTGCTCACGTAGAATTCCCCACATCAACTGTCCTCGCTGGAAGTAGATAGTATTTTTTACATAAGAGCGTGGGTGCGGCAGCAGGGGTAGAGGAGTGCCCTACCGCCAATTTCCAAAATGACAGTGAGAGCGTTCACATTTGCATCCACATGTGATTTACAGTTACTTTTTTTCAGTCTGCTCGATCAGCATAAAAACTAATGTTACAATATTCCTATGGTAATTTAAAATAGTGCAGCTGTTCCCTTAAGTCATCATATAATATTAAAAACCCTGTTAAATCTTTCGTTGGTGAGTGGGCGTACCCAGTATTTGCGAAGTTTAGGTTGAATTAGTTTTTGTTTTATTAATAACAGAGCAACAACACAAATCGCAAATTCTTCTCACGTAGTCCTTCTTTGCAATCCGTGTAACAACTTACGAAAACGAAAGTGGTTTTTAACAGTAACCCGCGTATATACGTCTAGTGGTTTTGCGATAGCGAAAAAACCACCCGCGGCGGATAATCTTAGTACGGTATTCAAACAAATACGCTATATTACAAAAAACGTAAAAATAATTAAATTCGTAAGAAAGTTTATTAACAAAATGAAAATAGATGAAATAAATAACATTATATATTTTTAGCAATATTAATTTGTACATTATTTGATTCTTAAAATTAAACCGAATCATTCATCTACAAATAAGACAACAACTCGCGTAACGTACATACATACATGAGTTTTCTTTTATTAAACATAACAGTGCCATTATACTTCCAAATAAATACTTAAGTAATACAGTACCATGCATGTATTGCATCTTATTCTCAGTTACTACTATAAACAGTTTCATTCAGCACCACAACAGGTAAGACTAATATAATCACTAGAGAAACAAAATGGTATTGGCTATCACCATGCCTCTTCTAGACAATATTGAAATATCTAAATCAAATTGAAGTTACTTGAATATCCAAACAAAAGTTGAAAGAGGTATACAGGTATAACGGCATAGAGTTCTTAAATATATTATTATCTATAATTTATATATGTATATGGCAACATTCAGTTGGCAAATATGTACTTACAAGAGCCAGCTACTGGGTGCATTATATGCGATATTATGATACATTTTACACATGTGACAATAATAATTCCTAAGAACACTATTTAATGTGTCTACTATTTTTACTATTTCTGTTATGTTAGTTGCTTTAAGTGAGTGCAGTCCTAATCATAGCCACGGTAATGTTAACATTACTGTGGCGGAGTGGTCATTAACTTTCAAAGTTACTACCTGGATTCATGACAAAATGTAAAAACAACACAAAAGACTCTCATTCAACTTAGTTTGGAATTTATACTATCATTAACTATTTACACGGTATATAAATTTTACAAGGCAACATTCAAAATTAGTTTCAAGAATTATGTGTTCTAATATTATTGTGCAAGAAGTACTCCTTGACAGTATAATAGCCGTTTCAAACGCTAAATAAGAAAATTGTATTAATACAAAGTATTCATTCATAAAACTAATCATCAAAATACATCTCTGACGAGTTTTTAATATTCGACTTTCTCAACATTTTCATAATTGACTAATGCTATATACAGACTAAAATTACATTACAACACTTTAAAATATGAGCTGAGTTTGTAAAGTGAATCACAGTTTAAGTAAATGGTGTTTTAAATCGAAGGCCGTGATCTCACGCGCAATAAATATTAAGGCCATAATTTGACATAGCATATTAAATAATTGATTACCATAGAGGGCATGTCTGGAGGCACTCACGCACGGATTTACATCGACAATCAGCATAATATCAAAATATTCAAACTTAAGTACTTTCAAATGGTAGCAAGTTCCAGTTTGAATGTCCATTCTGCATAATAATTGCAGTTTAACTACACTGTAGTCACTACAATCATTCCATATTAAGTCATTAACCAAGTCCAAATCTATTTGTTATTAAATTCGTGACTAATACATGCAATAAAAGGTATAATTTATGACACAAATGTACGTCACGGCGTAAGGTCACATCTGTGATTAGAAAATGCATGTAAAATTCCACATCATTCGCGCTACAAGAACTAACATTCGATTGATGACCACATCCTCATCAAATACCCAGCACACTATCAACTTAATTTTGTATAAGAGCACGCCTAGCAGACCATTAAGAATACGTATAATAGGCGCGTAACCGGATGCCGGCATCGGGTTCACGTTTTGTTTCGAGAATAATACAGTTATTTAAAGTCCCTTATATCTACACTCCCGCCCCGCGCTCGCGTTCACCGCCGAAGCGCAACAGCGCTCGGAGTCGCTTCGACGAGCCGGACGGGCGCCGCTGACGCTACAGTCTGATGTCATTGGATGCCGCCGTCAGCAGTGACGCAGAGTTGCCGTGAGTGCGCCGCCACGCCTCGCCTTCTGTCGTATCACTGCCGCCAGCGTCCGCTCCTTCCTCCTCGGTCCGCGCAAACCCGCGACACTGTACGTCTTCTTGAGGACCGTATCGATGCAAACTAAAAAACTTTAAATTGGCTACGATTGAAGAGTTTATCGGACGTGTAGGGATGTTGACCGTAGTCGCTGAACGCTCAATTCGTCGCGGACGAGGCTCCGGCGGCGCCAACTCCAGCGACCGACCTCGACCATGCAGACGGGATTGTCCGAATCGAGGAGTCAATCGACCGATCAGGTTGTCTTCACGTTTTGTACTAGCACTAGTCGCCGATGCCTCCTCTGTTTGTTTCGGTTTTCTTTTTAGGAAAAAAGGCGTTAGCCGTTCAGCAAGTGGGCGGGACTGAGTCGTACCTGCATCTGCCACATTTGACGTCGAGCTTGACGTTTTTAAAGGTCGCGCTGGACTTGCTCTACTTCTTGTTGGATTTGACTTTCGCTGTGCACTGGACCGCGAGAAAGGTTCGTCCACACCCTCGGATGCACACGGATGCGGTTCGGTGACAGGCTCAGTTTTGGCAGCCGATTCTACAGTTACAGGTGGATCATCTTCACAAACTCTTAGCACACAATAGGCATCTCTTTGTAATTCATCGAGCAGGCTATCGTCGGTGGATACGGCGTCGGCAGAGCTCGGCGGTCGCGGCGCTGGCTCCGGTGGTGACGTGGGCGGGTCAGCGGCACGAGGACGAGTCCGGGGCGGCACGGCGGGCGGCGTGTCGTCGTCTGCGACCCGCGCGCGGCTCGCGAAGTTAGCCATCAGCTCGTACTCGCGACAGCGCGGCGGAGGCTCCACGTGCACATACTCGCAAGGCGGCGAAGCGGGCGCGCGCGGCGGGGAGAGGCGCGTGGGCTTGGGCGGGCGCGCGGGTCTCTCTGCCGATGCGTCACTGTCTTCGGCCGGCTCGTGTCGAATGCATGACATCGTGAGGTAGCCACTGCCGGCGGAGCGCGTGGACTTGCCCGAGGAGCGTTCGTCAGCGTGGCGTGCGAGGCGCAGTGACTCGGTGCTGGAGGCGAGGTCTGGCGCGCGTTGCTGCAGTGGTTTGCCGTCGAGGTCCACACCAAGCGCGCAGTCGCCGCGCCAGGTGCGCCACGCCAGCGGCCCACACTCCACACCAGCGCCGCCGCCAGCACCCGCACCAGCACCCGCCAGATGAAGATAGTTATCGTCGCCGATGGGTGCTTGTCTGCCGCCAAAATTATATTCTAAGCAAATGTGTAAAACAAAGCATTAATATATTTCAAAAAAAATATATAACAAAACTTACTTGCTGCCATATTTAGTCTCCCTGGCGAGTGAGCGGCGATATATACGGTGTTGATGTTCCAGGTTAAACATGGTCTCTTGTAGTTCACGAAGAGTCGCCGCTTCTGCCTCCCGCTCTTCGGCACTTACAGTGTCTGGAAATAATGAGAGAAGTGTAATCATAAGCACATTAATCATTTTATTTAATTTGGTATACACTGTAAATTAAATCTATACTATTATGTAAAGCTGAAGAGTTTGTTTGTTTGTTTGTTTGAACGCGCTAATCTCAGGAACTACCGGTTCAAACTGAACAATTCTTTTTGTGTTGGATAGCCCTTTGTTCGTGGAGTGCTATAGGCTATATATTATCACGCTATACCCAATAGGAACGGAGCAGTAATGGCTAATATCAGGAACTACCGGTTCGACGAACTAAAAATATATTTTTGTGTTGAATAGCCCTTTGTGGAGTGTTATAGGCTATATATCATCACGCTATGACCATTAGGAGCGAAGCAGTAATGGCTAATCTCAGAAACTACCGATTCGAACTGAAAAAATATTTTTGTGCAAAAACGGGGAAAATTTATTAGTTTTGGAGCTTCAGTTGCGTGCGCTGCGTAAACAGTTAAAGTTATGCAACAATGATGTATGACGGGATTGTTCCTCTTAAAAAGTTCTACAAAAATATATTATAAAACAAAGTCCCCGCTGCATCTGTCTGCCTGAACGTATTAAACTCAAACATATTAAGATGAAACATATTAAGATGAAATTTGGTATAGAGACAGTTTGAGACCCTGGGAAGAACATAGGCTGGGAAAATATATAGCGTGACTTTTATAACGGAAACTTTAGCCCGAAAAACTTTATAGCGCGTGAGGAGCCGCGGGCAAAAGCTAGTTTATAATATAGTTAATAGGCTAGATGAATTATAATGTGAATGAAAATGGAACAATATGCATTAACGTATAAAGACGGTACCTGTGGGTCGGTGCAAGCGGTCGTCGAGCGCGGGCGCGTGCGCCACGAGCAGCGCGTGCAGCCGCTGCAGGTCGCGCGCGGGGTCGAGCCGCAGCGCCAGTGCCACCGCGCCACCCCCCGCGCCCTCTCCGGCCGCCGCGCCATCCGTGCCGCCACAACCCTCGGCATCCGCTTCGGCGCGATCACAGCTATAAACACAATTTATTACCAAAAACATTAATTCTGTTTATTAGGTAGACCAAAATGCATTACCGATTTTAAAAAGGGGAATACTTTCAATTCGATGTTATTATGCAAACAGTATTTTTTTTAAAGTTTACATAAATGGTTGTTACTGACCATAAGCATACCATCAGACTATTAAAATATGGCGTCCTGTCGCTAACATTTGTGTTAAGAGACATAATCATAATAGCGCATTGCCATATTCGTATGGCTCGCGATATAGCTGTTTGTGTAGTGCGTACCACGTCCAGTGAGTGTCGGCATAGTAGCCGGTGTGCAGCGGCGCGGCGGGCGAGCGGCGGCACAGGGCGGACAGCAGACGCACCCACTCTGCGCGCTCCACGCAGTTGCTGGCCTGGACGAACATCACACGCTCGCGGTGCACTGCAACAACAATACAATATAAAATTTATTATAGTCCTTAACTATTTTTAATTTAATACTTTGTCATGATCTATAAATATAAGTTAAAAAGGTGACATAGGATACCATACCTATCTGAAAGATATTGTTGGCGCCGAGTGGCGCGCCGGCGGGCGGACAGTCGACGGGCCCGACCGCCAGCACGCCGCCCAGCGACAGTCGCCGCGCCGGAGCCTTGGCGCCGCAACGCGACCACCACAGCTCTCCGCTGCGTACAAAGCACTTATTAACACCATCACGTCACACAATAACATTAAACACGCGTGATGAAATAGTTATGGATACTTTGTAATACATAGGACTATATTAATAGATGCAACGCAGTTTCGCTTTTAAGTGCAATAACATCAACTTAGTCAGCATCTTAAAGTCGCCGCTTTTGTTTAATAAATTGCGCCGACTTGGCTGTCAAGAGGAACCCTTAAATGTTTACTTAAGATTCTATTACTCAAAACTGGGCTTGGTTTATTTATATCGCCGTCAGTTACCAAGTGGTCAGATAGATAAACTCATGGCGAGATACGGTTGATGATGAAATCGGTGCGGGTAGGTGCGAGTAGCGAGCCGCGTGTGGGTGTACCTGGTGAGCCGGAAGTGCCTGCGCTTGGCGTGCGAGTGCGCGGCGCGCGTCCAGCGGCGGCGCGGCGAGCCCGCGCCCGCGCCCGCGCCGCCCGCACCCGCGCCCGCGCCGCGCACGCCCTCCGACCGCTTGATCATCGTGCTGCGAACAACCACACAACGTTCATATTGCACCTTCTATATACAAGTATTTAAACTTACAAGATTCCGATTCTTCACCGTATTCTTTATAATCTTGTACACGAAATCATCCAATGTACCCCATAATAAAATCAAAATATGGCAACTATTTTCAACCAACCATCCAGTTGGCCAATAAAATATTAATTGAACTTTAAATACTAAATAACCGAAAAACATTTTATTGTGTATTGTAACATTTTTATTTAACGGCGTCCAATTTTCGTATCGATTATAAATTATAAGATTAGACGCGCTTAATAGCTTTCGTGAATATAATAATAAAACTATGGTTCGATACACATAACATGTTTAACTAAAATTGATTATTTTATAACAATAGGGGACCGGCCTATGCTTGATTTTGTACATTATTCTATATGTAATGGTTAATAATACGAAAAAGAAGCACTCCTGCGAAAACTGCATAACAATTGGTTAAAAAATGTGCGAGTAATTCATATTTAAAATATTGTAACGTGCAGAAGTGGGCGCGATGTGAGGATATCGCTTCATCTCTTTTTTCGCACGCGTCGTAATTCCTGATGACGTCACATGTGGATATTTCGTCTCTTTTCTGTTTCTTGTTAATTACCCCTTCCACCGAAATTCAAAGACTTATAACTTGTTGATTTTTTACCGGATTTTTAATAATTCCTTCTGTGTTATAATTTATATTATGTAAATATTTGATAATAGTAAAGAACAAAAATGAGTCCGGTACCCTATTATATGTCCAAAATTTATTAGAAAAAGGCAACATGAAAAAGATTTTGATTGCAATAAAATTAAACTTACATACCCATATCTAATTCCAGAATGCATAAACAAGGAAAATATAAATTATAATATGATTTTTTTATTCGTGTTCTGCTGTGACGTAGTGCATAATATACATCATATATGAATTGATCTTTTTTGTATCGAAGGCATTACTAAAGGTACCGTATAGAAGTGCATATCTCTCCTTTTTTTTCGACTTTGTCTCTTCCTAGGTTAGCACAACCGATGTTGAGGCGATTTGTAATAAAGTCGTTAGTGTTAGAAAATTATTAAAAATAATAATTATACAAAAAATTACAAGTTCGATAATTTTTTATTTCTCTAGGTTTAAAGTATTCCATCGAAAATGTTTCAGAGTTGTCAATACATAGTTTAGTTAAACACTTGTTTTTGACCTCAATAAACGGAGACGGCCGCGTTCAGTTCTTACAGACCCAGAGGAAGATATCACTCTGGCTATTTATCGTAGAGTTCTTGAAACCCTCACACTCCACAAGACCGCGGTATCTTCCTCGCCGCGTTCCCCAGCTCTCCCGACCCTTCTAATAGTTGCGGCCCGCGTGCCGACGAATACGGTAATGTATAAATTGTCGTTAGAACGCTCATCCCTAATCGTTCACATCCTCCCCGTTGACCATCCTGAGCTGTGGTTCGTAATCCGTTAGTGGGTTGCTCTCAGCATAATCACTTAATTTTCAAGAGCTGCGAGTGCGTGCCTAAAGCGCTCATTCAAAAGTCTGGTATGTATAAGCCGACACTTGTTAGGCTTTTTATTGTTAGGCACTACATTAGATAAAATAAATGGTTGATTAACTACTGTTAATTAAAGATGTATGTAATGCCCTTGTTTAAAATTTGCTCTTAAAAATGTCTAAAAACTTACCCTTCCTTCAAAAGAACTGGAGCGTCGTGTACATTGTTGTTTTGCGTGTCGGTGCTGGTGGAGATAATTTCTAGGAACTGCTTTATTGCTTGCACCTGTATGGAACAATGTATCGTAGTAAGTATTCAATGTCGACATAGGATACACTACCAGTCTATACAAAAAATACTATTTATGAGTTCTTATAAAGTATAACAGGTTGAAAGACTTTAAAGTTAATTGCTTTACCGGTTTCCGGGTATCATATAGTATGTCAAAAAGCTGTTACATTGCTTGTGACCAATTTTAAATCAGCAATACTATAATTGAATTAATGAATGAGCACTGACATGTCGTGGCGTGCAGAAGCTGCGGTACAGTTCGGCCATGTACTCCTCCTTGCACACCTGCTGCGCGGACCGGCTGCTCACAAGGTTGCCTAGTGATTGAATAGTCTTCGAAATCAGCGTCAGCGTGCGGTTGGTTTGTGGGTCCTGTACATACAATTTTACCTATAGCCTGATTTGACCTATAACCTATATATTATATGGTATATTTTCTCAGTATTATACTTATTATTAAAGTTATTATAGTAATAATATATAATAGTTGACGATTAACGCAAAATTCACAATTCTACTTTGCGGTTTTAATCACAAAGCCAACTAAAACTTTCTCAATGAGCTTCCGAACAAGGCTCGAATACTCACAATCTGCTCGGTGGTGAGGTCAAATAGTCTGGGGCCGAGTATGGCGGGCGCAAAAAACCGCAGGAATATGAACCCTGACACGACGGAGTAGCGCACCTCCGCGTTGCGCGGGAAGTGCCGCGCCGCGCACTGCCGCAGAGCGTCGAACAACCGGCACATCGCCGCCGGACACGTCTCATACGACGACGTGATCGCGCCGAACACCTGACGCAAATACCAACCGAGTTACTACAACCACAAATATTATAAAACGACTCGGCTCTACCACATCGTTAACAGGCAGTAGTTGTATGTGAGAGTCTAGATCTATTTGCGCCATTAAACACCGTGTTATGGTGCCAAGGTTGAGAGACGGTACCCGTTCGACATAGTCCTTGAGGTTAGCCAGGTTGGTGCTGATGGCGGCGGAGGGCTTGACCCGCGCGGGGTCGATCTCGCAGGGGCGGCGCTCGGCGAGCACGGCGGCGAGCGTGGGCCGCAGCACGGCGCGCAGGTACGCCGCGCCGCTCAGCCGCATCGCCTCGTCCATCATCTTCGACACCAGCGTGTTGCCGCGGAATATCGTCGTGGCGTCCCTGCAACGCACGCACTATTCTATACACTACTCTAAGACGAAGCTCGAGTTGGTCAATCAAACTTTGTGTTATTTTTTATTTTACAAACTAGTTAGTTACCCTTGGTATTAAAATTATGATTAATAAAGAACGATAACATTTTAGTTAACCGCTTAAACTGATGCTTCAAGTATCCACTCACGTTAGGGCTGATATTTCTGCGTCGGCCAGTTCCTTCACTATCGGCACGATGAGATCATGGTGTGTGAACAACCTCACGAGCGGTTGCGCTGCGTCCGTCTTGCTGGACACGATTTCGCCAAGTATGTACACCGCTGAAGCCGTTATAGGCTGCAATAGGCAACGGATATATTATTTTAAACGTAATATTAAGTATTAGTTGTTTGTTTAATGAACTAAAAGGGCATACCGAGTGGCCCTTAAGCAATGGTGTATTTCTTTGAGTTGTCTAATCGTATTGATAATTACTTCTCAAAATTTTAAGTCTTTTCAAAGTTTTCTACCTGTTTTCAGCTACATATAAAATTGATTACTCACCTTCTGGTGCACGCTGCGCAAGAACAGCTCTTCGAGCCGCCTGTACTGGTGTATAGGGAAGACGTGGTCGACGGTGTACTGCAGCAGCAGCCGCAGCGAGCCGAGTGTGGCGCTGCCCGCCGCCGACAGCCGCGTGCCCGGCGGCGTCGCGCCGCGGGACAGCGCGCCGCCCGCGCGGGACGTCAGGAAGAACCTGCCGCGCCACACCACACGCCTCAAACCTCAACTCATACTGTATACTCGTACACACACTATGTGTACGCAAACATTATATGAAAGGGTCATTCTACTAAAAATCTTACCACGCTCGTAAAGGGGATGGCGCCGGTTGCCTGAGCTGTAACCTCACCTCGCCCAGGAAAACAGGCGTGGCGGCGTCGTGCCACACCGACACCCTCGCCTCGCACGCCACTCCCGCCTGTAGACGCGTACAGTTATATGATTACATACATTATCTCACTAAGAATTATATAGTATTATACATTATTATCGTTAGACTCACCGATTGGGAACCGTCCTTGTCTTTAGGATCCGCCTCCATAACGAGATCAAAACAGAATATTTCGTCAAATTGTGGGTTTACAGTCTTCTTTTTAGGTTTAGTACGTCTTTCCACTCTGCGTCCGTTAGAGTACAACAACGTGACGAGAGCGAAGGGGTCACACTGTCCGTTCTTGGTGGTGAGCTCGGAGCACTCGAGCACGCGGAGCCGGATGGTGTCGTGGCCGACGCGCGCGGCGCAGTGCCGCTCGGGGTCGGACCAGTAGTCGGCGGCGGAGGGCGCGCACGACGCGTCCGACTCGCACATGGTGTGCATGGGCGGCTTCGAGCGCGTCGTCCACTGCGCGCGGTCCTTCAGGCTCTCGGAGCGCGACAGCGACGGCTCCGTCGCCACCGCACTCAGGAGCTTCTTGCTCGTCGAGCTCGAACACGAACCGAACCTCATGCTTTCCTTACAGTACTCCGACAGCCGTACGAGGTTGTTCCCTTTACTTTTCGTCGAGCAGTTGTCCGCTGCCGGATCCGGGTCAGGCGGTTTTGGTTCCATCCGCAACCTTTTCCTGGAGTCCTCGAGGGTGAGTTCGATGTAAGCTTTGCCTTGCACCTCTGAGTCGGCGTCGACAGGCCGCAGGGCAAACCAGTGGTCCTTATTGTTGTATCGGTGAAGGTCCTCTCGTTTGATGGCGACTTTTCCGAGCACTTTGTCCTGCTTGAGATGCTTGTCACGATCGAACACGTATATAGACAAGTACCGAAACCTTCGAGGCACCTCGAACTGGAATTCTTCACCGAAAAATGGACTGCGAAAGAAAAACAAGGGAATTAAACATAAATGCATTGCAGTATTAGATTAATTGTCAGGCAAGTAAGTGCTTGAGGCGTATCTAAAAACTCAATGAAGCGTTTATACTCCGTGTTGCAACAGACAAGAGAATTTATTTGCATGAGCGGTCGCGTGGGGTGCCGCCGCGCCGCGCTGGGCGCTGCTAACATTATTGTCAGTCCTCCGCCCACACCAAACAAAATCATTTATTTAGAAAATAAACACGTAACGATTCTAACAAGTTACAACCGACTGAAAAAGAAACAAAAATAAACTTATTTGTACTATGAAAGAAGGCGAGCGCTCGGTCCGAACAATTAAATGAGTCAATTAACTTCAACGCCTCCAAGAAAAGGTTGTAAAAATGTATGTAGGCAGAATTAAAAGTAAATTGAAAACATTCGAGGTCGCAAGATACCAATTTAACCGCATGTGTATTGTGATTTAGCTTCTTTTCTTTCAACCATTAAAATATACTTTATATTTTACAGTTCCAATTAGAACGTGATTAAATTAAGTAATATTAAACAATGCATCATATTATTGTGCGCGGTGATGTGAATATGTAGAGGTTTGCTTATCTAGCATGCTCTTTGAGAAAGTAATAATACGAATCCCACATGCGCCGCGCTGTGGTAATCTCATCGCTGCAAACACTTAATCAATCATGTGTTGTCACTTTGCAAAGAGCCGTTGTAATTTGTTAACATAATATGATGAATGGCCCATCTGTTGTACGAAACCATATGACAGCATTGTTTCCTTGTTTCTAAGAATTGTTAAAATTAGTACACGACACTGCACTGTCCAGTTTAGTCAAAATTAATTATGTAGGTATCACGTCATCGGTTTATTCTGTAAATATAATCGATCTTCGGCTTGATGTTCATAATCTAGTCAAGCACGCGGTGCGGAGTTCTCAGATAAAATTCCCATTCAGAGGGAAAATTTTCGAATTTGTATCTTATCTGATTGATACTTAACACTTATCTCGCGTACTTTCTATTTGTTTTTATTTTGTAGATTGCGAAATATTGCGAGTTTTAAATGCCGATCATATAATTTTCTACATTCAATAACTGATATGAACAAAAAAATTAAGGACTTATTTGGACATACATTGCACTATAAATTGTTAGAGCATTTGTGAAAATATTATGGCGAAACTTGTAGATTGTAAATAAAAATTTGTAACAAAGAAGTAACCATGAACAGTGTCCGAGCGATTGCTACTCGCATGAACGTTGAATAATATTATGTGGTACTAAGTAGCGTGCGGTGCGCGGTGTACTTACGCGCATAATACCTGCAGCTATTTGTAAAGTACGATAATAATTCAATTAAGGGGTTTATTGACTTATGAGTGTGTCGGCGTAAGAAATTCTGGAAGTGAGCGGCAGCCTCGCAGACGCATCCGGCGCCTGTATTTATAAATCGGAGCCGGAACCGCCACCAGCGGGCGCGGGAGCCGTGCGGGGGCGGGGGCGGGCAGCCAACTCACCGCCAGCGCAACTCGCCTTATACTACCATAATATTAAAATTATTGTGCGACCGGTTAAAAACGCTCATACTTATTCTTAGACTCGTTATGTTCTATTTTACTAGCTAATTGTTTTCGCGTTTGAAAATTTCAATTAGGTTCACTTCCAAATAAATTGATTAAAGTATTTAAGTCGAGTACGGACTCAGATGATCATTATAAAAACGTTTGCAGTTACAGCACAAAACGGCCTGTGGGTGTATCTCCATTCATTAACCTAGCGCTCGAAAAACGCAGAGGAGTAATACTCGTACGTGTTTCAAACTAGTGGGCAGCGAGATTTTTCCGTTTGAACGTATTGGTAGAGACGACGTCACCGCCACAAGCATGCGGTTAATCTGATTAACGATACCCATGTGTGGAACGGAAGTTGTACACAGACTGAGCCGCACTTGACGCGCTTTTTAAATAGGACACCAAGCCACACCCACTCTTCAGTACGCGAGCGGCGAACAACGCAAAATAGCGTCGAGGATAAGAATCCAGAACATTGCACTTAAAACCGGCGCTGCTCGTAGCTCTGGCTGTCTCGCGAGTCGTTCGGACGCGACCGATGATCATTTTACGGGCCACCAAGTTCCGGCACCAATTTATCACTTAAAAGCTTCCGCTTCGTGTAGTAACTCTACTCGTATACACACATCAGAGACGTGTTTTATGATAGTCGTTTCTTCAAACCGCTAATGAATGCTTTATATAGCTTTACGGAGAGCGGGCGGGCTCGCCGACTCATTGCAATTTCGTAGAATATGTGAGTTCAAGAGTGTCAGGGCGAAAATTATTGGCTAATGAATATACATTCATCGACGTGTTTCAACCATTATGAGGTAGTTTTTATCGCAGCCATATAACGGGTCAATGGATACATAAATATTATGTAAATTTAGTAACATAAGGTCCTGGTTTAGTGACAGATTGAACAGAGGCGCGCGCAGTGCACACAGCGCCTGCGCTGATAACGTATCGCGAGACAAAGAACCCATTAAGTAGAGTCGACGAGTGACGTGACATTTCCTTCGATATCCGCCACCGCGTCCTCACCTCTAGGGTCACTAAATCATTATCGCTTCCGTTCATTAACAAACAACAGAGTTCATCATAAATAAATATCAAATTAAACGTTCTATTGGCGTTTTCAAGTGTCTGTCATCACGTCATATTATTATAGAATACACATTATCCTACTTCCTCAATAGCTATGAAGTGTAAGCTATTAAAATGATTAACTTGCCTGTTGTTTATACTATACAATATAAGTAATATGATTGTTTTATAAAAAACGTCAAAGCCCAAATAATATCATCAAAGGTGCAGGAGACGTTCCCGTAGCGTCACAAGTGACTTATTTCCTGTGATACAAGCAGGCGGTTGAGTCGTAAAACATATTCCCACAACTAATAGTGGGGGAGCAAAACTGGCGCAGCGCGGTAATTAAATTCATTCATGTAGTGCGGCCGGTGTCGGTGCTCCATTCATTCAGAAAGTGGAATGGCGAGGGGTGGAACGGAAGGGCCGTTACGCGCGGGCGCCCGCGCACCGGAAACGCATCCGGGACGTGGCGCGTCGCACTGCCGCCCTTATTGTGACGAATCACACACCATCCCACCAGTACCCCCTCTACATTCTCTTCTAAATAAAGGAGTTTTGAGGGTGCGTCAATTTTTTTTTTTTGCAAGAAATTTGTAATATAGAAGAAAGGCATTCTACGTGCATTGAGTTAGAAGGATTTTTTTTAAGAATAATAAATTATTTTCGTCGCAATATTCCTATATTTCCATAATTATTCCAAAAGCCTTTGCTTCCACCTCAAATATTACGACATTGTTTTACATTAGCTACAATATCTTAGATTGCAATTCTTAGGAAAAAAAGAGTTATAATATTTATAGATTATTATAATTATATGTACTACAATATTGACAAAATTTTTGAATGTTAATACTAACCATTTTACTTAAAAATGATAAAACCAAACACGTACAAACTTTGACCCTGAATATTTTTTTTGCACACATAACAATAAAACTTAATTACAAGGGCAATTACCAATGGTCACATAACATTAACGAGAAATCGGCTGACTGAAATGTAGGCAAAAGAAATTGTTCTTGCCAAATTTATGTTAAATAGAACTGCTTTAGATGGATACTATTAAAGCATCGAATATGTTAACACAGTACATTAATTGAAAAAATCGACTATTTAAAGTAGAGTAACAATTACTTAGTGTTTAATTGTGGACAATCCTTCCCCTAAATTTATTTGGTAGATCCCATTTATTATAACCAAACATAATATTGCGGACACGATCCGGACCCGAGATAAATAATATTCAATAATCCTGTGATTTTAAATCGTAGCAGTTTATGCGTTATTTTCACTTATTTTATAAATTCGAATGTTTATGAAAATGTTTTGATGTTTAAATGTTTCTTAGAAGAAAACTTGACGTACGGGTAAACCATGCCCTATAATGACACATAGTCTACAATAAGGGAAGTTTTAATCACTTTTTTTAAATAGATGGCGCTATTGACGTCCAAGTTATGCTTTAAATAGTGTTTTAGGGTCTTTGGGAAAATTGGCTTATGAAACTAAAAGTTTGGCAGCCTCTGCACTAAGCCATCGTGTAATTTATAGTAATCACAATTGTAGCATCAATAAACAAGGATTTAAGAAAGAGAGCCTTTATTTAAAAATATTATGACTTTAGTTTATGCAAAGTTTAATAACCGATAATGTCAATGGCTATAATTATTTTTACGATTACGTGGATTATACTCTACGCAATCGTTAATCTTTTAAAACGTATGTGATCGCAGTAGCGTGACGTCGTTTATGTCAAATGAAGATGAGAAGCTAATTCTATAAAGAAAAATATAAACATCCTTTTGTCTAGAAAAATGCGGGTCGTATTTATCGTAAATACAATAACGGTAGTCGTAACAAATTCAAACAACCTTGCAAACCAAATTTGGCTATGTATATATTTGCATCGGTATCATATGATATCAGCATTATTGATTTGAAAGCAACGCGTACAATCAAAACATTGTTTATTCAAATAGACGCGAAGTGTATTAGTGAAAACACCGGAAGCTACGTACGTATGCGATTATGATTGTATCACGCGTCTTGGCCACGCGTTATAAAGTTAAGAAAGTAACGTGAGCCCAATTACTTTGGACATAGAGAGAAATTACAGAGATAGAGGGTATTGTGTGAAAAACGAAGGAATTTAAAACAGGTCACTCTATATTAAATATATTTATCATTTTATAGCAAAGTATACTCGAAAAAGAAGCTAAATTATAGTTTGAGTTTTGACTATAAACGATTCTTATTATACATTTTTTTATAAATGATTTACCTTTGAGCATTCGCAACTAACAAATAAATAGATATTAAAAATATTTCACGAGTGTAGGTACTCATGTTAGATTTTTATCAACACCTACATACAATTCAAATAAATGCTAATAAATTCAAAGACACCCGTGCGCTATGCATCTAAGTACAGTGTATCGAAATGCCCTTTCAAATGAGAATATATCAACAAAACTATATTAGTTATTTAAAGAGATCGGCGAAACCGCTGTTCATTCATAAAACTGGGCAAACCTTGACCTAATAAATTTATTTACCCTCCTAAATATGTTAGTGAACAGTTTCAAACCGATAACGGCGGAAGTGAGGCCTGACTCCGGGACAAAGGGTCCGTTGTTGTGTCATCGGTATAGAGAAACATTTATTTGAAAAAATATACGTCTTAGCGCGTGTCCATAGGGTTGTGAGTGGTGACAGGAAATTCGAGGGGAAAAAACTATCTAGACGTAACTCTAAAAGCCTAGTTCATGTATTAAAGTGATCTATTATTTATGATTCGTTCATCAATTTCACTTTCTGTACTGGGCCCAACTTCACAAACTACTAACTAAAGTAATTAAACGGCATAATTTATTTAATGTAGCCAGAAATAACTTCTAAATGTAAAATTTTGGCTGTAGTAACCGCAAAATAGTACACTATTATAGTTTTTTAATGCATCAATTAGTTATTTCCGCGGAAAGAGGAAACAAGGGCACTTCCGACTTTTTTTCATAATGACAATGTGAATCCCACTGGCGCATGTGTTGTGAATTTTTGATGCGAACCAAAAACGGGAAGAACCACTTATTTTTAAATAATGTGAAAGTGTTTTATCGGAAAATTGCGACGGTTGGCGGCCGTATAGTTAGTAGTAGGCCGTTTCTATAATTTCATAGTGTCTAAAGTACATTTCCTAAAATCATAATAACCTGTTAGATCTATTAAGTATGACTCAGTATGAGTCAGTCAATCAACTTGTACAACGATCTAATAAAAAATATAAACTCGATTAACTGTATGAATAAACGCTCAGAGAATTGTATACAGTGTCAAATAACGTTTTACTTTACGTAGAGTTAAATCTAAATAATATTTAATAACAGTGCACCAGTGGCGAATGGTCCATATAACTTGATACCTGCTTCCCTGTCCTGACTTTTTGAAAGAAATATATCATTGAAACGATTTACAAACCGCATTCTTGCATATCAGTAGCACCTATATGTTATGTCGAGTTCCCTTTCGAAAAACCTCATCTTTCGCCACTGCAGTGCACAATAGCCTAGTTGGAAATGGGATGGACTGCCGAGAAATCGGACGCAGGTTCAAAACCGAACACACACTCTTCTGAATTTTCGAAGTAACGTGTGTAGTTTATCGATTATCGCTGGCTTAAATGGTGAAGGAAAACATCGCATCATTAGGAATGATTAAAAAAATATGTGAAGTTTGTCGACTACTAGTAGTGTGCTACTAGTACTAGTATTAAGACCCAAACCATCTCAGTAGAGCTCAGCAGCTCGGCAAAGGGGATACAGGACTGGTATTATTATTATTTTAAAAGATATATTACTTGAGCGTTCTCTCCATGGTGGACGTGCGAAATATTTCTTCCTGGTCGAGCGACAGCACGCAGTATATGTCTCGGTGGCACGCGGTGCCATGGCTGCGACCTGGCAAGTTCTTTGCTTCACCTGGAACAAATTGTAGCCGTTATCAGTCTCATATACTATGTGTAAGAATATTTACGCTGTATTATATAACCTTGAGAAATAATGCATAGGTATTGACAAATAAAGGCCTAGTTACCTCCATTGAGCCTATGTTTAAACATGTTTATACCCAATGTGGTTTTGACTCAAATAACATAGTATATCGCAATTTGCAGCCCACGGCGATACTTGTATTACGAACACTATTCTTCCATTCAATATCTTATGATCTATATTGTGAGCCGAAAAGTAAATAGGAGTGTAATAAATCAGTACGCAGACTCCCAAACAATAGTACAGAAATCGCAATTGGAGTATTTTATCATGTGCATCATCACGGATGATTAGTGATTACGATTGCCGTAATACAATTACATGTAACCGTGCACCGTGCGGCGGCGTGCGGCGTGCGGCGTGCGGCGTGAACATCAGCTGCGATGTCTCCGGTTACGTGCTCTATCAAACGTGTCCACTTCGCAACACTTCATTTAACTTACGAACGCTGTTTGTATTGTGCCAAACGTTTCAGAATTCATTATAATCATTTCATAATCTTATCATAATCATAATAACACAATGTAATTTTCCCATTGAATTTCGTGTACTATTGCGAAGTGTAACCTTGAGCGGTTCCAATTTCAACGTGCAAGTGATGTAGCTTTCTAGTTTATATTTGAAGTGGCGAGAATTAACCAATTTATTTGGTTTAAACCTTAACAACTTTAATTATTTCGGCGGTCCGAGGTCTCGGTTTAGTTAGAACACTTGCACAATGGAAGTAGATATTAAAATGTCGAAGAGGGCGAAGGTAACGGTCCAGAAAACTGCTCGGTAAAATAATAGACATATTTTACGTAAGTACATTTAATAACCATTATTTTCAAAAGGAAAGAGATTGAATAACTGTTATAATATTTATGTATTATTAAATTTAAAATATATACATATTTATGTTTTACAAATTTACCACATTGGTAAAACTGCGTTACAAAGGAAACTAACATCCTCCGAACGTATCGATACCAGTTATAATAAAATTAGCACTTGTACATACAAAAAATACTCTTGTATAATGATAACACTCTTCAATTAAAGATCATAAGGAGGGATTGTGGCTGCATATCAAATAGCACCCTCCCCCCCCTCCGACACCACAGGATTGTAAACAATGCACCCGTTGTGAATAATAAACCTGACTTTTGTAAAATTAATAAAGAAAAATCAACGACCATAATAACTTAAATGGCAGGAGTATTGGCGCAGTTGTGCAACCTGTCGCGACCTCGTAACTCCTCGGATACCGCTGTATACGGAGAAACAAGGTGAGGTGACCATCGGCCCATAGGCGAGGGTTGCCATCTGTAATATTTTTATGTATTTGCCTTTTTGGTTCATACATTATTTTCTTACTCATATAGAAGATAGCATTTGGGCCCCGGCCCCCTAAAAAAGGTTTTCCGGGATAAAAGCCCTACTATACATTTTAGGGGATAAAAAGTAGCATATGTCCTTAGGCTCTTGAACCATCTCCATGACAAATTTCATCGAAATCGGTTCAATTCAGCATTTCGTTCATTCAATAGACAGAGATACTTTTGCATTTATATAAAGTATGTATAGACGAAACATATAGAAAAACTAACACATCGCCAATTATATAATAATAAAATTTTATGTGAAAAAATATGAGACACTTCAAAACTAATTTAAGTGTTATCAATAAGGCATGGATTTGGTGAATATTATGGATGGTTATTATTATTAGCATTTCGCGAGTTCCTCGTACAAAATTCAAAATAATTGTTTGATTTGACATCCCTAACTTCCGTTCGTTTTGAATCTTGGGTGTAGTTGTTCATTACATTCATAAAGGCAAGCCCGTGACCTTTTGCTACATACCTACCTACTACTTGTGGCTGTTTACTCATTACTTATATTTACATGTTTAAAGCGACATAATAACTTATAGTAGGGCAAAAGGTCATTATTATTTTAGCATTCCATGAAAATGATTTTTATAAAATCATGTTTATATTTTCGCAATCAATCAAGTAAATGACCACGTAATGTTTTAAAAAGAATCCTATTGTATGACAATAGGTATATAATATAAGCTGAATAAATCGATGACATACCATTGGTCGATGTCACACGTAAGTTCAATTGTTTCGAAAACAGTTTCCTAGTTGTAGTAATGAATAAAGGTCAATCAATTGAATATTATTTAACGAATCTCTGAGTGATATACATAAATATTAGATACTGAGGTGCTTTATTGCTTCAATTAAGTTTAAATAACACATAGAACATACCGAAAGTGGTCAATGTTCCAAACTTCTTAAAATCAATCTTGATTCCAAAAATATCTGTTTTATTTTTTAGCATTTTCCGTAAATCATTTCTGCAGCAGAGGAATGATGTATAATGACACATTTCCCTTAAAATTAAACCGCTTAACGTTTGATTACAACTATTTGATTATTGCATTGGACATCATTGTCTAAGCATGTGATACTGTGACCGAGGCGCACGTAATGCTTACGGCTTTCACAATGATTTCGAAACGCAAAATAACACCATGCGTAATTACCGTAAGCGGTGAGTACAGCGGCCACGGTCAGGACGCCACACAAAGACACCAGCGAGCTGCGTATATCAACTCTCACAAAATTCGTCGTAATTGGAGTGAGAGAAACTCACAACAAACTGTACATAATTGCTGATGCAAAAACGGGCGTCATCATCATCAACGCGACAGTAATACACACAACATCAAACTGGATCGTGGGAGTGAAACGGGACCCTCTCAATGGTGGCACCCATCGAGGAAACGTGCAAGTACGCGCTTGGTATTTAGTCACAATGGTGATCATTAACGACGTTTCCACACGTTCGTGTGCGTAGTGCAATTGTTTCGAAATCGAGAGTACTTTTGTGTTGTACAGACAAAAGCATGGGAATGAAGAAACCAACTGTTTGGTTACAATATCGCCGCACGACTTCAATTGGGAACGTGTATTTTATTGCGATGAGAAAAAAATACCGCTTCATTACAACTGTCCAAAGTTTTGTATAAAAATTGACTAATTTTAACATGTACGGATCCGATGATCACTACTCATTTCCCGGGAACGAAATTATCAACTTGAGCGAGGAAGAGGTAAATTCTCGGAATTACGCAACATGAACTTCTCACGATTCCCGGGAAATAACAGCTCATGTGATTATTCCATTCTGCGTACGCGATCATGGGTCAACAGCACCGAACAATATATTGTGAATAACATTTCGCATTATTTAATTGATGGAATTTTAAGTTTCGCCTTTTCATGAAGCATTTCCGAGAGGCTATTTTTTCCAAGTTGCAGATACATAGATTTCAGTAATGTCAACCACTTGCACTGGCAAAAGGGTGAAAATGTGAAAAAAAAAGAAGGCACTAATCTAATAACGCGATACCTACATAATTGAAAAGTTGACAAAGGTAAGCCGACAAGAATCGTATTACTTTGTTCACATGGTTTTTGAATTACCTAAATACGCTACAAAAAAAAGGGATTTAGTAAAACTAGCTCATTGTAACAAATAGTTCCCGCCTACAGAGCCAGGTGTGTGGAACGGGCGTGCGGTGTTCACTGCACCTACACGCTGCGGCGCGGCCCACGGAGGACGGCCGGCCTGCTGGCCCTGCTGCCTCAATTCTTGATGATAATTATCTGAATATTATCCTGTTATAGCAGTCAATTGCGCAATATCATTAAACAACTGAAACCTTGCCACCACCTTGCCTATGAGTTTACTAATCATTAAATAGGTGTGTACTTGAAACTTGCCAATATTATGAAAATGTGTTGTAAATGCCTTTTTATTTCATAACTATTAAGAAAAGACCAACTGTTTTACGAAAACGTATAAGAATCAATTATCATAGGGTCCATAAAAAAATATTTTTTCAAAAGTACAATGCGCGGAAAGAATAAACGTGTAACGTTTATTAAAAACATGGTAATGTTTTTGTTCCACGTGTATCATTTGTTAATTGATCAGCTGACGATCACTAGTTGTAGATTACGATTCATAAATACAGCATACGCAACAAGATTCATTCACGTTATTTATACATTCATGCACTAGAACGGACGAAACAGGTACACGTACAATAGCATTATTATAATCTTATCAAAAATGACGATAAGTAGCCAATATATGCGAACGAATTTGTTGAATGTAAATACACGTTTATTGGCAAGTGAGCGAGTGAGCCCACGTGTGAGTGGACAGGGAGGCGGCGATAACGGTGACGGCTCACGAGTCACGATAAACGGGCAAATTTTCATTAACGGAACGGTGAGTTTCCATGAATGGGCGTGCTGAATGGAAAACGCTAGACTTGCCCCATTCACGAGCACACCGAGCACGCAGCAAGCAGCGCAGAGGAGCACGGAGCAACACGCGCTGCGCGCCGCCGCTGACGCCCGCCCCGGCCCGGTCGATATCGCCGACCACCGCATGCCGCATGCCGCTACATACCTCAGAATATTAGCTCTGCAACGCGCACTGTCTTAAAACACCGACAGGTGATCGTCACGCTAATATACTATTTCATTCATAAAATATAACCACTACTACATAATATTATGACGATTGTTCAAATACAAGTATTTGGATTAAGTACTTCTTTAGACAGTAATGGTACTTCTGTATAACTAAGGGTTTACATTTGTGCTCATTGTTAATTATGAAATAAATATTTCGAATTTATGTATATATTGTGAGAATACGTCCAATTACCGAAAAAATGTGGAAAACCTATGGATTCAAATTTTAATAATTAATGAAACAAAAAACACATTTAATAGCCCATGTGCTGTCACAAAAAAAGAGAATCGCCTGTTATATTTGTTACATAGAATTAAATATTCAAAGACTGATAACATATTTGCGGCCGACTCAATTAGTTTTTCATTATATATTTTAGTTCATGATACAAACGAATAGGTATCAATGAGGAAAACATAATTTACATAAATCAATTACTCTGCTATATTATTAACTTCATCAAAGAACTGTCAATGTGTTTTTTAATATAAATAACCATTAACATATCGAATGGTCAATGGACAGAGCAATACAAGTGACATTACCTACCCCACTAACATTGACCAGTCTCTCTGCAGAATGTATCAAAGCAATAGTGCAACACATGAATTTTTCTGTACATTATTATTGATGCTCCTGCAACCTGCAACCTTGTGAGGTAGACCAGTCTGATTTTTTTTTGTGGGAAATTTCTTTCCAGACGCCTTAACATGGTTGGCTTACGAAGAAGCCTGGACGAATGGCATCAAACTACCACTCTATGAATGACATATCATGGCCAATGGACGTAATCCTACTTGCATCACTTACGCGCGCAAATAATCCTAGCACAAAAAATTTACGATCACACGAAGAACAATTAGAATTTAGGAGATACAATAAACATTGCTTCTTATAATGCACCACTAGTTTTTAATTACCAAAAAAATAGCGTCGTTGCTGAAGACATATTTAAAAAAAAGAGATGTCATAATTATCCCTTAAAAAGGTAATTTTAAGTGAAAAGGTACCCTGATTCACAAAATTGTGTTTTTCTAGCTTCCATTTGGCAATTCATACAACTTGATAATTTTTACTATGTCTTATTACCATTCATGAAATATTCGTTTCATGACAATCTTACGTGTGATCTATATAGGTCCATGTTACTAATTTCTAAAAAAATAACTCTTCTATTACTTATTGATGTATTTATTCGTTAGTTCGTACATGCGATATGAGTCAAGTTATTGGTAATAGTGGATGCCGCCTCAATCGAACAAATGGAAATACGACACGGGTTTGTTGGAGCTTCTGTAGTTGGACTGACCATACAAAACGGTCAAGTTAGCAATGTTTGGTGAGCCAACACCAACGTCTATGTTCACTTTAGCTTACATATTGGCAAAAATTAAATGTGAGAGTCTCGAATTTTCTCAAATGAATCCCACGTAAATCCTTGATCTCAGTTAAGGATCCTTAGTTTTGTCATTGTAAAAACTGTTGCAGAACATATAAAACAATAGTAAACAAAAATAAAAGCCTTCAACTGCAAAATGGATTTGTTTAAGAGAGAACAAGACGCGAGCGGGTCGTGGGTCACGCCCCGGAAGACATACTGTTCTCTTATCAAGCCAGACATGCTTTGCAATATCTTCGATTTATGTGTGCGCGCCGACAACAACACAAATCAATCATGTTCATGCTTATCAGCCGCCCAATTTTAAAAACTACAATGAACTGTTTTCTATATTCATTTTGCAGTTCTTTTGGGACAAATAATCACTCTTAAGGCGATGAAAGTTATATTATCATCCATATTCAAAATAGGGTTACTTGACCATAAGCGCAGTATTCAAGCTTATGAGTAAAGTACAAATTAGAAAAAGTTTAACAATTAAACATTCATCCTAGTATGTCAATCTAGTAGGTAATACAAAAACATAATACCTAATTCAAATTATATTTGATTGTAGTTTGATGCTTACACCCAAAGTTGTTGGGAATTAAGATAGAATAATGATATAATGAGTTGTCATAGTTGTGGATCTGTTCATCAGCACTGAAACATTGTATAGTCTAAACCAAAGGGTCCTAAAGTTGATTGGCCCATGACCCGCCTAATAAAACATACAAATTTGGGACTTAATTGTTGGTTGTGGTAAAGTTAAAGAGACATGACTTCATGAGTGATGAACTGTTCAAATAAGATAAGAAGCAATATTGCAAAGAGAAGGGTGTTTTTGTTTTCTATTTTTATCATTAGCTTCAGCATGAACTCTCAATTTAATTACTTTTAACATCTGTCACTAGGCATTAAGCTGGTTGGCTAATGGATATTGTTCAGGGCCCGTGGAACATAATTTGGCAAATCTTGCACTAAAGTACCTAGAGCATGGCTATTTTAATGGCAAAATATGTTGCTAAAAACCACAAATTATAGTGCAAAAAAAATAATTGTTTTATTGTGTGTTATAATCAATAGCAGTTGAAAGATATCTGAAAACATAAATATTGATATGCCACTATATACATATACACAATGATGTATAGTTCATACTCCTATGTCACATTAGGATTATATTATAAAACTAGTTGACCCGACAGACATCCTGTCTTAAACAGACCAAGGGAAATAGACGATTCATTTATATATATATATATAAAATATCCAAAATGGATAATACATTTATTATTTGTATCATCTAGTACTACAGTCTACTGCAGGTATAAGTCATAATATTAACATGCCTATTTTTAATGTAAATAATTTTGATTAATTTAACATAATCTGAATAGAGATTAATATTACATTATTGTTAACAATGGATGTCACAAATGCGTTTCAAATGAAACAAAGTTTTTATATTTTATAATGTTTGGGTTTTGGGCTATATAACAACTAGAAAGAAGTATAGTTTATTTCAATGTTTTAATGTAGAGATACTCCCAACCTCTAAACCTACATTATACCTGAACAACATATTGTGCTCAAGGTGAATCTTAGCTTTTCAAGCAGCCCCGGAGAAATAGTTTATAGTGCCAGTTTTGCTTGTGAACTTTTATTTAATAAGTCTTAAGTACATAGTTGTAGATTATATTGATTGCATAATGTTGATGATATTCTAGCCAAAATGCATGGCGCCCCTAAGCTCTCTTTGCATGCCTAGGGTCTAGAGTTTGTTTTTTTTAAATAAGTAACATGTGTTACATGTCAGCATTTAAATACAAGGACATCAAATTTAAGGATTCCTGTCAACATCATGTGGTGGAAATAGAAACAACAAACTGTGGGTGCACTTATTGCATTGCTCTCAACACTAACAACCACTACAACTAAAGCTTACTGGTTGTCTGTATGCATACAATATGGAAATCAAATTATTATGCAAAAAATGAATTATATACCAGCATCAAAAAAATTATAACTGAAAAATAACAATTTCGTACACCCTTTTTTTTCCACTACTGGTGACTAAATAAACACTTAAACAATCTTCACATCATGTTCTATGCATTAAAATTGTTAAAAAATAGTGAATTCACTGTTCAATTGATGCCTCTTATTAGTTTTGCAACCACTTCGCAGATGTCAAAAGATCAAAGTTTAGCTAAACTATAAAAATGTAGACATATGCAATTTCTAACATTGATTAAAATTGTAAAACAATTTTTAATTATTAAATCAGAACATCTTTTTTGTAGTTTGGTAACTGATTTCTTCTGTCTGAGAAAACACATAAAATTTCCAACTTGTAATCTACTTTATATTTAGTACTAGCAATTGCTAGTACTAAATATAAAGTATATATGCAAGAGGTTTTTTAAGAAATTTAATATGTGTATTAAGAGTAATAATTGAAAATGGCCTTAAATCTGGGATGCAGCCAGGATACTATAGACAGAAAAAAAAATTTAACAAGCATGGGCATTAAACGGCTTCTAAATAAATATTTATCAATATAATTATCAGAATAAGTTACACAACGAAAGTAAACAGCAATATCTAATCTAATATGATCTAGGCACGATATTCATTGTGTTCACGGCTATACAGTTTCATTCATAAACTTTGCGAACTGTCAAAACATTACGAGATAAAAACAAAGAATTAGTAAGTTAAACGCGCTATCAACAGTTCGCATTCACGGCGACACATATGCACGCACTCCACATCGAGCTCAACTTTGTACCTTTTTATGTTATTCATTCACGTTCAGCCCTCAAAATTCATAAAGACCTTAGAATCTACCACCTGTTTACCACGACTGACAACAACATCCGATAGTAAGCTACATAATCGTACAATTTAATACGATCCAAATGTAACTATAAATGACTCTCTTTTTGTTATTTGTATTAATTTAATAAATAATAATGCATGTTACGTACCGATCTTTATTTTCAATCTTTCCTCGACTCGCACTTTACGCGTATCGTCCGCCATGTTAAATCCATAACTGTTTATCTCTTTCATCCGCTGTTATCTCTTTCGGAACGAGCCCGTTCGGCCGGCTTGTCCCGCCACTTCCGGAGTGTCGTAATGTTCTACTTGAGCCTGTATGCGACTTGACTCGTTGATTGAAATCCACACACAATATTCATTTCATGTACACACAATTCCATCAACATGATGTATAAATATTTTCACATTGGACGACTAATAAGCTCAGACATGCATTGCGCATGTGCTCAGCACTTGCACTTTACTATCAATGAATTTAAATGCACTTTGTGCGAAAACCCGCGATCTATTACTCTATTCTATGTATTTTCCTAAGGTGACTTTTATCTCACAACTTATAACTATTACAGATTACACAACACATAATCACAAAAATGTTTTGAAAACTTAATTTTCTGAATGAATAAAAAGCATGAATGGGCAATTACGTCACGTCAAGATGTTGCGCCTGCGCGGCCGCGGATGTAGTTTGTTCGTTCAATCTCAAAATTGTTTAATAAAGATGGCAAGAATTTCAATTATTTATTTTGGCAACACTGAACGGTTAAATAAATTATCTATGGAATGATTGATTAACAACCGTAGCACCGTGTATAACATTAGTCGACAAGGCTCTTAATGAACGTGGCTGAAATCGGAACTAACGCCGCCATGTCTTGCAAGATGTCATAATTGACATAAACAAAATGTTGCCTACAGTAATACAAATATTCCCTATTTTCAACATATTTAAATAATATTCAAATTCCACAGTATTACAATGTTAAGTTTCTTTCATACCCAAATTTGTGTGTAGTACTGGTAATCGGCAGATACACAGGTTTATCTATATTGAAACACATTTTTGATATATATATTAAATAAATATAAAATCTAAGCATATATTTATATAGAATTTTTCAATTCGTTAATTGTACATTCTTATAGAATGGATTACATGCGGGAAATGTTTCTCATTACTGATGAAACGTGATGGTTCCTTTAATTTATTCGGTTTTAAACTACAATATGTTTTTTGTCACAAATACTGATAATAGGTCTCAATAACCTGACCGCATAGTTTATGTTCAAAAACTCTTAAGAAGAAATGTTTTTTTAGGTACTACCAAATAAACTTAGCGTAGAAGGGTTTTTTGAATTAGTGTCATAGATGAAATATATTTGAGAGTTGGTTACACTGCATTGACAAGTTTGACAGAAGAGGTGACATTTACAGTCCTATTACTCTGCCTATTACCTATAATATGGGGAACGGACCAACGGTATACGTTATTCACTCAGGAAATTCTTATGCCTTCAGATTTGTTTACATTTTGAACGCAGTACATATTTTGGAAAAAATTACCATTGTCTCGTTAAAAAATCAAATTAAAACAAATATAGCAGCTAATATTTTTTTTGTATTATCCTTTTTTCCATAGGGTTGCTAGGAATCCTACTAATAAATTATTCCTTAGGGAACACTGGGAAAGTTGTTATTGATTTTTATTCGAACCATACTTACGTTCGTACATATTACGGGTTGTTTTGACGAAAAAACTGTTTCATGGTGGTGATTTATAAAGAATTCCATAATGACTGATACATACGCACACGGCGATAGCAGACTGATATACACCGAGACGAACCTGCCTGGACCCTCTGAAGACAATGACGAGTATAAAGAATTAATGAAAACTTTTAACTCCAGGCTAACTGATTATTGTACTTGTGTCGGTCTCTGCACTTATCCAACATGTAAATGCTTGGAGAAATCGGATGGCCCTAATTACCACATGTATATGGACCATGGAGAACCAAAGTTACTTCTTAATTCCAATAAGAATATAAATCTGGTTATTGAGTGCAATAATGAATGCTATTGCTTGACCACTAATTGTGGAAATCGTCTTGTCCAAATAGGCCCAGTGAATGGTTTAGTGGTGAAAACATGTGAGATTGATTTAAAAGGATTGGGTCTTTTCACATCATTTTATATCCGCAAAGGCACTTTCATATGTGAATATGCAGGGGAATTGCTAACCAAATCCCAAGCTGTCACTCGTAACAAAATTAACCAGTTAAAGGGAGGAATGAATTATGTTTTCTGTCTAAATGAGCATTGCAATGGCACAGTTGTACAAACATTTGTTGATCCAGGCCATTTTGGTAACATTGGACGGTATATAAACCACAGCTGTGAACCGAATTGTCATATAGTACCTGTAAGACATGATTCCCCTATACCAAAACTGGCTATTTTTGCACGCTGTGATATAGAACCTGATAAAGAAATAACATTTAATTATGGCTCATATAAAGATGACAACGTAGAACCAACAGAGTCTAATGTTAACAGAAAAAAATGTTTATGTAGAAGCAAAAATTGTGCTGGTTACATGCCATATGATACATATTAAGAAACTTTAAAGTAAATAATGACCTTATATGAATATTTAGATTTGATTTTATGAAATAAATTATTATAAATATTGTGTTTATTGGATTGAGTTGTCTTTTATTTTTTGTGTATCCCTCAAGTTCTAAAGTTTATTATTATGTAGGTGTTCTTTATAGTACATAAGACTTGGATAACTTTAACAAATACATAAGTATAATATTTGAAAATTTCAAATAATAATATTTGAAAATTTCAAATAATAATATTTGAAATAATATAAGGTGCGTTGGGGTTAAATCGGACGCTTTTTCGACGTGTTAAACAGTCTCCTCGAATTATTTTTTTACAAGAATTCTATAGAAGTTATCATAATGAATCATTAACTTAGCTATATGTTATTAAATATACTAAATGGTATATATTTTTTCAATTCCTTATATATAACAGTTAATGTTTTATAAGGTTTTAAAAAAGTACCAAACTTTTAGAAATGTGTGAGAAAGATAGGACCTTAACAGGTATAGTTCGGACTACTCTCTAAAACCGTTTATGTTGAAGGGATTCTAAAATCCATAAAAAGAGTATGTTCTGATCTAGATAGTCATTTATAAACATTCAAAAAATTTAATAAATTGCGTAAGATATTTCTAGAAGCGAACTTTGTTTTTTTAATAGTTCTAGGCATACGATCTTACCCCTCATGATTGACACTGTAGATATTTTTAAAAATATTCGAAGAAATAGTACATACACATGTAAATAAATAAAAAATAAACAAAATTCATCATTCACTTGAGCTAAAAAAAATTACATAATTACTGAATTCAGACGTTTTCGTGTGTAAATTTTGACACAAACTTGCAATATTTTTACAAGTGCTAGATCGAACGATTTTTATCCGTTCTTTAACGAAAAATAATTGTATGCGTAAAGATCGGATCTCAAGGAATATAGGTGTTTCGACAAATGTGAATAAACAAGTCACAAGATTTATTTCCTTTTTGATACTATACAACTACTAAATTAATTTAAAACAGTAAATACTAAATTAAAATTAGGCAAATTCTTACATGGGGTTAATCCGGATCTGCCAGGGAACGACGAAATGCCGATATTCTGTTTGTTAGTACCTTAAACATTATTTATTTGACGGAATCATTTATGTGAAATAGTGGAACGTAGGGAACAAAATGGGGTCTCAGGTAGTGTTGTCTAAAAACAAAAATTATAACACAATTGCAAGTTATTTGATTTATACGATGTTACACCTCCTACGATCTTACCCCAACGCGCCTTATTTATCATATTTTACATTTATACCAAATGTTTTCAAAAAAATTGGTGTAGTGGTGATATATTTTTTGCTACATTAGCAAATATAATTGACTTATATTTTTTCTTATTCAGTCGAGTTTATAGAACTATCTAGCCAGCTCTCCTTAGCGTAAGTGAATTTTAGCCCTGTCACACCCCTTGCGGATAAAACCAAACAAAAGATTAACACCTACTTTCAGTAGGTACAATGAGAATACTTAATATATATTGTTTCAGTAGGTATCACAGACTGTTGCAGAATAACAGTATTTAAATGCTACCTGTGGTACTTAATTACTGTAAAAAACGTTTCTTGTATAACCAGTTTCAATAACGAAACGAATCGAGAATGACAGCTTGTATTGCGTAGACAGTAAATAAAGTTTATTATAAAATATATCAGGATTTTGTTTATTCATCAATTAAGATTTGAAATTTTAATGTTAGTCTAGCAAAAATAAAGTAAATTAATCCACAGAATGCTCAGAACAGTAATTCAAGATTACTTTAGATCGATTTAAAGCAATTTAAACGTACTAAAGCCAGATTTGGTAGCTACTTGAAATATCTGTATCAGTAAGTAAGATAGAGTGCGTTCGGCTAATTTATAACCAGCTTCTTTCTAATAGCTTTGATCATTGTAACACTTATTAGTAATATAAGGTGCATTGGGGTAAGACCGTACGAGCGGTAGCCTTGTATAAGTAAATCTAATAACTTCCTATTGTGGTTTTTTATTTTCCGACAACATTCCCTGACATGATATCTTGTTTCGTTACGTCCCACGTGTTTGTGTGATTCCAACAAGATAGGTAGGTATTTTTAGGGGAAGACGCTTTTCAGCGGATCTTTTCAGTGGATTACGGGAAATACTTAATGAATCTTTTATTAATATAAGTAAGTATTAACACCTATAATACGCACACATACACGCGATGGATTCATTAATACTTAAGTGCTAACTATAGGTACCGTTTAATGTCTTTGTTATTAACCTTCTTTATCTAGGCTTGCCGGACTAATCTCGAAGTTTGTGTGACAACAGAAGGAAGCGCGTCGGTACATAGGTCAGTTGATAAGTAGTAATTAAGTATAAAGAAATTTAATCCAAGATGACTGAAAAAAAAAGTGATCTACTGTAGAATATCTTTCCCTAGGGCTCTTACGTATAAATACGACACGACGTCGTATCGTGCTACGGCGTGAAATCGTTGCACGCTGCGACGTAGTATCGTAAATCTACGACAAGCAATGTAAAAATTCACGACACGACATCGCAACGTGCCACAATGCACGGCTTGACGACGTCGCGTCGTTACGATGCCGTTATATTGCTTCTTAAAATGTTTCCCGTTATTCATAATTAAAAGAAATCTTCTGTGTGTTTGTTTCTTCTTTATGCGTCTTCATTATACTAGCATGAAGAGACCACGTCTAGTGCGGTCCATTTTTCGATATTTAACTGCTGCACCATAACGACATCGTCAAGCCGTGCAACGTAGCATATTGCGATGTCGTGTCGTGAATGTTTACGTTGCTTATCGTAAAATACGATGTCGCGTCGTAGCATGACGCGACGTCGCACAGTGGATCGAAAAGGCAATTTTAGTGACTTAGGAAATAATTTTGTGTTTATCAATTTTTTTTACGCTAATCGCTAGATATTATTAACGCTTACAATATTCATTCTTAGTAATTTTTTGATAATCCTCATAGTTTCGGATAAAAAAAATATTTTCTTCTTTTTGATGTATGGAACGCACTATAAAAACCTAAATTTCTACGGAATCCTGAAAGGTCTTGCTTTGAAACCTTTTTTTTATGAATTTTGGTCTATTCTACTATACTTATGCACTTCGAACGTCTGCATCGACCTGCCACTTTCCCGGTTATACGAGTTGAAAAAAATGATAAAAATGATAATATTTTATATTTTTCAAAACGTTTTTTTTTATCTTGGGCAAATTTAACATTTACTAAATAAAATTATGTAATAAATTGATGATTATTACAGCTAATAATTATATTTGGGCGAAAATTACAACAAATAATTTAATTAAAAAAGGATAATCCCCATCTACTCACTCATCACATCACATCACATCAGCCCTGTATTTATACTGTCCCACTGCTGGGCACGGGCCTCCTCTATTACTGAGAGGGATTAGGCCTTAGTCCACCACGCTGGCCTAGTGCGGGTTGGTAGACTTCACACATCTTCAAAATTCCTATAGAGAACTTCTCAGGTATGCAGGTTTCCTCACGATGTTTTCGTTCACCGTTGAAGCAAGCGATAATTCACAATGAATACACACATAATTTTTTAGAAAAATCAGAAGTGTGTGCTCTTGGGATCTACTCACTACCACTACTATTTTGTAAATTACTCTCTACATTAATAAATTCTAGCTCTTCTGGTTCTGTTGGCAAATGCAGAAGGTCCATTTTTTTAATGTTTTATTTTAATAAAATTCTTTGACTTTTGGAGAGAGTATCAATACATTTTGTTTTGTCATGCGGGGTCTAAGGCTAATCTTTGGATCAGACGACAAAAGAAGATTATGGAAGATGTCCTCATTTGTCGCTATCCTATTTATTTTCCGGGAATGGTTTTCTCTATAATGTCGGAAGTCTTTATTACGTGCTTCTGCGGCTTCTTTTGACAGCTTCCCAATGGGTATGGCCCCAAAATGTTTAATTATATCAGCCCCATGCATTAATAATGTGTGTACACTGGACGGCATATAATACCAAGGATATAATTTAACATATAGTTCTGCGGTTTCATTGCAGAATATAGAAAATTGAATATGATCAACACACTCTCCAGATGCAATGGCTTGAAGAATCACATAAAAATTTTCTATGAGTTGCTCATTAATGCCAGAGATACGCGCTGTTGTGGCTTTATTTTTAAAAAATCTTCGGGCAATATTACCGTCGTTAGTACTGCCTGCTCCTTGCTTTACTACATCAATTAATAAACCGCATTCTTCTTTAAATGCTCGTTGTATTGCAGACTTTTTGTTCTTGATTTTATCTTTATCGTCACCCCTGCAGCTCCACTTCTTAACTTCCAAACGATAAGCTATATGGAGGAGGCAATCCATGCATTTTATCCAGGCGTGCAACGATGATAATCCATACTGGTACATTTCTTCATCATTACCTCACAGATTGTGCGATTTCCATAGCATTTTTTCTTACCATCTTGTGTCAAATTTACGTATTTTCACAATTTTTTCAACTCGTATAACTGAAGAAGTGGCAGGTCGATGCAGACGTTCGAAGTGCAGAAGTATAGTAGAACCGATTAGGAATAAGTAAAAACTAGTTTCAAAGCAAGACCTTTCAAGATTTCGCAGAAATGTAGGTTTTTATAGTGCGTTCCATACATTAAAAAGAAGAAATATTTTTTTTAGCCGAAACTATAAGGTTTATCAAAAAATGACTAAGAATGAATATTGTAAGCGCTAATAATATCTAGCGATTAGCGGAAAATAAAATTGAAAAACACAAAATTATTTCCTAAGTCACTGAAATTGCCTTTTCGATCCACTGTGCGTCGTGTCGTATCGAGTTTATGTAAAAAATACAGCTTAGATCTACGTCGTTTATAGTCCCAACACAAAATATCGGTATTTACTTACGTATTTCGCAGTTCCCCTGAAAGTCCTGGCTGTCCCCATGCAAGAATTTGCTTAAAGTAAGTAAGTATTTGTTAAATGGAAATACTTAATAAAAAATAATAAATAATCTGTTAGAGGATACACACCATCGATAAATTTTATGTATTGTCCATACTGCATAGGTAGGTAGGTACATCCGGTACACCTAACAGCTCGCGTTTTCATTGTAATATCATGATTGCAAAATTAATTGTCTGTCCGTCTGATTGATACTTACTCCTTCAAGACTTTAAGGTGCCCACTGAATCGAATTCGATAATGTTTTGCAAGGAGTAGGTGAGCTTGAACTATAAAAAAACGCTATTTTTTATCTCGGAAAAGCGCATAGTGTGACTTTTATACCGGGAAACACTTTCCATGCGGAAGAAGCCGCGAGTAGCATTTAGTAAGTTATAAGCTACAGTTAGTTAATGAGGATGCAACATAAATAAACCGGTCAACACGAATATCTTTAAATAATTTTTGAAAACTTTGGTCGTACCCCATCCACAACATCGCCTAGACTACAAATCCTTAGCGGTGGATGGTTCGAAATGAATGCTGTTTTGTGTTTTTATTTGCGTCAGATTAATAAGGAACTCAATTTGTCAAACTAAAAAAAAAATGTATAATCGCATCTAATTTCAAGCGTAAACTTCAATTTACGTTGCCAAAACCGCTGCAGGCTAGATTTTGGGTAATACCATGTTACAATATAAAATATTGCAACAAAGCCATAGTAAATATGTAGCCATAGTTTATACTTTGCAATAGAAGTACAGTGAAAACCAGTAATGACGATATTGAGGGGACCACCTAATCTGGACACTTTATATGATAGTCATATAAACGATAATTAAAAAAGTATTTTCAGGGGCTTCGTAATTTAGTTATTATAACCAATGTCATCATATTCGGTTTCAACTGTAGTTTTAAAATCCAATACTTAATACATTTATTCAAGCATACATATTATTATAACTAGAATACTATAAGTCTTACAAAGGGTATAAGTACTATAAGTTTATGAGAATGGCTCCCTATCCAATAAAGTACATATCCGGTAAATAAAAAGAATGTCGTATATTCACTATACATGAACTGCGAAAAGAAATGACGTAAGTAATCCTATTAAGTTTGGTAAAGTTTCGTCAATTTTGATCTATCTCTGATCCTAGATGGTGCTAGGATCCTATTGATGAAGCCGCAATGTGTTCAGAGGATTTTTTTAGGTACTAAAACAACGTATTATGTTATTCCGTAACCTACTGGTCTTCCGAAGTCGAATGGAAGCAAGCGATTTAGCAGAAACAATTTGAGCACGTTTCAAAACTCTTTAATTTTGAGTTATCGACGAATTTTGAAGTAGGTACTTATAATGTAAAAAATACTGCGCAAAATTGAATGTTTCTAAAGCCAATTATATGTATTATATCTACCTATCTTCATAACTAACGTCACGATTGAACGGGAAAATCCTGTAAGTCCATATATAAAGTTTTTCCTTATGATGGTTATAGAATAACCTATAAGCTATTAATTTGAAAACTTCTCCTTTTGTATATCTTATGTAAAGTTGTAAACATAATTACCGCGTCCAAAGTCTCTGCTCCCTGTATCCGAAACTTTTTTTATAAAACTAAAACACACACGCATAATGCATACACGCTTTGGCCTTTTTACTTCGGAAGGGGTAGGCCGAAGCGCAACTGGTGCATCCATTTACCACCGTGTTTATACTGTCCCATGATGTGATAGGAGATGAGCCTATCGTCATATTGGGTACAAATTCCAGGCTCCGGGTCGGTACTCCTTAGAAAAACTCAATATCAATTTGCCCGACCCGAAATCGAACCCGAGACCTCAGCACAGTAGTCGTATCGTAATACAACTACGCCACCGAGGCAGTCGAAAAGTAAAACCTTCCTTATAAAATATACATTTAAATAACGAAAATCTAATCCAAATTGGATTAGGTTTTTTATGAAAATTGCGTGTCAAATACAGACCTTTTTTGAACTCAGTTATAAAAGGTATAACGTTTAAGTAATAGCACGTATGTACTTATTTTGCATAACATTTTTCTCTCATCCATTTTATACTATTATATAAAGCTGAAGAGTTTGTTTGTTTGAACGCGCTAATCTCAGGAACTACCGGTTCAAACTGAAAAATTATTTTTGTGCTATCCAGCCCTTTGTTCCTGGAGTGATATAGGCTGTATATCATCACGCTATGACCAATAGGAGCGGCGCAGTAATGAAACATATTGCAAAAACGGGGAAAATTTATATAGCGTGACTTTTATAACGGAAAACTTTAGCCTGAAAAACTTTATGACGCGGGCGGAGCCGCGGGCAAAAGCTAGTATATTATATAATGACAGAGCTAGAGTTTAGGTAATTTTATCAGAGTCTAAAGAATGTATATTTAAGTTTAATTTTTCTGTTTAAATTTAAATTCGATTGCAAGACAATTTCCTTTTTTATATGCTTTGTTTTTATATATTTTTTAAATGTTGTGTGATTAAGTACTTACATGTTCCGTTTATATGTGTTAATATTAATAATCTCAAAAACGATCAATCTTTGATACATATGTTCCACGTAAGTACTAGATTTAGCGTTCCGAACATTCACTGTGTTTAACTGATTTGAACTGTAATCCATTCAAACTTACTTTAGTATGGTCAATATTAACAGCTTGTGGTTGTGTATGGAGTGGCGGTCGTGATATAAGAACTGGAATCTAAGTGTAAACCTGATTTGAAGAAAAAATATTAAGTCAAATAAATACTTAAGTAAAATTATTTGTTGTTCAAGTGAATAAATAGGATAAGTATAACAGTGACGTTTTGGTTGCCATTTTAATAAGTTTATATAATTATGGACGTTCGTGTCTATAGAATATACGTCAATGCGAAGGAATTAATAAATTCTGAATTAAGTAAATTAAGAGTAGCCTGCACCCAATGAACACCAAAATAATCCGATTACCCAATTTATCACAAAACATTTGTTATTCAAAAATATTACTTTATGTATTTACTATTACTTCATAACATCAGCTAAATTGTTTCTAATGTATCAGGTAAAATTGGAAAATCAAAATACATGGGTTAAGTAAAAATTAAGGAATGATCGGATATAAAAGAAAAGTATTCAATGAGAAGAATGAGTTCTAAAAGTTCGCAAAGTGAGAAAGCAAAAGAGGCAAGGAAATATAAGATATATTATGTCTGGTGTTTTAACACAGATACTTACAAACATTTGAAGAAAAAATAAAAAAAGTCAATAAAAGTACATTTAGCACTAAATAAGTACTAAACTACCAAAAAAGAACAAATCCTTTATCTATATAAATTAAAAGAAATAAATACTCCTAACGGAGTATACTAATACCTATAAAGGATTAACTAACTTGACTGCATGTCAAGGCCGTAACAGGTAGGTGACCAACTCAGCATGATGCTGTGCTGCGCACAAGGCTGATTTTAGTGGTAACCTACTAGGTACCGCCTAATTCGCAAGTTTTTCCAAATTTGAGTACTTACACTTTTTCACCGAATGAATCTAGGTGGTTATTAGATCAGGTCAGTATAATGTAGCTTCCTATTAATATTTTCAAAATTAGTTAGATAGTTTTTCAGAAACTAATCATTAAGTACAAAAAACAAACATATAAAACATTATATTATTGCTTTGATATATTATTGCTAGGTACTTAATATTAGTTTAGATTAGGCTAAACGTTATTTGCTTCAAAGTGAATACCTACAGAGTTGCAATTCATTTGCCTCTGTATACAATAAACACTTCAACAGCCAGGGAAGTCCACATGTTTGTGTGGGTGATAGGTCGTGATCGCATGTTGTTTCTTTTTGTGCGATACCTATATATAATATTCCGTCTGCATACATAAGCTAGCGGCGATCGACATCGTAACGAGTTTGGCGCTGGACGAGGGCGGACGCACACGCCTTACGTCACACACGCCCGTCAATTGTTTATCCTTCGCTAGTGTTCGCGGAACGTGCCAGAGCTTGGACAGCAATTGAAGCAATCATCTTGTTAAAAGTAAACAAACGTGTGAGTACCGCCAGCCTTCACGAATAACGGGACCGGTGTGGTTTGCCGGCCGAACATCGCACTCACCGCCGGCTCTCACCGGCGCTACATTTTTAATTATTTCACTTACTTACTGTTTGAAATATGACTGCCGACGCAGTGGGCACCTTATTATTTACTACGCACCTTCGACGTCTATACTTGCATAACACAAATCTTAAACTTGATTAGTCATATGGATTTAGGATACACGAGCCGTGTTTTGAAAGAATTCATGTTTTTAATGTATGTTTGTTTTATTTGATTTGTTGAGTAGTTTTCGTACATTTAGTTATTATTTATATACTTATTTATCAATCATTAGAGAAGTTTAGTGATTGGATCGTAAATGTAGGTGTGCTGTTCAATATATAACATCCACACCCGCTGAACATTGACGGGAAACTGGTTTATCCTGATTTAGCGTTATTTCTAAAGAATTCAATTCTTATACTGACGCGAGTTTTACTGTGCGTAATATCTAAGTATCAGAAAATAATACTAAATGCTATTGATTTAATGTATTTTGAGTAAATAAATACATATCCTAGTGTGTAGATCATTACTTCGCGTTTATTATTCACCTATTACTTACCTGTTTTTTTTTTATAATATTCTAGCACCTACATCTATCTATCTATCTATCTATATCTATATCTTTATCTATCTATCTATACTTATAATAAATCTGTAGAGAGGTCAATTCTGTACATGAAATATATTTCCAAAATAACTATCAGGGGGTGATTAGGGATCGATACTGATGCCAAAAATGCAATTAGTAAAATTTTTGTCTGTCTGTCTGTCTGTCTGTCTATCTGTCTGTCTGTCTGTCTGTCTGTCTGTCTGTCTGTCTGTCTGTCTGTCTGTCTGTATAACCGTTATAGAAACAAAAACTACTCGACGGATTTTAACGAAACTTGGTACAATTATTTGTCATACTCCTGTGCTGGTTATAGTATACTTTTCATCACGCTACAATTAATAGGAGCAGAGCAGTGAAGGGAAATGTTGGGAAAACGGGAGAAGTTACTCCATTTTTAAGCTTCCGTCGCGTGTGCAACCTTAATGGTTAAAGCTACACAGAAATCATGTATGACGGAAATGTTCTCCTTAAAATTATGTAAAAATATCCCACGACAGCATATGTCTATCTTTTATGGTTGACTCACAATAACACGTGTAACTCCCGATAGCTTAGCAGTTTGAAGCTTTCTTATTATATTTGTCTACTCTTACGTTTATAACACTCTCAGTCATCCCTAATTAAAAAAGTTAACATTATTAAATATTCCATAACAAAGAATCATAGAAATCGGTATAGAAACACCAAAGTTATACATGATATGCTAATAATAAGCCATCACGCGTGAATACTGAATCCCATCATCAGACCCTGACCGGACAATCGGACCACCTACATACCACCATACATTAAAAAAACATCCCGACAAATTGAGCACCTCTTCCATTTTTGAAGTCCGAAATCCACGCGGGCGAAGCTGCGAGCGGAAGCTAGTAGATAATAAATATCTGTGAGTTTAGATTAAACTTTGAACGATTTACCTAGGTACCCACATAAGGTGCGTTGGGGTTAAATCGGACGCTTTTTCAACGTGTTAAACAGTGTTCTCAATTTTTTTTTTACAAGAACTCTATATGAGTTATCATAATGAAGTATTAACTTAGCTATATGTTGTTAAATATACTAAATGGTATATATTTTTTAAATTTCTTAAATATAACAGTTAATGTTTTATAAGGCTTTGAAAAGTACCATACTTTTAGAAATGTGTGAGAAAGATAGGACCTTCACAGGTATAGTTCGGACTACTCTCTAAAACCGTATATGTTAAGGTGGTAGCTCAAGGTCCATTTTCATACATTTTGTTTCGGCTTTAATCTGGGTAACTAAACAAGTATTGGCAAGTAAAGAATTTAAATTCACGTCTAGTTAGTGATTAGTTCTCGCAGTTGAAAGAAAAATGTAAAAATAATTAATAATCATGGATATTTCGGCCTTTAAAATTTAATATGACGAAATTTTAAAGGCAGAAATATCCATGATTATTAATTATTTTTACATTTTTATTTCAACTGCGAGAACTAATCACTAACTAGACGTGAATTTAAATTCTTTACTTGCCAATACTTGTTTAGTTACCCAGATTAAAGCCGAAACAAAATGTATGAAAATGGACCTTGAGCTACCACCTTAAAGGGATTCTAAAATCCATAAAAAGATATGATCTAGATAGTCATTTATAAACATTCAAAAAATTTAATAAATTTCGTAAGATATTTTTAGAAGCGAACTTTGTTTTTTTAATAGTTCTAGGCATACGATCTTACCTCATATGAATGACACTGTAGATATTTTTAAAAATATTCGAAGAAATAGTACATACACGTGTAAATAAATAACAAATAAACTAAATTGATCATTCCCCTGAGCTTAAAAAAATACATAATTACTCAGTTCAGACATTTTCGTGTGTAAATTTTGACACAAACTTGCAATATTTTACAAGTGCTAGATCGAACGATTTTTATCCGTTCTTTAACGACAAATAATTGTATGCGTGAAGATCGGATCTCAGGGAATATAGGTGTTTCGACAAATTTGAATAAACAAGTCACAAGATTTATTTCCTTTATGATACTTTATAACTACAAAAGTAATAGGGTACCGGACTCATTTTTGTTCTTTACTATTATCAAATATTTACATATATAAATTATAACACCGAAGGAATTATTAAAATCCGGTAAAAAATCAACAAGTTATAAGTCTTTGAATTTCGGTGGAAGGGGTAATTAACAAGAATCAAAAAAGAGACGAAATATCCACATGTGACGTCATAGGGAATTACGACGCGTGCGAAAAAAAGAGATGAAGCGATATCCCCACGTCGCGCCCACTTCTGCACGTTACAATATTTTAAATATGAATTACTCGCTCATTTTTTAACCAATTGTTATGCAGTTTTCGCAGGAGTGCTTCTTTTTCGTATTATTAACCATTACATATAGAATAATGTACAAAATCAAGCATAGGCCGGTCCCCTATTGGAAACAGGAAATACTAAATTAAAATTGGGCAAATTCAGGCATGGGGTTAATGCGGATCTGCTAGGGAACGACGAAATGCCGATATTCTGTTTGTTAGCACCGTAAACATTATTTATTTGACGGAATCATTCATGTGAACTAGTGGAACGTAGATAATAAGATGGGGCCTCAGGTAGTGTTGTCTAAGAACAAAAATTATAACACAATTGCAAGTTATTTCATTTATACGATGTTACACCTACTACGATCTTACCCCAACGCGCCATATTTGATGTGATTAAGTGTAAAATAACCAGAACCGGTCCCTATGGCGCTCAATGGGGGTAGCCTATGTCCACTAGTGGACGATTCCCGGCTAAAATGATGAAGTGTAAACTTTTTATAAAATTAATATAAGTATTTGTGGTTGTAGGTGAGTAGTAAAGGAATCCTAAACCTACCGAATGTCGGCAAGTACCGTTACCGTATTAGGAATTTTAATAACGTTATGCGGCGCAATGTCAGTTTGGAGATTTTTATTGTTGTGTCTACCAGTAGCGAAGGGTCCATAATATAATCCGATTCCTCCTTCCTTTCGTAATAAATGTAAAATTAAATGGTTATGAGAACGATTTGTAGACCTAACTTATGCATAATTATATATTAAATACTATAAGTCGTGTCGGGTTCCCTTAAGGAAAACTTCCCCTTTCGCCACGGTCTACGTACTCTTAGCCAGTGTTTGGTGTTATATTTGTATAAATTTTTCCCAATAAAAATATGAACTACGGATCCAAGTAACACCCAGAAATTTTCGATGGTTAATTTTTTTAAAAAAACTTACCTACTATTAGCATATTATATTAGCGTTTAAGGTACTAGGGCACTTACATTCCCTATATTTTTAAGTAAATAAGTATTATATATACCTAGTAGAAACGTGCAAGTGGGTGACCCAATAGTCGATGCTCGATAACAGTGATCTCTCCTGCAATATAAGAATCATGCAATGCGATATCGGCTGACTTTATATCGGTTACTGATAGGTTGTCACTCGTACTTTATAATAAAGTATTCTACCTATTCTACGTTATTTCGGATAATTGTACTCTATACTTTATGAGAACAATAAATTATCCGAAGACAGTTTACTTAGCATTATTTGATTCCTCTGGGATGGTTCATGGTTCTTATAAGAATTTACGTCACATGCGCTCGGATACTTCTTAGAATATTTTGTAGCTAAAATTCGTCTTGATATTATTTTTTGTGTAATTTATTGTACAGACAAAGCTTGAAGCTACCCAAGTGCATTTTATTTTACGATTTTAACGGTTAAAGATATTTTTTAACTCTTTTTGACGCTTAGTGTTGAAGTAAAAAAATATAAAAATTCTACAATAAACCTATTATATAACATACGTGAATGCCTCGAAAACCATGCGGAAGTCGCATTTTTTTGTGAGATATATATTTTTTAGTTGAATTATAAAATGTTTTATAAGTTACGTTAACTCATTTTAAAGTACAAATAATTTCGTTAAAAAGATGATAAAGTAACAATATTTTACTTCCAAAAAATTTACGCAAGGACCATGCTATTTTTTAAACTAAATAGCACGCTCCATAATATGAGGTAATCAGTAAAGTAATAAGAACATTTTAAAACAATGACTCTATAAGTACGGCACTTCTATAGCATAAATGCATAAAAAGTTACAACATTTTTTGTGAATTCGAATATAGTTTTTGGCTCTTTTGGAAAGTCCATTCGGCAGTTACAGCAATTAATATTTCCACTGACGATATATAGGTATTTTAGGGGTGCGATACATTTGTTTGTAAATTATTATCATTTTGATTAATATGACCCGGAGACATATATTAAGTAAACAAACTATCATTTTGTTTTTAAATACTTAATTATCTTTTGTTTGCGTATGTACCATTCTAGGGAGATACTCAAATAAAGCTTTTATCATTTATTGGTATTCATACAACGGCAAAAACAAATGGCCAAACACTTTTTGAAGAATAGTATCTAAGTACCTATATCCAACTATTATAGAACATATTTACTGTGGACAGCAGCAACGTGTTGCGTACTTACTTACGGTAGCTACTTATTGTTTTTCCACAAAAAAACATAAAAAAAAACATAATTCATATATACGCATGTATTTTTTAAATTTAGTGAAGTCCGCGATAGTCTAAATTCAGACATTGTTTTCCATTATTGTGTCCATAGGATTTATATTAACAAACAAACTTTGCACCAATATTACACGGTACCGGATCCGAATCCAGTTCCAGCGTCCCGAGAGATCTTTCTACTTTCGCTAAACTGCCACTACCGTTAACTACACACTATAGTAAAAAAATCTCATCATTTTTGTTGTGGTTTTTGTTTCGTGACGATAGTTTTAGCTAAAAGATGTAAGGTCGTTTTTTGCATTTACATGCACGATGTTTAAACTCATGGTATTCACAAAAAACTGATCAAATGTTCAAACGAAACGAGATTTTTTTGCCAACTCGTAAATCGCGTGTACCTACGTCATAAGTATTAATAATTGGCACCGTGGTAAATGCTAATCGATTTGGGTTTTTTGTTTCGATGGTTTAGTAAACATATTATTTTCTAAAGTCATAACATTCTAAATTCTAAGAACGGCAACGTATCTATTATTGGGTTTTTCTGGTTGTTATATTATTCTCATCGAGATGCGACCATTTATTTTGTTTTCCTCATATATCCGAAGATAACGGTATCTGATATACATACCTTATAACTTTGTATAGCTATACCTATTAAGCAAGTGCTATCTTATAATTTCTCATAAGTGGATAATTAATCAATATAGTGTAAGCAAAATAAATTACATAAGTTACTAATTACTTAAATGTTAAGATATTTTTAATGGGAGTTTCACACCGAAAACTAAACTAATTAAATTTAAGGCCTTCCCCTGAGCAACCGGTCTTGAGTATGTTTTCATACTTACATTTACGGCGTTCATTTACGGATGGCAATATAAAAAAAAAATTGCATTAAAAATATAGTTTTTGGGTCTTTTTGAAACTTTTTATGCATCAAAATGGTCATTTATTAATTGTTTATTTAATGGTGATGGCTGTTAATTAATACGATATGTACTTTAGGAGTCGATGCACGGAATTAAACATTTTAGAAGCATTTTCATTATAACATTTACAAAACAATATCCACTTTATAAAAATATGGCAACAATATGGATAATGTATTATACGATATATTTTTTAAATGTAAGTACTTATTACAAATTTCGAATCGGTCGTTCTTAAAACATATTTTAATAAAAGCTTTTATTTCAATGCTTTAAAAAATGTATAAATTGAATAAAATTTTGTTTTTAAACTTAGGGACATAAGCTTGTTGCGAGGTTTACTTTTATCAAGTTCAAGTAGGTAAGATAAGTATTGTACTATCTATACTTACAAGTAAAGCGCGTAACAAGTTTTCATCTCAACAAAGTTCAAACAAAGATTTATTTAGTTTCAAGTCTATTTTTTTTATAGAGTTTACATTTAAATAAAACCTAATTTTTAGAAATGCTGTTTAATATGAATTTATTTGTTAGTTATTAAAATTCAGTATTAAGATTTGATCAGAACTATTCGACCCCAAAATCATAAACCGCGACTCTTAAAAACTCCGGGATACCAAAATTTCAAACCAAATTGGACTAAGTCTTTGGGCCCCACATTTGATCCGTCACCTTTAATTTTTTTTGTTGCCAACTATTGATCATTTTGGGTCCTTATAACAATTTTTTGAGCACTACCAAATTATTCCTATCCTATGCCGAATTATGACTTTAAAATTGATATTCAACAGCTATCTTGTTTTTCACCATTCGGATTTTTTTTCACCTCCGCTAGAATTAGGTATAGGTTGATATTAGTTAAGATATAAGACCGCTAAATCTCACCGTTCGGCCGGGCAGTAGTCCATCATCTCCTTGAAGGGTTGAACGCAGACATCAGTTTATTATTTACACTTTTCCTATCGTTTCCAAACTAAGCGTGTATGCAAAATTTCATCTCAATCAGTTGAGAATAGCTGCTTTAAAGTTGCAAGATTTTACCCGAATATTATACTCGTATACATACAAATTACAAACATTGCAAGCGAAATTAAAGGTACCTAAGTATGTATTTAAAGAAATGGTTATACATAGATGTCATACCAACATCACCCTGACTGTATAAGGCACGTGGAGATTTATTACTAAACATAATGAATCAGATCTTTTTGATTTTCAAAATAAATGTCTTATTTATGTAAGGTATATTGCTTATATATTTTTTGTTGTTATGTTTTCAGGTCACAATGGCGCGTCTGTCGTATCACCTAGCAGTGGTTACCGTCATATTATACGGCTTATTTATGAATTGTGCTGCTGAACAGACTACAGAATCTTTGGTTATTTCCAAAGTCGAGGATGTAAGTATTACCTATAGCTTATGCCCCGGTGGCAATAAAACATTCAATCATTAGACAACAATGATATATTTATGTTCATTTGAGTGAACGTCATAGTCCCCGATCCTCATAAATGAAAAACAGCATAGTCAGGGTTGCAGACACGTGATATGTGACTAACAATAAATATTGCCTCAATTTTGGAGTTCAAATCAAAAATTATGCAATGTCAATAAAGGGTTCAGCAGACGCGCAGTCGGAAGCGCAAGCGGAGCAGGTCACCGAAGAGCACACGCCGCCCATCAAGCTGACAGAAATGGATGTAAAGTCACATGTATCAATGAGATACGCACACACCGCGGTGGTGGCGCACGTCCGCAATCCAGCCAAGCGAGCGCAAGAAGCCAACTTTAGGGTGCTGCTGCCCGAGACAGCTTTCATTAGTGGATTTGTTATGTGAGTATTTATATTTTTAGATAGACACACGTTTATCTGTACAACTACCGTTATAAAGCTGTTAAATAGAAAAAAAATGCGAATAATATAGGTACTTAAAGCAAACATGGACGTCGCCAGCTTTCAACTCAGGGGGTCAAATATAAAATGTTGATCTGCGGGGACAGAGTGGAAATTTAAAAAATCCAACACAAGTTCATAGAAAAGTATCTTATACTAGTGTTGAATCCAGGGGAGGACGGGAGTGGAAAGGCTACCTGCCCAACGATGCGCATGATATGATACTATTTGGTCTACCACGTATTTAATAAGTATCAAACTAATGCAGAGAAGGCTTTAAAATACTCTGAATGGTGACATCTTTGACATGTCAAAGAGCATCATTAGTGTTAGCATGGGACTTGACATTTAGGAGAATATATTTGGTTTTAGTGTTGTAATGTTTACTTGGCAACTCGCAGGACAATCAACGGAAAATCATACAAAGCCTACGTGAAAGAAAAAGAAGAGGCTAAACAAATTTACCAAGACGCTGTATCGCAAGGCATTGGTGCAGCTCACATCGCTGCTAAGTAAGTACATAATGTTATACTAATTCCACTATAATATTCGGGACTAAGGTACTTATTTTACATAGGTTGAGAGTTGTGAAGTTGACCTAAAACAATTTGGTATCGAATTGACAATACCTAATAAAAAACAAAAAATAAATAGTAAACGGCAACATTCATTCTATTAGTTGTAACATCCGTACAACAGCTATTCTTGAATGATGCTTAAATATGCCCAAAAAGATATGGATACATACTCCACATACTACGGAGCGGCTACCCATCTATTGTTTCAATTAAGTCTCTCCCTATTTAGCAATATTGTCTAATACGACTCCAAATTATCATTCAGAGGTACTTGCCGTGAGCTATCTTCTGTTAGGTATACAATAGGTACGATCAGCAACAAAATTCGATGAACAGATACTAATTTACAAAACACCTGAACATTGAAACGGACCATAAATCACTTACCAAAGAAGAGTACAGATTAAGGTTATCATTTCAATATGGATACCAAAGTAAAGGATTGGCTGAAAAAATATGAAAAACAAACTGACGTTTACGTTGAATCCTTCGAAGAGAATCTCTCAGAACAATGACAAGCTTGTTCTGAGGAGAATCTACTGCCAGAATAATTTTGAATTTATACATTTGTTCCTTAAACCGGCCAGTGCTCTATAAAATAGGATGTTTAAAATGTAACTAACCTATTCCTATTAATGTTATGATATTACTTACTAAAGTATTATGATGTTTTGTCCATACTTAAAAATGTATAATTCTGGTTATTAACTTCAATATATACTATTATATAAACCTGAAGAGTTTGTTTGTTTGAATGCGCTAAACTCAGGAACTGCTTAACCGATTTTGAAAATATTTCACTAATAGGAAGCTACATTACAGCGCTATACGCTACTTTCTATCCCAGGTACATATAAAGCAAGACTAGTCCTTGAAAAACTTTTTCACGCAGGCGGAATAACGAGCCAAAGCTAGTATGTTATAAAATAACAATTTAATTGATATTCTGGACTGTTGGAAAAAAAGTTTGTATGTAAAACAAAGAATTTGCTAATTTCAGCCACATTTGTATTTATTACAGATCATAAAAAATTGCTAGTAATGTTTAGCAGTGAATGGTTTGACGGCGTTCAGCTACTTTGGTAGTTCAATTATGTCAAGTTGTTTTGTATTTAAATTAATCAGTAACTTATGGTAAATGATAATGATTAGGAAATATTGGAAACAAATTATGTTCAAGGACTTCTGTTGCTGACTGTACCTATCAAAGTTTGCTTATATCAACGAATTTCGGAATCAAAATTATTAATCGATAAAATAAAATAATGCTTGTTTTTTTAGGGCCCGGAATTCAAATCATTTTACTGTTTCGGTGAATGTGGAACCTTCATCTGTAGCCGTATTTAATTTGACTTATGAAGAGTTGCTGCAACGTCGAAATGGCGTGTACAATCACGCAATTAACTTACACCCGGGCGCGCTTGTCCCCAAGTTCACTGTCTCGGTCAACGTCCAAGAGTCTTCCAATATCACCATACTGAGAGTGCCAGAAATGAGAACAGGCAACGAAATAGACGCCACTAACGAAGATCCTGGTAAATTATGCAAAGATAATTTGCATTTTAGACTTTCCTGCGACATGTGGGATTTTTTAGTCATTAATTGCTTAAACCTATTTCATAATTTGTAACTTATGAAAAGGAATTTCATGGTCTACTCATTTATACATATAAAATAGTAATGATTTTGTATGTTTTCAGCTTTGTCAAATGTTGTTATTACAAGAAACGCCCACGACGCCTCCATCTCATTTTCACCTGATTTAGATGAGCAACAAAGACTTATGGCGCTATATCAAGTAAGTAACACGTCGACGTTTGCTCGCATAATTTCTAACTCTATCCCTAACACTTGCTACGTTAGATATAAGACATTAGATGTAAAGTCTTCTTATTATCAGTAATTATATCTTCTACAGACTACTTAAATCGACCTTAATTAAATTATTTTGAATTACCCTTTAAATCGAGACAACAATACGCAATGCTGCTTGACGACAGAAATAGACAACATGACGATGACTATCCAGACGCACTGTCATATCCGACATATAACTTACCTTATACTAGTAGTCTATATTAAACCACTAGTACAAGGCCCAAAAAATATAGACAATGAACTGCACTGTAAATATTACGTACGTATTTGTCAATGTTATCATAAATTTACAGGAAAAGGCAAAACAATGCGAATGCGATGAAGGTACGGGTATTCTCGGCCAATTCGTGGTACAGTATGATGTAGATCGACCCAACAACGGAGAAGTTTTAGTAAGTTTTAGTTGATACTACATCGAAAGAAAATTTATACATTAGATTTGTCCTTCATAATTATGTAATTCCTTTTATGATTCACATTTTTAAATGATTAATATGTATTTTTATTGTGATTAATATTATGTTTGCACAATTATTTGTAGGTAAATGATGGTTATTTCGTTCATTTCTTCGCACCGAGTGACTTGCCGCCTCTCCACAAATATGTTGTGTTTGTACTCGATACGTCGGGTTCAATGATGGGCCGTAAGATTGAGCAATTACATACCGCAATGAATACAATACTCAGCGAATTAAATCCAGGAGATTACTTTAGTATTGTCGACTTCCATTCAAATGCGAAGGTAGGTATTTTTGTATTCAAATTTCAGTGAGTACAGCATTCATGTATAGACTTCGCAAAATAAATTTATAGGTTCATTTTATGTAATTTTTTTCTCTTTCTAAACCGATTTTATGAAACGGAATGAACATTTTCAATTCAGACTAGAAACATTTTCTGAATTAATTTGTGTTATCTATGAAGAATATGCAAATGATGCATGAAGTACCTAGATACCAAATCGAAATAAATATTTTTAGGTCCACGATCTTGCGGAAGCTACTCAAGAGCCGGTAAAACGTTTTTACTATTACGATTTGAGTGCAGCAAGTAAAGTAACTTTGATACCTGCATCACCGGCGACCCCCGAGAACATTGATAAAGCTAAAGTTATCATACAGAGATTGGAAGCTAATGGTGGTAAGTTGGATAATATTGTTTTTGAAATATGAAAGCAATGTGCGCACATATTTTAATATAACCAGGTGCAGGTACACCATTTGTTGTTTATAAAAACTGTTTTATTCCCTACAAATGGTGGGTACTAACAAATACTAAATACCTACAAAACCTGATTCGACATATTTAAGGATATTATTAAAATGTTGCTAACAACGAAATTAAGAGTTGTCCTCTCATGCTAAAATACTAATCAGAGCAAAATATTTGTTTACAGAATCCATTGTCTGTATTGTCTCTATTTTTTTTTTTGCTTGATGTTTTACCGCTGCTGCCCCCGATGCGGGGCACCACTCACTTACTTACTTAATTGATAGAAATTGATCTCATTTTATCTTATTTTTTTGTTTCCCTTTGGTTTTCTTTTCTTTTCTTTAGCAATCATGGCTAATATTATTTTAGCAATGTACATTTAAATACCAATGAAAGTTATTATTATTATCTTATTTTTTTTGTATCTTTCTCATTTGAAACTTCATGCATTCTTTTCATTTAAATTCCGAATTTGTATAATTATCCAAGTACCTATGTTTGCCAAGTTTGTATAGAGATACTTATTTTTTATTTTTTCTTCTTTGTTATATAAAAGAGTTTGTAGATTTTAGTTTGTTTATTATTATTATTTTAGAATAACTGTTTTTATTTGTCTGTAATTTGCATTATCGGCTACTCATGAGTTTTTGACTCTCATTATAGGTATCCCAAGATACAGGCATAGCCTAGTTTGAGAACCCCTGACAATAATTGAAATGCTTAAACTCAGATATGCCAATTATTGTTTATGTACTTCGTAATGTTATTATTTCTGTGTTCTTTTTGTTGCAATAAAGTTAAGTTATTATAAAGTTTCGAACTATGGTGCTGTGAACGGTCTTAAATAGTTATAGTACATCGTTAATCGTTTTACATTATTTACAGCTTTCGCCTGCGGCTCCGCCCGCATGAAAAAGTTTTTCTATAATAAGTATTTTCCCCATATAAAAAGTATCCTATAGAATTCACGAGTAGTGTAACTTTGTATGAATGAAAAAAAAATCATAATTGGTTGAATAGTTCCTCAAATTAGCGCGTTCAAATTATAAACTATTTATTACTATAGATTAAAAAATGTTGTGAATCTTTTTAAAAATACGTGATTAAAGTTGATATAACTGCAATTTATAGGTACCAACATTGAAAGTGCGTTAAATGTGGCTGTAGACCTCATCAACAAGCGCGTTGAATTGACCAAGTCTCAGAGCAATTCAACAGCGGTGCAAGCTGCAAATGATGGTAAGTTATAAGATTATTTAGAATACCTATACTATGTAGTCTACTCTTGTAAAACGATATCCGAATTTCGGCTACGGCGGTCAATCTCAACGATGATTAGCTAGGAAGGCACGCAGAATATTTTATAGTGCACAAGTGTGTGATCAAAACACAAGTGTACTCTCTGTTCCCACACTCTCATAGTCGAGTGATACAGCAATCCGACATGACCGGAGAGCGATCACGCGCAGGACCAATGGCTTTACACGTTTTCCGAGGCACGGGGATATTACACCGCCAACCTCCTGACAAAAACAAAAAATACTGACCTACTGTAGAACGAGTATAAATAAAAAATATAAGAAGTTAAATTGAGCTTGGTTTTTTTTTCTTTATCTTATGTCAATTTTTTCATTCAACAGGCGCCCCTACATTAGAGCCAATGATCATCTTCTTGACTGACGGCGATCCAACTGTGGGAGAAACCAACACCAACACAATCATCAACCATATCACAGAGAAGAACTACGGAGTGAACAAGGCTGCCATCTTTGCACTTGCTTTTGGTAAATCCATCCTATTCATTTATGTCTTAAAGCTTATAAAGCGTAGTATAATTCTACGATAAGGATTCTAACCAGCATAACTACTACACGAAAACAATACTTACAGGAGAAGATGCAGATCGCAAGTTCCTCCGCAAGCTATCGCTGAGGAACAATGGTTTTATGAGGCACATATACGAGGCTTCCGACGCGGCGCTGCAGCTCCGAGACTTCTACAGGCAGGTGTCCTCGCCACTCCTCGCTGATGTCAACTTCGTTTACCCGCCGGATCAAGTCAGTGTTCAATATTATATCAATCAATCAATCAATCAGCCTCTTGTCGTCTCCTACTGAACTAGGCTCCTAGGCTAACTCCAAGTAAGCGCCAAACGTCCCGGTCTTGAGCAGCTCGCATCCATCCGCTACCTACATTGTAATTTTATTTATATAAGATATATATTTTCTACGTTTAAACGTTGGATATATTTTTTATCTATGCATTCGTGTAAACATTATTGACTACATACGTGCACCTCGATACAAGGCATGATTTATGTCTTGTTATTATAAGTATACCCTTTATTATACGATGAGAATAGTTATGTTCCATAAAGTAATCTACAATATATTAAGCATTGAGTTTCTGCTTAAAAGGTGGGAGATTAATGAAATATGCCTATTTAGGTGAAAGAAGGGTCTGTGACGAAGAATAAGTTCCGCGCCTACTATGCTGGCTCCGAGGTGGTGGTGGCGGGCAAGGTGGCCGCCGGAGCCGCCGAACTGGAGCCGCAAACCCTCGCCTTCTGCGGCGATTTTAACGATGGCGCGCGGGTAAACCAATCTATCACTTTAAATAAAACGATTTCATACGTAATAATATTTTAGAGTCTTTGGAAATACAGGTATAGGTAAAAGGTTGAAGTTGCAATTTTCATTATCAGTAATTCTGTATCAGAATATTTATTCATTTGCAGCTTAGTAGAATATACAATGTAGCGCTCGTTTCGCTTATGACATCATTTCTTTTATGAATAGAAAAAATTCGAGAAGAAAATTAAAGTGCCTGTGAATAAAAATCCGGGATACCTACCTCTCGAACGGCTGTGGGCGTACCTCTCTATAAAGCAACTGCTCGATGAAAGTGACGCTTCTGATGCAACTGAAGAAGAAAAGAAGCAAGAAAACAGCCCAGAAAAGAAAGCATTGGCTTTGGCTCTTAAGGTAACCCACACCACAATTTACCATGTCCGTTTTGGATTTTGATTTCAACTAACAAATTATTTTAATCATAGAAGATGGCTATGAACCAGAGATTAAACATTTATGTTTAATGGTGAGGCAATTCATAATAAATTTATAAATCGTTTGAAGGCATTTCTAAACGAATTAAAGTAAAGTTTCATTCTTGGAGCCACAAAAAACGCAGATCAGCCTCTATTAATATGTTAATGCGGAGCCTGTAAGCTCTTCCTTTATACATTTTTTAAATATTATGATGTCTATAAAATTGTTACAGTACGCGTTCGTGACTCCACTAACGTCCCTAGTGGTCGTGAAACCCAACGAAACCAGCGCTGTGGACGCAGAATCTGTTGACAAACAACGTAGGTTTATTAGTACGATATCCCGCTCCAGAATTAGTGCACGCATCGAGTATATGGTAAAAACTACATTCTTACACATATTTATGCTTAGAAGAATATATCTACTAGGTTGCCTATTAAAACTTGGCCGCTAATATTTTTAATTAAATTATTGTTAATTGATTTTTCGGAAAACATTTCATTCATTTGTTTTTCAAATAAAATATCGTCCACTTCATGACAATACACATAAAGACTCTGAAAAACCACGGTTGCCGTTGCGCACTTGGCCGCACCTCTTCGCAGCCAGGTGTAAGCAGGTATGACTATGATACATTTACTCGTTCATAATGTATATTTATTAGCTACTAGCTTTTGCCTGCGGCTCCGCCCGCGTTATAAAGTTTTTCAGGCTAAAGTTTTCCGTTATAAAAGTAGTAGTTTCCCGGGAGCCTTTGTTCTTCCCAGGGTCTCAAACTGTCTCCATACCAAATTTCATCTTAATACGTTGGGTAGTTTTTGAGTTTAACACGTTCAGGCAGACAGATGCAGCGAGGGACTTTGTTTTATAATATATATTTTTAGAACTTTTTAAGAGGAACAATCCCGTCATACATCATTGTTGCATAACTTTAACCGTTTACGCAGCGCACGCAACGGAAGCTCTCAAAACTAATAATTTTTCCCCGTTTTTGCAACATGTTTCATTACTGCTCCGCTCCTATTGGTCATAGCGTGATGATATATAGCCTATAGCACTCCGGGATCAAAGGGCTATCCAACACAAAAAATATTTTTTCAGTTCAAACCGGTAGTTCCTGAGATTAGCCATTACTGCTCCGCTCCTATTGGCCATAGCGTGATGATATATAGCCTATAGCGCTCCACAAATAAAGGGCTATCCAACACAAAAATAATTTTTCAGTTTGGACCGGTAGTTCCTGAGATTAGCCATTACTGCTCCGCTCCTATTGGGTATAGCGTGATGATATATAGCCTATAGCAATCCACGAATAAAGGGCTATCCAACGCAAAAAGAATTTTTCAGTTCGGACCGGTAGTTCCTGAGATTAGCCATTACTGCTCCGCTCCTATTGGGTATAGCGTGATGATATATAGCCTATAGCACTCCACGAACAAAGGGCTATCCAACGCAAAAAGAATTTTTCAGTTTGGACCGGTAGTTCCTGAGATTAGCCATTACTGCTTCGCTCCTATTAGGTATAGCGTGATGATATATAGCCTATAGCACTCCACGAACAAAGGGCTATCCAACGCAAAAAGAATTTTTCAGTGTGGACGGGTAGTTCCTGAGATTAGCACGTTCAAACAAATAAACAAACAAACAAACTCTTCAGCTTTATACAACAACAAACACACACTATCATCAAGCGCATGCGCAATGGCTCAAAAGTGTCGTACAGCTGGTACTCGCTATCCTTTTCTGACTGGTAATATTACGCGCTAGCTCTCTTTCACTCTACCTTCAATATTTATCATTTTTAAGAGTCAGCAACCCTTATTTGCGGCCAGATTTAATTAGGCAATCGTGTATCATGATCAACAGAAAAAAATCAGCTTTAATTTGATGTATAGCTAATAAATATACATTATGAACGAGTAAATGTATCATAGTCATACCTGCTTACACCTGGCTGCGAAGAGGTGCGGCCAAGTGCGCAACGGCAACCGTGGTTTTTCAGAGTCTTTATGTGTATTGTCATGAAATGGACGATATTTTATTTGAAAAACAAATGAATGAAATGTTTTCCGAAAAATCAATTAACAATAATTTAATTAAAAATATTAGCGGCCAAGTTTTAATAGGCAACCTAGTAGATATATATTCTTCTAAGCATAAATATGTGTAAGAATGTAGTTTTTAACATATACTCGATGAGTGCACTAATTCTGCAGCGGGATCTTAGACTATATATATTCAACATTTATTAACATTAGTATTGTATCATGCAATATATTGCCAGTAGTCACTGTGAATAGGGTATTTGGCTGTCTGATTTTGTATATTATTAAGAGCATCAAAAATTTCCTATTTACCTATACGTAGGGTTGCTATCCGTCTGGAATTCCCCGGATTTGTGCTAGTTAGTGAAGGATGTCCGGGGGTCGTCCTGCAGGGATTTTTAAAAAGTGTAACTTTTGTTGTCAGGGGAACCCATGTTTTTTTTTTATAGGTAAGCGATAAATTGAAATAAGTCTTAGTTAAAAATTCATTCATAATAACCCGCGTTCTGGAAGGCACGGCAAAATAGTCGACGATCGAACGGATGTGCATCCGTTCGATCGTCATAGGTGCCTATTACAAAAAATATTTTTCCAGATGTGTCCAGGGTAAAACATATATTTCGCCCAAATGTTCGAGATTTTAGCCGTGTTTATCCAGCTTCGGCAATTTAGGATCACCTAAATTGCCGAACTTGAACTGCCATCAGGCAGCCCTGTCTATACAGCATAGATTAAATCTGTCCTTCGATTAGAACGCCCGTAATACGGATATACCCGGCCTTAGACGGAATAGGGTTCGCGACATTAGGTATATAGTGTATACCCAATTTCGAAGCCGAGTTTGACAAATTAGGAATCGGGATATTAAAACTATACATCAAATCAATTATTATACTTACTGGATTGGATGAACGGAATTGAACACCATGTACCAATGTTGAATAAAGAAAGAACCGAATAGTAACGGGTGCTGACTTGAAATAATATGCACTCTATAGGTATTTATTATAGGTTAAGTAACTGTCATATAGTGAAGTCCTTGCACCAAATCGAGGACAAAATATATTAGACATTATACTACATAATATATCCATACGCGCATATTGTTTTTTTCAGCTCCGAACATTTATACCTTTGCACCCACGAGACCAGTCGCTCGTAAGTACATTTAGATAAAAGTCTATGATTTTTAGCATCAAAGGCATTAAATTTATATTATTTAATTTCATATTAACGTCAATTTGACCAGAATACATAAACCCTATTAAAAATTATAAATTATTGAAGTATTAGTGTCGTATAAACCAAATCAGGATAATAATGATACTCGCCATGTTTTCGTGCATGCCTATAGGTACTATATGGAGGGATATTCGTCGGTGGTATTAAAACATTAAGGTCTAAACTTATTTTTGTGATTTTACTTTTGTTTCAGCAGTGTACAATTCGATCAGTCAACCTATGTTTGCTCACTCCCAGGCGGGATTAATAGGTAAGATTCATAAAAATATATCTGCTTCGCAGGAACATACTTATCGCCCTGAAGGAGCCCCCAAAAATTTTGATATAGAGCCCCTCTGAGGTCCCGGGTTCAAGTCCCAGATCGGCAAAATGATATTAGGTTTTTGTGTTCAATATAGGAACTGACCCCGAGTCTAAATTTTGTGCCTGATATGGCGATAGTTTCGCCCCTTATCATATCATAGAACAAAACGAACAGGTGAAAAGTAGGTGTCCTGGTTACACCTCTGCCCGTACCCCTTTGGGGATATAGGCGTTATATGTGATTGTTTTTTTATAATAATATTAAATACTTATACTTAATTGTTCCAAATAAATAGTATTTATCTATTACTTACAAGTAAGGACCTATTGAACTAGTAATCAAATATTATTTCTGAGACTATCATAATATGCATTACGTCCCGACTCCGGAGTAGGTACTTAATTCTAGTCCTCAGATTAACGAGCAAAAATCTTTTCAAACAAGAGATTATAAAACTGCAAATAAAATAGTAAAGGAGAAGAGGATTTGTGAGCCTGAATGTAATAAGTTGAGATCTCAGAAACTAAGTACTAAATCAAATTAGAAAAAAAAATACTAATAGGAAGCTACTCTACTCCTGAGCGGTATGGACTACTTTTTATCTCGGTAATATATTTCTACCGAAAAAACTTGTTCACGCGGGCGGACCCGCAGACAAAAGTATCTAATATATCTCTTGGCTCTCAGATAGCCAAAATCAGCAGAGTTTTGTGCAAGTATTGGTTTGATAAAATAGCGGCGTTTGATTTTCACTCCTTCAATATAACTTTTTACATCCAGGCTCAGCATTCTATGACAGAGCATCCTTCACCTATAGCAGTAAGTCCAAAAAAATATATTTTATTTTATATCGAAATGTCCACTTATATCGATAGGTAAAAACACGGAACATAAAAACGACATTTTACGGCACCTGTTTACTGAAACAGTTTACACAAACGGTTATGGAAAATAGGTCCAGTACAATAATTAAGCGGTGATAGCCTAGTTGGGTGTGGAACGGACTGGCGAGACGAATGTCCCGCAGATTCAAATTCCAAAGGCACACACCTCTGACTTTTCTAAAATTATGTGTGTATTCTTTGTGACTTATCGCTCGCTTTAACAATGAAACCTGCATACCTGTGAAGTTCTCTATAAGAATTTTAAGAGTGTGTGAAATTTATCAATCCGCACTAGACCAGCGCAACTAGGCAAGGTCTAATCCCTTTAACTAATAGAGGTCGCCCGTGCCCAGCAATGGGTTAGTTGTATAATACAGGGTTGATATTGTTATATGATCATTATACTATAAAACAATCAAAGCAGAGAGATCGTTTCCTTGTTGCATCAGAACAATGACCGACTCTATGCACTGCGTGGACTTTACGCATAAAACTACACACTCTATCTATTGAGAAGATTGTTGATACCGTGTACTTATTTCATATATGTGCTTGGAATTTGTATGAATAAGGGTTTTAATATATTTTTAAACACATTTAAGGATTACCTGGTAGACCCAGTGCAGCGTTTGGACTGGCTGGCCTAGCGGCACCCGCGTTTGATTACGGTGAGTATTGTTTATTTAAATAATGCCAAAAAAACATGGATTTCGATTTTGGGACAAATACTTTTAGCGATCTCGGATATACATTTATATTAATATCTAACCGTCAAAGACCTACTTTGAGGTTTTTATTTCGTGGCATGGAAATTAAGCATGGGATTATGCATGTGATCATTCAGTGCTTTGATTTATTGATTACCAGCCATTGGTCACGACTCCATACTCATTAGTGTTTTCGCGGAATAAAAAACGAATTAAAATACCTCTTGCACGAATATTCGCGTTATAGGTATACATATAAGTTATAGGTTTTTTTTTATTGCTTTGAATCACGAGACGAGCTTGCCGTTCGTCTGATGGTAAGCGATATGACCGACCATAAACAGTATAAATATCATCCAATACCATGAATTACAAAGTATTGTTTGGTATTCCACTGCGCTCGTCATCCTAAGACATGAGATGTTAAGTTTTATTATGTCCAGTAGTTACCCTGGCTATAATACCCTTCAAACCGGAACAACCGTGATTACACACCGTTGTTTGGCGGCAGAAATAGATATTGCGGTGGTACTTACCTACCCAGGCGTACTTTCAAATGTGTGAGACCTACCACCAATAAAAGTTGCGTTTACAAATAAGTAGGATAGGACCAGTACATCACAACTTTTTAGCAACGTTAGGTGGGTATTAATAAGGTTGTCGCTCAGTTCACAACACCCCTAAGTATTACACTAAAATAAAAAATACATATTTGTGTACCTACTTATAAGTACTTAAGTACTTATATATTTTTTATTTTAATATCATAATAATTCCAAAATCATAATTTTACATTATTTTTGTAATCCATTAAAATACGTTAACTTCGCAGATATCTATTATCTTTAATATAAATATTATTCTAAAATATAACGCAAAACGACCATGTAATTGTAAGTAAGTATAATAAATATTTTTTAAATTATACTTACTAAAATTAAAACGTTCCATTTTAACACTTGCATAATATCACAACGTAGGTATTTATAACAATTGGGGTTTAACATAATAAAACAAAATGAATTACCAATTCGTGTCACACCAACAAAATGGTTAAATCATGCATGTGCCTATAATGCGATGACAAATTTACGAGATAGTATACTGGATAGGTCTGAGAAGTCACTATCATTTGGTGTAATTGGAAACTAATAAATAACTAGGTTTATAAAATACCAAAGACATTAAACATATAATCTCAGACCTCTGAAAAATACCAACAAATTAGATTTTATATTTGATTATATATTTTGCTTTATATGCAACCATAAAAGCCCGACATACACATGACAATGCTTTAGATATGCATGGGAAACGTCAAAATATGCAACATTAATTTATGAAAGAAACTTAGTTTTTTTTTTGGCGAAAGTGCCCTAAATATTCATATGCATATCGTTGCTTAACAACCATCACCGCGCCAATCAACATTTCTGGTTTTACAGGTTTTTTTTTTTAATTGAATATTAGAACTAGACATTACATAGCAAGCTAGAACCTTTAATGTCATTAATTGTTGGTGCTGAATATAATAACAGTTAATCACTGTGTGTATACAATATGGTTCATATAAATAAATACTTAATTTGCATTGGTATTTACTTTTTAATTTGACTGAGGTTGTGTTCACTTAAATTACTATAGACTTGGGCAATGTTATACCAGATATTTTAACAGAAAATAAGACAAAAATCATAGTAATGGAACAAGCAAGTTTCAGGTTTTTGTTCCTCTGTTTTGCTGATTATTCGAACATCGCTTAAAGTAATGAATAGATTTTCATGTAGTATTTATAAGTGCCCAGAGTATAATTGGGAGCAGAATATTGGCTTGTTTCGTTAAAATCGGATATCGGAGAAGTAGTCGTCAGTCGTCACTATAATATACTTACTTTAAAAGTTTTCAAGCTCAGATAGATGATAGATCTAAGCCCACGCAGACAAAGTTGTGGGCACAGCTAGTTAATTATAAATGACAACTTTGCAATAGGGAAATAAAATGTACATAAAACGGAAAAGCGAAAAAAAACTTAATAAAATGTAAGCTATCAATTAATTTTTTTTTTTTTTGATATATGGTAATTAGCATGTATTATCGCTTTTGTTATCGGTATTCTAGAATTTGTTTTATTTGTGTCATAAAAATTATTGATGTAGGACCTGCAGATTCTTCTGATCGATATTTGTTTTATACCATATGGTTCCATTCGTTCTGTATTCCGGTACACGCAAATCGGTGGCTACTGAATCTCCGTTCATTTTTTCTGGGTGTATTGTTTCATAAATAAAATTTGGAAAGATGGTATACACCAAAAGCTGAGCTTGGTGCAGTATATCAACACTATTTGTGTTGTAGATACGTATAAAGCATATAAAGTGAAAAGTGATAATTTTTATATTGAAATCGCAATCATTTTTATAGTGATAATTAATTCGAAGCATTGACAAATTTTAAAATAGAAACAGCCAGTTTATGTCTTAAGCGATAATGTTTGCTAGGCAACAATATGCAAATATACGTTAATGCAGATGCATATAATCCGGTCTCTACTTGTAATCAAAGCTTATACTTACGCTATATGAAGGTACCTAGTACCTACCACATAAAAACCTACCTAAGTATGAATTGAGTTTATTTCTTCATTATTAATATTTACTTATGAAGTTAACCATAGTAATGTTTTGAACTATATAAACAAACATAAGTAACTGTTTTCGATTATAAAGATACTTAAAAATACTTTCTTAAGGTGGTAGCTCAAGGTCCATTTTCATACATTTTGTTTCGGCTTTAATCTGGGTAACTAAACAAGTATTGGCAAGTAAAGAATTTAAATTCACGTCTAGTTAGTGATTAGTTCTCGCAGTTGAAGAAAAATGTAAAAATAATTAATAATCATGGATATTTCGGCCTTTAAAATTTAATATGACGAAATTTTAAAGGCAGAAATATCCATGATTATTAATTATTTTTACATTTTTCTTTCAACTGCGAGAACTAATCACTAACTAGACGTGAATTTAAATTCTTTACTTGCCAATACTTGTTTAGTTACCCAGATTAAAGACGAAACAAAATGTATGAAAATGGACCTTGAGCTACCACCTTAACAGCTTAATAACCATTTCTGTAGACACCTACCTATTTGTGTTAACTATTTCTAACATCTATATTAACTATTTCAGGACAATCTTATTATCATAAAAGTTTACGACACTATTTTAAATCCAAGAAAACTCATAGATTGAAGGGTGTACCTAGACACGGTATGTAATAATCGATAAACAAGTGACATTCTATTTTCTATCATGAAACTACGCATGCACATGGACTAAACTACAATAAATTAGTATTTTCTTTACTAAGATGGGGAAAGATAAAATAGATTTAAGGAATTAATTTCAAGCCCAAATATTACAGATACATTAATCATTATGAATTATGGTAAAAATAAAATAGACCTACTTACATGTAAACTCTTACATATAGATGTTATATCATGGAGCAAGTACCACAATAACTGCAAGGCTGCATCTATTATAAGGGGTGTGTAGCTATATTGGTCAAAAGTTTTTGATTTAAAATCCGTCTACTTTTAACTGTAAATAGTATAGTAAAGAACCGTTACTGTTAACGAACTAGCGACAACATTTATTACAAACATCAGTGGTGTACGATCCGCTCAAAACGTTATAAATTATACCTGTCTGTAAACAAAGTTCTATCAATATCGGTCAGGTAACATTGTGTAATCAGAATATTTAAAAGAACTTAGAAAAACATTCTTAACAACCATGTCATTTATTTTATATTCAAAGAATTCTATAAACATTGTGCACAACTCGGATATGAAACCCATATACATATCCGTATGAAAAGTACCAAGATTAGATTTACGTATGTGTCAAAGAATACATAGTATTAATAAATAAAAACGATCAATGGCTTCACGCGCATATTTCGAATTCCGGAACAGTAGTACCCTAATCAAATGCTCTGTGGTCTTCTACAACACACATACTCTCAATACAAATAATTAAAACCAACATAAGAAATTCTTAATTGTGTAAATGTTCTCTAGATTACAGAAAACTTATTTTTATTGTACGACTGCAGTGTTGAGATGCGCCTCTGCCTACGCCTTTCGGTATATGGCGAGAGTGAGTCAGTGTGTGTATGTGTAGTTATTAATTATTATTTTTTGTTATTTAGGTACACAGAGAACACCTTCCATTCCATCAACATAATTACTGAAGTGTATTGCGTATTGAAATTAAACTAATTTTCCGGATTCTATCGCGGTTTTTTGGATTTTATTTTTCTCCCGACGTTTCGAACACTTTGCAGCCTTCATGGTCACGGGGGGGACTGAGGTGTTGCTCATCCGTAAAGTCAAAGTTACAATATCTACCTACATTTTACAATAATACAATTTTCTAAAATTTTTAGCTGTTGGTGGTCCGATCTACGCAGAATGAGCTCAGTGTCTTGAAGTGGGTTCCGATTTAATTAAATGTAGAACTGGATCCCAGGCTTGTGCAAGCTTCCAACCATCTTCCCTATTGAAATTAGGATGTTTTTTAATTTCAATAGCCTCGCGAATCAACCGGGCAAGAATCGGTGTTCTTTGGCGATGATTTGTGGCTTGTCTAGTCGCAGATAATGATTGGCGCCTCCTTCAGAGTGTTCAGCGACTGCGAAACGTCGGGAGAAAAATAAAATCCAAAAAACCGCGATAGAATCCGGAAAATTAGTTTAATTTCAATGTCTAACATTCGCGTAAACATAAGAAATCATTATGTATTGCGTATGTTTTAAATTTTTCAGAGGAAGAGGATTTCGATGCATTGGTTCTCACCACCACTCCATTCACGAATGAACAATTATTAGTAACTGCCCCGAGTCGCGACGTCTACGGTCTAGAGCCGTTCCCGTGGACCGAGGGTTTATTGGACTTCGACAAGGACACGCTCTCATTCGCAACTAACGCTACTGTCACATTAAAAGTGACCAGAAATCCCACAGTGAGTCTGCTATATACACGTATCGCGCATGGTATAGTCGAATAAAGTTAAAAAGCAACACAAATTTTAGCTTCGCTTCGGTGAATTCATTTAATTTTTAATTTTTATTCGCAAGGTGTAAATACTTATAATAATGGGGTATATTTTTATTTAGGCTCCGAGAGCATCCGGTGGTGATGCAAGTTGTTCCAACGCTATCGATGGCGGCGACGGCCTGTGCGTGTACTTGACGCGCTGTCACAAGGCGCGCGACATCACACTCGACATATACAAAACCACTTACTGCTCCGTCGAGGGAGGGTAATTATTATTTATGTATTGTTATTGTACATACCTAAAATACGAACCTACATGTTTCACCCTTCCAAAATGGTTCGCTCTAATTATTTTAGGGATTTCAAAATAACAAACATATTTTAAATGTTAAGCATCCGTCCAATGAGAGATCAAACCACTAACAAAACATTCCACTTGATTGCACCACTAACGTCCGCCCCGGTTCACTCGTAAATTAGGGACGCCAGTCTTTTGTCTTTGTCTTTGCAATAATTACCTATTATAGGCCAGGCCTTTGCCATTTAGTTTATTTGTTTCTATTTGCCATTTCGACTAATTCAATTCAGCAGACAGACAGACAGTGCAGTGATTTTAAAAATATAAATACCTATTAGGTATTTAGTTTTGTTTTAATGGTTCAGCCGTGAAAACGTATCATAAACAAACAGACAGAATTACTTTCGTATTTTAAAATATTAGTATGAATAAAGTGTGAAGAAACAGACGGTCGAATACGTCTAGATATATATTTATATATTATAATTACCTACTTTTATTTTCAGGTACGCGGGAGTTTGCTGCAGCGCGAAAGAGATTCATTAGTCATTTACTTAGAAAATAAATTGTGTATAAGTTATAATCGCACTTTTGATACAGAGTAAAAAATATTTTGGGGGTTGATTATTTTTGGTCAGAAAATTACCAATGATAAATTTTAGTCTATTGTAAATTATACTACAATTGGCGAAATTTCATAGATATAACATTATCTTTATCTTATTTATGTCAGTTTTATGTACTTCATCTTTTGCCTACAAAATGAATAGCAGTCTTCCATTTTAATACAGGGTGTTTAAATGTTATTGCTCTACCTATTTAATAAATTTATATAAATAATAAAATAATCTCTTTCATTTCGTTACTTATAAGTTACTTATACTTAAAAATTAAATATTGTTTTCGTACACTTCTTCATCTATTTATCTAGCCTAGTAATTGTAATTTGTCACCGACTCTAAAATTTGTTAAGTAAACAATATATCGATATATTATATGTATGTACTACGTAGCAGATTTCGCGTTCCGAATATTTACTGTGTACAACTGAATAAAACTGCAATCCATTCAAACTGACTTTAGTATGGTGTTATTATTGATAGCTTGTGGTTATGGACGCTTATATAATGAATTATAAGTATTATACTTATAATTATAATTATAAGTATAATAATGACTAGTCTAAATGTACTTAAACCTGGATGTGAATAAAAATTATTAGTCAAGTAAGTAAAATTATTTGTTTAAGTGAATGAATAGGTAATAACACTAGAAAATAACAATAGAAAAATATGTTTATATTTCAATGCAACGCCGTTTCAAATTATAGACTAAAACATGCAGATGTTCCATTATGAAACTGGTAGTAGGTAAAATATGCGACTGAAAGCAGATCCAACCAGGAATTACATGGAGCTTCGTAACCGTAACCGAAACTATCGGATATCCGAAATAAAAATATAACCGTAACCGTATCCGTTAAAAAAAGTTTCGGATAAGTTAAATTTAATATGACGAAATTTTAAAGGCAGAAATATCCATGATTATTAATTATTTTTACATTTTTCTTTCAACTGCGAGAACTAATCACTAACTAGACGTGAATTTAAATTCTTTACTTGCCAATACTTGTTTAGTTACCCAGATTAAAGCCGAAACAAAATGTATGAAAATGGACCTTGAGCTACCACCTTAAAAAGTTTTTATTTTTTGCTTTTTTGTTTTAGTAAAAGTCAGTAGGTATGCGTTGAGGACTCAGAACAAGAACAAGCATAGAAGGAATCTAAATTACCCTCATATACTTATCCTATTTTTTCAAATAGGCCAAAACCGTTGAAAAGAACGAGACAAATATTATGTTGCTAAGGTCGGCTTGCGTACACTTTAAAATAATCAAATGGTTACCTTTGGTCCTCTTTATGATGCCGAATTAAAAAGCAAATAAAATGTCAAATGTTCCAACTTGACAATCTCAAAACAATGTCACAAACGCGCCTACACAATTTAGTTACGTTATACTTCAGCTCGTCCTTTTCAAAAGTGGCTACATGTTGTGTAATATTTTTGTTGTTAATTTTAATAAATACACAGTGCTGTTTAAGTAAAATATAGCCCTACGAACAAGCAATGGCCTGCGTTATTGTGGGGTGTAAATCTCATTCTTCTCGTAAAGAAAATGAAACTGAAATCATCAGCTTCCATTGGTGAGTAAACAAAAAACCTAATATATTTGCTTAAACCCTGTACATAAGTGCAAAAAGTGTTATTAATTATACTTTATTATGCTGTAGTCATATTATAATCTGCTGTTGGCTATTCGATCCAGTCATTATTATGTATTTTTCATTTTTACCAATTTACGTAGTCGTGTTCAATAGTGTTGTGCTGCATATTCCATCGATAACATAGATGTACGTATATTGTAGTTTACTATGTTGCATAAATTGTCTTTTACTTTCAATATACGGTGGTGTAGTGGTAAAAGCCACTTGGAAACCGTGCGCGAAGGCTGGGGTCGAGGAAACTATCTGATTTTCATAGTGTGTTTCATACAATGTGTTTCATTGCAGATTCTCCACAGATGATGCTATGAGGCAAAAATGGATCGTTGCCATAGCTCTTCCCAATTGGCATTGGAAAAAATAGCACCGTGTTTGCTCTAAGCATTTCGACAAAGTTTTATTAACATTGAAATAAGTTATCAAACATATGTGACATAAATGATACCGTTGTGTTTTAATTTTACTGTCCCATTTTAGTACCTTCTGTCAAATCACACCTCTTGGGTATCTTTTAATCGCTAAGAAAGTCAGAAAAGAACAGAAGGCGTACTGGCTTTCTCCTAGACGAAATTCTGGCCGATTTCTTGTTTGTTACTTACAGCGATTTCCATTCATTCTGAAATTTCTAACATTTTCTTAATTTAATAATCTAAATACTAAACCATTTTTGTGTGAATGTCGTTTCGGAAGGCATGGAAACTGCTGTAAATAGCAAATGAAAATTGGATAAAATTTAGCTCGAAGAAAGCCGGTAGTTCTATAGTTTATTGTAATTTAACAGCTTCTTAACGAGTGCTTTTATATACCCCGACCTCATTTGGTACTTGAATACCAAATTAGGGTTTTGATATTTTTTTTTAACCTTTATCTAAAATAGCATTTTGCAACGGTTTGTAGTTGACTGGCCGAAAAGTGTTTATTTTAGCAGGTCTGTGAATTTACCATAGCCGATAGACAAAGCATCCATCGATATCGATAAGATGTCAGAAGGGATCGCAACACAATTAAATTTCTTGCTGTCAAAGACAGACTACACTCAAATGTCATAGTGTTACTTCTATGCTTGTCATTGTTCTGAGGTTGAGGGTGGCATCATTTAAGATTAAAATTAAACTATTTGTCGGACTTTATCGCGGTTTTTATATTTTAATTTTCTTCCGACATTTCGAAAACTGCAGCCTAGAGCGGCGATAGCCTAGTTGGGTGTGGAACGGACTGCCGAGACGAATGTCCGCAGGTTCAAATCCCAAGGGCACACACCTCTGACTTTTCTAAAAAATCATGTGTGTATTCTTTGTGAATTTATCGTTCGCTTTAACGGTGAAGGAAAACATCGTCAGGAAACCTGCACATCCGAGAAGTTTTCTATAGGAATTTCGAAAGTGTGTGAAGTCTACCAACCCGCACTAGACCAGTGTGGTGGACTAAGGCCTTAATCCCTCTCAGTAGTAGAGGAAGCCCGTGCTCAGCAGTGGGCAAGTATATAATACAGGGCTGATATTATTATTATTTTATTATTTGCAGCCTTCGTGGTCACGGAGGGACTGAGGTGTTGGTCATCCGCAAAGTCAAAGTTACGATATCTACCTACATTTTACTTGTACACTATACAACTTTTTAATTTTTTTGCTGTTGGTGGACCGATCTTCGCAGAATAAGCTCACAGTGTCTTGAAGTCTGGCAGCCGGTTTTTTAGGTTCCGATTTAATTAAATTTAGAACTGTATCCCAGGCTTGTGCAAGCTTCCAATCATGTTCCTTATTGAAATTCGGATGTTTTTTAATTTCAATAGCCTCGCGAATCATCCTAGGTCGGAATCTGTGTTATTCGGCAAGGATTTGTGGCTTGTCTAGTCGCAGATAATGATTGGCGCCTCCTTCAGAGTGTTCAGCAACTGCAGACTTCGTGGAGCGTCGGTGTTTCACGTAAGCTATATGTTCTTTTACGCGGGTAAATATATTTCTTTTTGTTTAAATTTTTAGGTCTGTTATGTTGGTACTAGATGTATCCTATAGTTTTGTCAACCAAAACTAAACTCTATAGGCCGGAATTAAGATACATACTCATTTTTAGAAATCCCTGACTCAAACATCATTACACAAAATGTTTTAAGTGTCAATATTGATTTTTATTTCTTTTCATTCGTCCAGACGACAGGCTATAATCTTTGACCATACTACCTAATCTTACGTATTGTCAATATTTACAAGATACAGTACATAGAAAATATAATAATTTTAAATTGTTTTATCTGCTATAATACACCGGCACTAGAAGATTGTTTATTAAAAATTTATGTAAATAATATTGTAAGAATCGATATCTCACGTGACTTACCTGATATCGATTAATTTCGGGCACTAGTCGCCAGGTTTTTATTTTTATTCGATTAATTGTCATTGCGAACTCAATAGAAGACTCTTATTTCATTTCACATGCTTTTTCGTTAAATTTTACCGTTGATAATAAAAACTTACATCATAATACCTAAGCGAAAAACAAAAAAGCCCAGGTATGGTTAATTGGATGGACGCTCTTATGATAAATACGGTGACGGAGGGAACTATGAATTTATTACGGAGCGTTGTAAGTTTCGATTTCACTGTCGAATCACGTAATTGATAAAGGCGATCCTGTTTTCTTATCATTTCTACGCCAACTATACTTTTGGTGTGATTAAAACTTTCTGTACGATTTTAGGGCGTCTTCAAATCTAAAACAGACACGCCACCCACAACAATCATGTTGAAAGCACCTTTGTGGCAATTGGCGCAAGAAGCCGGGCCGTTTGTGAGGCTGGCAGGGCTAAGCGGCGCTGCTGCTGTTATACTGGGTGCCATGGGGGCACACCGTTCGTTCCCGGAAACTGAAGGCAAAGAAGATCTCAGAAAAATTTTTGAAACAGCAAATAGATTTCATTTTCTTCACACATTGGCTCTAGTCACAGTGCCACTTTGCAGGAGACCATATATAGTGAGTTATATAGTGTAATGACACTTAGTGTTAATTTAACGGCAAATCCATGATTGTTTATCATTGAAATATGTATCTGTGCTGTTTTGGTTAGTTTTCATGAGGCATACTAAAACAGAAAACCTATTAAACCTTAATATCGTATTAGGGGTATAGTATGGGGGATGTTACTACACTAATTGTTTTGAAAATGCACTAAAATCAGTAGTGTCCTCAGGAGTCTAAATGTCTGAAAAGCAAGTCAGAATGCCTGAATAAGAGCAGAGAAAATTTTATAAAATATGTAATTGTAATAAATAATTGTTATTGTGAAATATTTCGATATACCTAGTCTTGCCATAAATATTGTAATAAAGAAAAAAGAAAATTGTTAACTGCAAATAACATTTATTACTTTTACAGTGTGTCAGTTTAATACATAAATATAAAACAATTAAAAATATAAAAAGCTTATTCGAAGTGGTCTCCATTGGCTGCAATACAGTCCTTTTAAACGATGAGGCCAGTTATCAATAGAAGCAACGCACTCTTTCCATGGGAAAATTCTTCACTGCCAATCGTATAGATTGTTTTAGGGACTCAAATTATCATGGCGTTTAGAGCAAGCTGTACTCTCTAAAACTGACCACAAATCATAATCCAGCGGATTAAGATCGGGACTAGACGACGGCCAGTCTTCAGCTCTGATGAAGTCCGAAACGTTCGATTCCAACCAAGACTGCGTGGACCGAGCTTTATGACCCGGCGCCGAGTCTTGCTGGAAGGACCATACTTGGTTATTGAACATGGTGATGTTAAGGGGCTTAACTACCTTCTCAAGAATGGTATCTTGATACACTTGTGCCGATGTTTTGATACCTTTTTCACCAAAAATATGGCTCAGTCACTCCTTCATAGCTAACACCCCACCAAACCATCACTGAAGTCGGATAATGTCCACGTTGCACTCTGTCGACTAATTGGGAAGCTTCCTTAGAGCTTTGAGCATAAATACGGTCATTTTGTTTGTTAAAATGTTGCTCAATTGTAAAAATTTTCTCATCCGTAAACAAAATTTTTCTGTGACCTCCCTTTGCGTACCGCTTCAGTAGTTGTTTCGATTTTACCACCCTATTCTTCTTTAAATTATCAGTTAAGAAATGGCCAGTGCGTCTCTTATAGGCTGCAAGTCCTAAGTCATCTTTTAAAATACGCGACATGGTTCTAGGTGCTATCTTCATTTCCCGAGATAAAATCTTTTGCTTTCGGACAGGATTTCTTCGAATTCTTTCCCTTACTGCTTTGACCACCTTTTTCGTACGAACACTACGTGGACGGCCAGATCTTTTCTGTCACAAACAGAGGAGGTCTCATTGTACCTATTAATAGCCCGGTACACAAACATTTTACTAATACCAAGTGTATGGAGAGTTTTAAAAATTGCATTTGGCTCCATACCTACTTTGTGTAATGCTATCACAGCGATTCGGTTCTCTTTATCACCCCACACCATTTTAATATCGCAAAATATTTTACAATGTATTGGCGCCAAAATGAGAAAACACAATGAACAATCGTATAAAAATGACAGATTCGAAATTCAAATGTAATATTTTTTTATAATTAAGTGTAACAGTATTTATGGCCAGACTAAGTATTGATTGTCAAGGCAAAACAATGAACTGTTTTATCACTGCAACTCATCACATTTGGAGTTTTTTGTCCCTCATTGTTATTTGGCTGGATAACATGAGCGAGTGAGACAGTCTGAGTTTTTTTATGACTCCAGTTACATGTTAATAATATGCATGTTGCATTCCAAAACAAATGTCATGAGCCCCAGTTAATGTATTACTTCCAACATAGTTTCAGTGGATAAAGGTAAATGTAACTTTTCAGTGTCCTACATTATTTATATATTTAAGATTATAAAGAGAAAGTCGAAATGAAAAACCAAATAAGTTGATGGATATGTTCAACATAATATTGTTTTGTGGATCAAGATGTTTCAAGATATTCAAAATTTATATGTAAATCAAATACTTTAGAACTTTCTTTAAATTCGTGACATTAGTTTTGATATCTAGAAATGAATTCCTTGGATATTTAAACATGTATAACACAATTATTTTCAGGCTGGGGCATTCTTCATTGCTGGAATGGGAATGTTTTGTGGCACATGTTACTACCATGCTTTCACTGGTGACCGCAAGCTCCGTCAAGTCACACCATTAGGAGGAACATGCCTTATACTTGGCTGGGTTGCAATGGTGCTGTAAGCCTGTAATATACTACTGTAGACTTTTATGCATGTATTATGTACATATTGTGTAGGGTTTTAAATATTTAATGTTATCAGGAATTTTTAAGCATTAGCTATAGCAACCTACAAGTCTCTTCAGATATGGGACTGTGCTCTTTTAAGAAGTACAGTAGGGTAGCTCCAAAGATGAGTGATGCTATCAATATGAATTGTTACCAATATTCCTTTTTTTTGAAGTTCATAGTGACAGTGTCTAATGACATGTCCTAAGACAGCTATGGGTACTAAATTGTATATGTATTAAAAATTGACCAATGATTTTATTGGTTACATTAGAATCCAATTTAAAAGTAGAGAGAAATATTAATATGTAGAAAATATTATTCTAGTAATGGTTTTAAATAGAGTGAGCAATATCATGTCTGTGTTGTATTCGATGGCAGAAAATTATACCTTTGACCATTATCAACAATATCAGTATAAAATATCCTATGTTTAATATTGATTGGTATAAATCACATTCTTCCATAATAGTTTTTATAGAATAAAAAATGTGATAAGAGGAATATATTAGTAAATAGATGTAGCTTATAGTGGGCTAAAAATATTGTTTATGAAGCTATAAGTGACATGTCTGCAAAAAATATGAATACATATTTTGTGTAGTATTCAGAATGTAAGCATAGAGGTTATGGTTAATGGTTATACAATACCTGTTATTAAGACAGATAATAAACATATAATTTTGCTTTAAAAAAGTATTTGAATATTTTCCCTTTTATGGCATGCAAAGAGTTCTAAGATAATACATATAGAGTGGACATTGGAAAGGTTCACACGTACATACTGATACACACACAAGCACACACATTTTAGACAAATATAATATCTTGCTAATCTAGTTTTAAGCATAATATCTTACATTTATTTACTTTATAAACATAAGAATATTTACTATAAACTTTAATAATTAAACAAAATACCATGTTAATGTTTACTCTTGTCTTGCATAGGACAGACTTAGCCTAGTATGGAAGTCACTGAAAACTATTATAACTTGTCTAAAATGTTCATTTGGTAAATAAAAATATATATTTCATATTATACAAAAAAAAATGCGCACAAACAATGGTTACTCAATCTACTGTGAAATAGCAAAACACCTGCGTAAAATAAATTAAAAAAGGCTTCATCTTTTGCACGGTAGATAGTCCTAGTCTATATTAAGAGTTTACCATTGGTATTTTTAAAGATATTGATAATTTGTTATTGGTATTTTATAATGACCCGTATTTGAGATTTTCTTAAAATAAACAAAGTAATTAATGTTGGTGTTTTAATAAAACAAAAAATCATAAATAAAACCAACATATATTTCGCTATGTAAAAATAAATATAACCAATTTTACGTCAGGTATCATTCAATAACTATTAAAATAACTTAGCTCCTTTTCATAAATATTCTTTTCCAAGGTTTTGTCTTTACATATGTCGGTGCTGGAAAGTGGCAACACTTATTTTTAAAATAGGCGCGAGGTGTATAAGCCCAGCTTAAGATAGTATGAGTATGGGTATACTATATTATTATGATAGATAGGAAGGGTTTCCTATCTAAGAATATATTCTAAAAGATCTAATATATTGAAAATAAATTCGACTGAGTAATAATTCTCTTTGTCTAAAACAAATTGTTTTATTTCTGCTGCAAGTTCTACCTCCTTGTCAAATAAAATTACTAACTGGGTAAATTTTTTGCAGTGAAAATATAATACAGTTTGAACCGACCAGTGGTCGAAATTCGACCGTCGAATTTAAAATACTTGTAAGGACATACATACTACACATAAATTTTATTTTTCTGCACTGCTACCCTATATGAACTTTAATCATGCCAAATCTCTCTCCTCCCTGCGGGAGATAGTAAGATAGATAATATACATAGATTATGGTTCAATGTGTTTCTTTCCAAATTAGTTTGTAATGAGAATTTTATTTATAGCCTCTTACGCTTTTCAACAGGTGGAATATGAGAGTTGGCTGGATGCACTGATAGTGATGTTTACAGTTATGACGCCCTTATAAAATATAAAAATCAAATTACGAAGGTAACAAAGAAAACACAAAGTTCATCAATATTGTTTACATGGTTTTATTGAAATTGTTACATATTAAACTTTGCACTTTTTCTTTACTCATTTATAATACTTAAATGTTAATCAAAACATACACCGTTTGGTAATAAATGCTATTATAATTCTTAGGACTCTTGAAGGCGATTTTCAGTGGTCCTTCAAAGATTTTGGGAATAAGTGCTGGTCCATTTTGAACGGATAAATCTACTAAGTTATTTGAAATGATTACTCTGTTAAAGGAGACCGATAAAAATGGACGCGCACATACAATATGATTATAAAGGTGACGTATAGTGGTCGGACATTCGGCACAGAACGCGATACGAGCTCGAAACCACTGCCGCACCGGCACTAATCTAATGAGAGTCTGAAATCTCTCTGTATCGATAAACTAATATACAAAGCTATCACATTAAATTAACACAAAATATAATATAAACATATTTCTGTAATCTAAAAAAAAATCCAAACAGTAAACGAAATCATATAGAACGCACAGCACTTTCAGTGTCTATCAAGGTACAGAAATAAATTCACTCTGATTGCACATAAACACCAGTGTTCCGGAGCGCGCGCACCGTCCATATTATAACACAATTTACTATCACTAACCTCATTCACACGTGTATATTATAATTTTTAAAGGGGTCAATTAAAAGTAATCACATTTATGGTTGTATAGGCGTTCACGACAGGTGGAACGAGTGCTGTCCCTCGGAGGCGGCCAGCCGCAGCTTGGCGCGCATCACCTCCGAGCTGCTGTAGTCAGGCAGCTTTAGGTAGTTGACGCACGTCATCACCGACGGCAGGTACTCGTCAGGATCTAGCGACGATTCCAACGACTTGCGCACCACAGTTAGTGGTGGGTTCAGAGCCTTGAAACCTGTATACACAATGTGTTTTAACATTACTCTTAAATCTTCAAAAACAAAACAAATTAAATAATATTCATTAATACAAATTTCTTACCTCCAGTTGGTAAACGTGGGCTTCCAGTAACGAATTGTAAGAAAAGTCGTTGTTCTTCACGATTATAAGATGCAAGTATATCAATGAGCATGCGGATAGAGCGTGACTCGGCGTTGTATCCGTGGTCGGGCCGAATGCACTCCGCTAACATACGAGGGTCCCAGCGTTGCTCACGACCACCTAAAATGTAATAACACATTAATTTTTGAAAATGTTTGTCATTAATTATGTTTCATTCAATACAATATGATGAGGTTTACCTGATGGGCTTCCGCAAAACACTTGTTCTAATTCCTCAGGATAGAATATTTTAAGGTTGGCTAGAGGGAATACTGATTCAAAGCCTTCTCTGAAAGCCTCCATTTGCTTTGTTACACCTGTATATGACAGTAAATTAAATTACAAATATACTGAATAAGAAAATAATATTTGAAATGTTGTAATTGTTATGTGATATGTAAGCACTCACCTTCATAAAGAAGCCAATGCGTTACCAGTTCAATGTAATTGTGTAGGTTATGTGCAGTGACGGGCAGATCTCGCCCGCCGCGGCGCAGCTCCGTACAGCCATCGCCTGGCAGTATGAAGTCTAATCCTAGTTCCTCAATAGGGCATCCATCTAATTCCAGGCCGGTTATCTGCAATAGTATGTTCAATAAATTTTTAGGGCGATTTACTTTACCTTTCTGACTGCTACTATTATAGCAAAACTGTTCAGTAGTTTACTTTTTTGCAAAAGTGAAGATTGTTGTTTAATCAGATACCCATTTCGGGTTTGCAACCAAGCAAAAGTGTTTTATTTATTTAAAACTTTTTTGTACACTAAAAATGTAAAAAAAAAACAAAACGAAGACAAATTTGTATACAGACGGTGGAAAAGAATACATTGGTGGTACAAATGGCGGTCTTATCGCTCGAGGCGATCTCTACCAGACAACCATTGGATGGAGATGATAGAAATAGTCGAAAGGGCAGTTTAGGGCGTACGTAAAAAAGGTAAAAAAAATAATATGAAAAATTAGATACAATAAATAGAATATACTACATAAATATACATATGCGCCAACACAAATAATTTATAGACAACATATACATACATACAACCTTTACATCCCGCTGACGCAAAGAGCTTTCGACTGACATGTTGAAGCTGAGGTCCCCATGTGAGTGGTTTGTCTAAGTATAATCCAAGATTTTTTACACAGTAACTGTATGGGATAGTAGAATTGTCACAAATCACTTGGGGAATTTGAGACCAATCTACCCTGGTAATCAATCTAGGACTGCCGATGACAATTACCTGCGTCTTGCTTGGGTTTACTTTTAGACCATGAGCCGTACTCCAAGTACAAATATGGTGCAGATCACAGTTTATTTTAGCAACTGCACCAGTCGGATTTTCTAGCGGTGTTTGACAATAAATCGTGAAGATTATCAGCATACAGGTGGTAGGATGAGTGAAGCTGATACGAGATCGAGTTAATATAAACTGTGAAGAGAAGAGGAGATAGAACGCCGCCCTGAGGCACGCTGGCAATAGCTGAGTAATAAGAAGAATATTTATCCTCAATACAAATTACGTTGCCGACGTCCAACCAGGTAACTGTGAAACCACGCAATTGCTGTTGGAGATATGTTAAGGGATCGCAGAGTGTAGAGTAAAGCATCGTTGATACGATTATCAGTAAACACTCACCATCTGTGTCCGCTGTTCCAACGTGTGCCTGGAGTCAGCGGCGATAGAACGCGCGCGGTCTGCCACGCGTCGTAGCCGGCACAATGAACGCCACAGCTCCGGCGCGACGTGTCGCACGTCGCTCAGGTTTAGCCAGCGTTCTTCGTTCACCACCCATCGATACATAGTCGTCGATAGAGGTATGTCCACCTTATCGAAAAAATTGCACATAGTTAAATAACGCGTCAAACATGAAAACTTAGTGATACGAGGAAGACACTATTCGTACCATTCGCGAATCCATCACTGCTTTCGCCATGAATTTGCCAAGGAAGCGGAACTTGGCTTTGATTCGGGAGAGGTGCGAGGCTCGGCCATTACGGCCGACCGCTTGTGGAAACAGACCGCACGGCCACGCCACATACGCAGCGGGTGTCGGCACTGGTACAGCCGTCTCCTTGTCGTCGGGCGGCAGTTCAGCAGGCGGGTCGGCGGGCAGCGCGTCGGGCGGCGGCGGCGCTAGCGAGGCGCGCGCGCGCTGCTCGTCGAGGCTTAGGGCGTCGCGGACGGAGGACGCGAGTCGCGCCGCAGTCTCGGCTGCACGTTCCGCGGCCGGTGGCGCCGATTTCACGATCTCGCCGGCGAACGAGCTCGGTTTCTGTTTAAAGTTTTCGCTGCCGTGCCACAGATCGAGATCTGCGCGCTGCAACTCTTGCGAAACTAGTGCATAGAACTCAAGCGTGGGTCCGAGTCCGGTGCCGACCTCATTCTCATATTGAATTTCGAGCAGCGCTTTTGAGTGTGCGAACTCATGCATGACGTGCTCAGCTTGGCGCAGTACGTTGTGTCGCTGCACGGTTCGCTTGCGCCGGTCGAGTCGCGGCGCCACGCGCTCTGCCTCGCCGCCGGCTGCCGCACCACGCTCGCCGCCAGCTTCCAGCAACCGCTGCAGCGCGCGGTCGCGATCGAATGACACAACGTAGAATAGTAGGTGCCGGCACTCGAACGGCAGTACGAACGGGCTGCAATTCATAATTGGTCCATCATTAGTTTTCGTCGAGGCTTAAACCATTGCTTTACTAGAAGTTTATTAAGTTGGGTACTCACCAAGCATATGCGACCTTTTTTAGCCATGGCGGAAGGTTTCCGGTCATGATCACGAGAGGATCTTGAAGTTGTCGATTAGCTTTGGCTGCAAGCTAAAAAATATCCCATGTGTGAGTAGGGTCGATACCTATGACAAGTAGTTATTGTATTCCAGAGGAGCAGTTCAGTTTACCTTGGCGTTGATAAAGTCTGCATTGGGCACAAGCGGGCGGTGGTCGGGTAGACACGCGGCGCGGTAGAGCGTGTGCCAGTGGCGTGAGATGGCGTGCAGCGCGCGCAGCAGACCCAGCGCCGGCAGCGACGCGTCCTTCACCTCGCCGTCCAGTAACAGAGGAGAACGCAAAATCACCACCAATGGCGATTCACGCGCGGGCACTACACCCTCTGATGTAAACACCCAACCACAATTAATATTTTACAATACAATACCATTAAAAAGAAGAAAAATATACACAATTTAGTTATATACAATCGATTATTATAAAGTGAATATAACACAATTGGCTGTTTTATTTACCATTCCACAATAAATCAGGTTTCCGCCTGGAAGATAGTTTTGTGGGCTGGCCTTTGCCCTTCTTGGAAGATGTGGTGTCGGTGCGCAATTGCTCTCCGCCTTCCACGGCGCGGTAGTATATCGTGTGTGTTTGAACCCATATTCCCGCATTTGCTGTGACAGAATAAGGACCAATAAATAAATAATACTTAGTTCACTCGATTTTTTTATTTGTACAAATATATTATGTAAACCCAGGTTGTGCAAATGTCTTTTTACAAATCTGTTTACAAAGTGTAAAAAATTTTACTGTCGTTACCAATGGTGTTTGTATAATGTACATGACAGGAAGACAGTAAGATGTTGACACTCCTATTATGCCATTACTTTTAATCGTGCTAATATCTAAACATATTATAATATAAGGTCTCCCTTTTTTGTCTATTGGTTTTCTAATAGGATTTTCTCAACATCTACTGAACGGATATTTATGAAATTTGATATGGGGATAGTACGGACCCTAGGAAGGCTATAGGCTTTCCATCCCGAGAAAATATGTAGCGGCAGTTTAATATCCCGGAAAACTTCACGCGCGTTAAGCCACGAGCCAAAGATAGTTCAAAATATAATGCAACAATATTTCCAAACCAAACAGGATGAGTGTTGCTTTTCTAGGGAATTTGACATCGCCTATGTGTGTAATTATGTCCTAGTAAATTTATGTAAGTATAAGTATAGTAGACCCGGACCGGTAAAGTGTACAATGCAACATACATAGCGGTGTCTCTGTGTCGGTGTCCGCGTCGGTCTGCTCGCCGAACTGGCGCACGGCCTGGTACACGGTCATGTTGTACGGCAGCACAGTGTCTCCAATCAGGAATTCCAATTTATGTTCCGAGCTGCATTAAACAACATTCACATATATTCTTATATCACACAACACTTTAATAAATATGTTTAGGCGTTATTAATATGTTCACATACGGTGTACTGAGACCATTTTTGAGTATCTATTAAATTTATAATGTTTGCTAATAATTATTATTCTAGCACTATAGTACTGATCATGTTTAAATTATTTATTGAATTTCTTATCACAATAAATAAGCCTAAGGCTTACATTTCACCATTGTGTGTACCAACGCGCATTAGAGATGTAAAGTTCTGTCTTTGTGATAGGTCTAGAATGTGTAAACTAGTAATATGATGGTACTTCAAAAGAGGTCAACAAGACTGATGGTACGTTGTATAATGTGTGTACTGACTCTGGCGCGTGGTGATGGTGTGCAGGCGCATCGTCCACGTCGTCATCGGAGGCGGGCTCGTCGTCCGAGTGCGGCGCTGCTGCACGTCCACTCGCGTACCCGCGCTGTGACAGGTACCTGACACAAACACACACAATCATATTAATCAATTTTAAATTTCATACTTTTCTTTGTTATATCTTAGAAGTTACAGAACGTTTTTTTTAATGAATTTCCAATCACAGGAATATAATACATTTATAAACTAGAATTTATTTACAAAAAAATATAACTACTGTATGAAATAAAAAATATACTATGCATATCAAAAACTGTAACAGGATGTTCGAATAGATCACTCACCTTTCAATGGCTTGTACTAAAGCTAACGGGTCTATCCGTACCACGCCGCCCTTCCATTGTTTCAGATTGGTGCAAGTCGGATGACGTTTGAGATCACACTACAAAATACAAATTAAAATTGCTGACTTGGTGTATAGATTGTCACTACTTGATAACGATAATTATCAGAAAAAGTCAGCAACAGAAGATGTTGATCTACTTATAATCAGTGATCACTGCTGACTATGACCATCCACAATGCCAAGAAACGTGGGCACGTCTGGCCACCTTAGGTGCCATCAATATATTAGCGCACACGAATTTCATGATTTTTAACCCATCCCCCCGTCCTTGCACGTGGTCACATTTGCATGACTCCCTCTTGGTGTTCCGCCACATATTTTGCAGTTAAATAATTTTTTTATTTGTTGTTTATAATTAATGTTTTGTGTTTTCAGACTGAAGATTTTTCTAATGATCTCCCACCTTCATATCACATAATATCACTATTCGTTGACCCTTTCCTCCCTCTTGACGTGTGACGTGATTTATCGACTGCTCCTTACTGAACCCAGGGTCTAAACGACTAAGCTGACTTATGCTGGCAATTGAACAAGCTGACTCCTCTTTATTATATACACGCAAAATTGGTATGTAGCATAGCTTTGAAAATTACAAACTACAAAAATTTATGACCACTTGTGTTTGCTTGTTGGCATACATATTATAATATAAGTAGATGTGAAAAAAGTGAGATGTATACCATGAGTTGATGGGTGTTGAAGAATTTAAGCGCGGAGGTGGCGGGGCGCGCGGGCAGGTCGTGCACGCGCACCGGGAACTGCTCCAGGTGCGAAACACACGCGTTTACCTTCCCCACCAGCGCCGCTAACGCGCCGGCACCACCGGCGCTCCACTCGGTCACGCTGCACACACATTCACTTTCTTATTGTATCGTTAAACGCCATTATTTACTCTCTGTCTTCATTGAAGCCGTAAACAAAGGCCGAAAATCCTCCCTATATAAATATTAAAGTAGACTTACTCGATGCCGAGTGGCATATCGGCGAACACATGCAAGAAGAGGCGCAGGCGCTCCTCAGCGGCGTCGAGCTCCGTGGAGTCACGGCCTTCGACTTCCACTTCGCTACTTTCCGCGTTCTCTGTGTCGTCTCCGCCCGTCAGGAACTGATGCAGTGCGCCAAGCACTCCCGAATGATTCACCTGGACATGATTACCAGACGTGTTAAGATGAAGAGCCTCGGTATAGATGTAGTATTTGCATTCTGGTCGGTATGTGAGAGAGCTGCATTGAATAATGTTTCGTACCTCGAAGGGCGATACGTCGTGGTGTAGCAGCGTGTCGCGCAGATGCTCGAGAGCGGCGCGGTGGTGGTGGCGCGGGTGCGGGCGCGGGAGGGCGGCCGCCAGCGCCGCGAGCTGCTCGAGCGCGCCGCCGCCGCCTCCCAGCGCGCCCCACTCGCGCTGCAGCCGCGCCGCCGTCCACTGGATCCATTCGCGCACTTTCTCTCTGCACATGGAATAACGTGCCACGCACGCACAACCAAAATTATTATTGTATTCCTCTTGAATAATCTTAAACTATCGTATTTGTGCATTACCCACTATTTTACCTCTTTCTACTTAACGTTCCAAACTATTATTTTGTAAACTAAGTAAAAAAAACAGTCTAAAAAAATTTGATGTAATTTTACTTTAAATTTATTATTGCCTATAATTAAAGAGCGATTTCAAATACTCTTCAAGGTCTCTCAAATTCTACTTACGCCCATAACGAAAGTCGTGACATTATTCCAGTTATTCAACCATGAAATCATACACAGATTTATAATATCCATACAAACTAGCTTACGTATATTACATTGCAGATGATAATGACTAATATATTATTCAAATGTAATGAATAATTTGTTGGAAAAGTTTAAAAGGAAGCATTATAAGTAATAAAATGATGACGCAGGTAAATAAAATAAATGAAAATAGAAAGTGAATTTCCGTTGATATTACAAACACAATGTGTGTGGTGTATTGAATTACTTGTTCTGTACGGTGAGGTTGGCGGCGGTGTGCGGCGAGGCGAGCAGCGCGGAGTCCTTGTGCGCGTGCGGCGCGCGGCCCCAGCGCGTGGGGTTGAGCGACGACAAGAACGACGTCTTCACGGAACCGCCCGCGCGCTGCGCCGCGCGCGCCGACCCAGACCCCGATCCGCCACCTCCACCGCCAGCGCCACATCCGGATCCTAACAAATGAAATTTACAGTGTCAATCTGCTTGCTGATATCTTGACAGATGTACTAAATCTTCTCGATAAAATGCGATTATTGAAATCGATTGATATATTAATTTTGGCTAACAATCATATTCAAAAAAATTAAACAACACATCAATGAAATATCAATGAGACGCGACGGTCTTACGTACCCCCATTTCCACTACTTGTTGTTAGAATTTAGATTAATGTAGGCCAGGTCGGCTAAATACGTCAGCGGTCTGTCATCAGAATCGATCGGGGAAAAATTATTTACTTTGAAAGCTTCCATTGCGTGCTCTTCGTAAACGGTTAAAGTTACGCAACTACTAACTAGTATGACGAAAATGTTCCTCTTAAAAAGTTCTAAAAGATGTATTATAAAACAAAGTTTCTGCCGCATTTCTCTGCTTATCTGAACGCGATAAAGTTAAAACTACCTAACAGATTTCGATGAAATTTGATATATAGATTGTTTGAGACTATAGGAAGTTTATAGGCTTCTATCCCGGGAAAATATATAGCAGGACTTTTATTTATTTAATTACAAGGACAACCAATGATATAAATACAAAAAGTAGTAGATTACAGCAGTAATTAGCAGGTCATCACAGTTAGTTTTTTGTTTAGTAACAGAGTTTTTAGAGCACTTTACACTAACATCAAGTACACAATAACAGGAGAAAAAATGTTTACTTAAATAAAATAAAATAAATCAAGTTTGGAAAAAACATTGACTAAGTTGCTTTCTGATCTGCGACACACTTACACAATAAGTATCCAGTGAGTAATCCTTACAAATGTCATTAAAAATTATCCCGGAAAACTCTTAAACGTGAGCAAAGCCGCGAGCAAAAACTAGTAATAAATATTAGTATTACCGTGCGGCGCGAGTGTATGCGCGGGAGCAGGGTGCGCTGGGTGCGCCGGGTGTGCGGGGTGCGCGGCGTGCGGCGCGTGCGGCTGATGCGCGGGGTGCGTGGCGTGCGGCGGCGCGTCGTCCCGGCGCCGCGCGTGCCGACCGCTCGCGCCGCCCGTGCGCTTCACCGCGCGCTTGCGCTTCAACATTTCCGCTAACTGAAGGGGACTACCCGACCTGCAACATTTCGTGATTTTCTCAAATTCTTGTTCTAACGCTTCTGATTACGGAGAGAGCTTTATTAATTATATGCTTAGCTATATTCAAAATAATAACAATACTACAATGTCTCTTATAATGAGATAAGTACTTGTTTTTGTAATACCTGTGCATTGTTGTTGGGATTTGCGGATGTGTCGAAGCTGGCGCTGGCCCGGGCTCGGAACCGCTTCCATCAGTCCCGCTTGCTGTAAATATATCGAAGTACATTAATTAAGAAAACATTATAACAATATGTGGCTTCCACTTTATTAATTTATTAATGTATGCGCATCCAATTACATAACACTTTACAAATACAATGCAATTAATGATAGAGTATATAAGGTTGATAAATTGAATTATAAAAGAAATAATACTAACCGTAGAGCTGACTAGTTATGTACAATAGTTGCGTACAACTCTCCTTATTATCTATCAAAATCGTAACAAATTCGATCGACGCGTATCAAAGGCAGTCCATCTCACTACACCTTAACATGTGAAGTTACAAACCCATCGTGGCGACGAAAGATCCTGAGGCAGAGAAAGCGAGCGACAAGTTGTTGTGTTCCAGAGACGTAGCCGAGGTAGAGGCGGGAGGGGAGGTGCCCCCGCCCGCACCCGCTGCGCCACCCGACCGCACACTCGTGCCGCTCGGAGACTGTGAAATATACTACATATTAAAGACCACAGTTTCTATACATTTTTGGGTCTTTAGCAACTGGCTAATCACATTCTATAGCAAAGCTGCATAATGACGCTATTTTTGAGATCACCAAGTGTACCACACAAAAAACATTTACAAAGCATATCTCTACCTCTGATAAAAAGCATAGGTTTTATATTAGGTAGTTACTTTTATCTTAGTATGCCTCGGTGGCGTGGTCCTCTCGGCGAGCTGCGCCACCTGATGCAGCACGCCCTCGCGGCGGAATTGCACCGCCATCTCTTCCGGCAGCCGCTGCATGAGGATCTCGGCTAACTGCAGCGAGCCAACTACTATGCGCAGGTCAGACGACGCCATCATACCGGCTATATGTGACGATATCACCTGCGTCAAATGAACATGTTTACCTTTAATTGTCATTCTATTTTCAACAAGAAACTGAATGCATCTTTAGAATCTATCACAACCGATTATTTTTCGATTTTTGTGTTCTGGTTATTATTATTAAAAAATGTATAGCGACAGTACCTGCATCTTGAGTACTTGTCTGAGTAGTGGCGCGTCAGCGTAGTAAACACACCGCAGGATGGCCTTTAGAGCCTGCGAGCGCACCGCCGGCCCCGCCGAGCTCCAGTATACCTCGTGCAGCACTGCCAGCAGCGCGCGCGCCAGCGACGGCGACGAACGAACCATCGCGATGCGCGGGTCTGCATACACATCCATAACGTTAACTCAACAAAATATTCTATATTGTGAAGTTTAATAAATGCGTCGGAAAAGGAAGCGTAACAATACCTGGCGCATTAGCGTTAGCGTTGTTGGCGTGGTCGTTGGGGTTGGGCGCGGGTGCGACGCGCTGCACAGGGCGCGCAGTGCCGGTGTGATCATTAAGCTGCTGCATGGCGGTGAGGTCCACGGTGTAGGAGCGCCCCAGCGTGGTGAGACATACTTCCTCCTCGCCAGCCGCCGCGCCGGCCTCCAGAGCGCGACTCTCTGCCCACGAATACGAGCGCCACATGCCTGCGCACAGAGTGCAATACTTAACTTTTCGATGTGTATTACAATATAAACCCTTCACTCTTCCACACCCGCCCAATTTATGCTTATGTTAGACACTTATTTTAGTCAGGTCTATTAAATAAAATAAACTAGCACTGATTCGTTACTGAAAACAAAAGACCCGTATCGCTATCACCGCTTTAATGTGCGTGCTAACCTCTATCATCGCGCCATTGCCAGTGCGCGGTCCGGTCCGAGGACGCTGACCAAGGCTTGTCGAGGTGGACGTCGACGGCGAAGATGCCGTCGGTCGGCAGTCGCGGCATCAGTTCTCCAATCAGGCAGGTAATCTCGTACAGCTCTTGCGGCAGTCGCGGAATAAGTTCCACTTGCTGTCCACAAAATGTATATTGTTAACATTCGATTGTATTGTGCCATGTCTATATTGTGTTTGTGAATTAGGTACCTCCTGGTGCAGCGTGGATCCAGTGAGCAGACACAGCAGCGTGTCGGCGATGGAGCGCTGGTGCAGTGCGATCGCGAGCTGCGGGCACGCCGCGCACATCACCCACAGCAGCCGCAGCACCGTGATGAACGTCGCGCCCGAGATCAGCGCCGGTTGCACTACCAACTATCCCACAACAATATTATATTTATGGAACTGTCGAGTGGAATGTATCAATCCTATTCAACTATCCAGTCATAACTTCAACTTCGCTCAGTTGGGTGGTGTACTCACTGTTTCAGACCGATTTTATAGCACAATGCCTTGTGATGGAAGTTACCCTAATGTACAATATGCTTTTGATAAGTAGTTAGTTTTCTACCTCTCTACCAAACGTCTAATTCGCTAATATATAAGTTCAGTCCTTTGGCATATCTCGATAAAGAGACAGGACGTTATAATATTTTATAGTACAATTATTTGCCATTTCCGCAACTCAGAACTATTTTTAAATGGTACTAACGAGTTGTTGCAAATTGGTGAGTAGTTCCGGAGTGGCAATCTCTTGCAGGCGCGCCGGGTCGTGTTGGAAACTGTCTACGAGCCGAGAGAACGCGAGGCACACGCATTCTACAGATTTCTTGTCCTGCTGAGTTAGCCTGCGACAAAACAATCACGGCTGTTACAATATTTTGTAATAATAGACGTACAATTTGAAATTTTGCAATATGCTGGTAGAATCAAAGAAACTATTGTGCGATTATAGTTTCACTTGATATAATTTGTCAAAAAACGCACATGCAAAAGTAGTCGATAGTATAATTCATAGAAGACAATCCCAGCTTTGTGTAGTACTATGACATCTTTCTTTATCAAAGACAACAATGTACAAGGTGACAGTTTTATACATAGTTAAATGAGGTTTTGGGTTAGGTTAGGTTAGGATTATTATTGCATTTAGAGAATGTAAATAGAACCGGTTAAAAAATTCAAGTTCATAACGTACCTATTCGCGAGAAGCTGTAAGGAGTCTCTGACCAGGTGGAATTCATCTGAGGTAAGATTCTGGCAACAATTGGCCGTGATGGACAGTGCGGCGCGCTGAGCGTTGATGGAGAAAAAGTCCAAATACATGAGGCACGCCGACACGCCACGCTGCATGAAAACGACACATTACATTCACTGGTAAATGTAACAATGATTAGAGGTTTCAGACCTAAATTTCAGTATTAGAAAACGGGTTTTCCCGACCAAAATAACTTATCTTAAAAACCCTATGAAAATATTTTTGGTCTTGAGACTGATAAAATGCACAAACATGGTTCAAACAACTATATGCTTGAGTTTTAAAATAATAAATATAGTTCACAAATTGAATAAGATAATTTATAATAAACTTAAAGATCACTTAAAATTTACACAAAGCGTGACAATCATATATTAGTTATGTTACACAGCAGATTTCTATTAATTTTATTTTTAAAATCAGATAATCTTATTATCAACAGCCCTCTAATTTGCGTATCACTTTATTATATGTCGTTGAGCTTAAATATTATGATAATATGCTATCTGAAGTGGTAATAAATAGTTCCTGATGGGAGTATATTACTGCAGCCATTAATATAAGGCTTCTGCATGTAAGAAGATAAATGCTTAATATCGCGCCAACAACACGTATCCCGGGTATAGAACAAGATGACGTTACCGCTTGCAATATGGCCTTGGAGTGTCGTCGCGAGAGCATGTCGAGCGCGGTGAGGCTCTGCTCGGCGACGTCCATGCACGTGATGGCCTGCAGCTTGTCGAGGAAGGCGGGCACGGCGAGCGCCACGGCGCCGCTGCTGCGCGGCAACGCCTCCAACATGTACGTGAGCGCGCGGCACGCGTGGTTCATCTGTATTGACACATAACAATTCAATACGAGCGTCGGCATTGGAATATTTCAACCGACCGACAAATACTCTATTATAATTGCACAGAATTCCGTGCACACAAATATTATTATTCGTAAATTTGTATACTAGTGAAACGCAAAATTATATCACCGCGTCAATATTCTATTAATGCTTGTACAATGTATTACTGAATGTCCAATATTTATGTTTCTAACCGCCGTTTAAGGTGTTAACACCTGTAAAACTCGAATTTATGCTCATTTAGAAAATTTGAAATTAAATATCTCGGAGTATTGTTCGCAACTGCATACAGGAAATATATAGATTGACCCTTGGTCTTGCGATCGTCTGGGGCAATTTTTTAATTTAATACGATATTGTATATAAAATCATGCTTAATAACGGCCTAAATTCTCAAAATTAAATCATTGTGATTCGATAATACACTACGAATTGACGTTATTTGAAAGATTTTATCACACAACGCGTTAATTTTTTAGTACATACTTGTTCTATTTTATGAATATCTTCATTGTTTAAAGAGAAAATATATAACTTTAAAAAAAACTACATTTTCTACAGGCGCTAACGAACAGGAATATTTGCTCCAAAGTTCATCTAGGCGTTTATAACCTACTTATGATGACGTCATTTACGATGTAGACTCGTAAGTTAGATAAAATATTCTTAAATATTTATTTTAATTTATAATTTTATTAGTAAAAAAAAATACTTATTTATAACTTTTATATTTATAACTTTCGTCAAGTATTAAACTATGATAAATTTCGACATGCTGCTTGGCTCGGACTTATGAACTGAGCTATTCCAATGATAAAAGAAGTATAGGTCATTGAGCTATTCGCATTTCGCAATGACAGTAATGACTTATGATCAGTTGTCACTCGGATTAATAATTTCGTGTGTTTATTCAACTACTTCGTTCGCGATAGTAAAAAAATATATTATTTCAGCTTGAATTTGGATTCTGATGATATCTTACTCGCTTCACCTTGACTATTCTATACTGGATTCGATATACTTGGAACATTTGACTTGGCTTTATTTTATTGAAATCAGTGTTACTTACGAGTGGTATTAGTTGTGCGTCGTATTTATACACTCATAAATATCATGAGAAATAAGCGCAAACCCTATTCAGGTGTGAGACTTCTTAAAAGATGGGGAAAAATCAGCAGGTAGACAATTTTAATAACCTACTTATCTGACAACCTAACTATCGTGAGAAATAAAATGAAATACTATTGTATTTCGTACATATTCATAAGATTATATTTCCAGAAATTTAAATCAAATGAAAGAGTTATCAAAGTTGAATAAAGGTGAAAAAAAATATCTTTAGAACCAGAGACATCGGGCTCCACCAGTTGAGTCTAATTATGTATCAGAGTTGGATGTGTCAGTATTACCCACTGTAAATTAATCTATATACAGATTAGTATTGTAAAATATAAAGTTTACCAACAAGGTACCTATATCTTGATATTATTTTTTCTTCATTTTCAATCTTATACCTAAATATTTTTTGTGCAGCATCAGTTTATTTTTCATGTTTAAAGTTCATCATCAATCAAAAAAGAAACCCTTTGTAGCTTTATAATTTGTTTTTGTTATTAACATTATTTTTGTAAGCATTACTAAATTATCAGTATCCTTAGTTACATAAAAAATAATGATAAAAAGACTACTGTTTATTGTCAATTTTTATAATTGCATTCTTCTGATAAACAAACTTTATTTTGTCAAAATTCTTTTCACATTAAATTACTACTACTTTTACTACATAACCCATTGCTTAATATTTTTAAGGTATGAGCTTGTGGTCACATAACTTTTTACAACAAATCATGAGTCAGTATTATTACATGGTCTATGACAAAAATTTATATTTATATATTAATAATGACTAGTGTTGAGATATGTTAATTAAATGAGTATAAATATTTTGTCTTGACTCTATATTTTTATTCAATTGTTCTTAGGTCTGTTCAAGTATTAAATAAGCAGACTTCTAGTATTTTTATTTCCTGTCCCGCTTGTTAGCAAAAGCCCTTACACCTTCTCCCTCCATATATAAAAATAGGTATAATGTGTAGAAATTCTGTAAAAATTTCTTTATTGTTATTTATAAGCAACTATAGTATTACATGTTACCCATGGCACTATCAACATACACCATACAAGCTTATGAGTACAAACAAATAGGGATGTCATATATTTTCAATCAAAAATTACATATTTATAAAAAAAATATATATATTGCTTTGGTGTGTATGTAATATATGAATAGTCCTTAAGTATTGAAACTATAACATCCAAATTCCCAGATCCCAAGTTGTGCCAGTCAGCCTGATCAACATTCTTTAAATCGGGATGCACCATGTGGAGGTATCCTGACGTTGCATCCCTTCTTCCACCTGCCCCTGGGTCATTCCAATAGGGAGTCAGCACAACACTGATGTTCATACACGACGTAGATAGGACTTGGCTTTGTTTCTATGTTGACTGCCTGTCAGACAACTGCCTATAATGAGTTTATTTGTGAAATATTATACTAACGAATATAACTTACTAGATTTATACATTGATTTATTACCCTATTTACCAATTTACTCTTGTGACTAAAATTATTAGAATTAAAAAGCTTGCTAAAATTTGCCTTTTTTTTTCTTCAATCTAAATTACCTTATCAATGGCATGTGTATCACTTTCCTGGGGGGCAGTGTAGTGTCCTAGACTAATTCTTGGATCTGTCCTCTGTGCCTAAGGGCACGGCCAGATATTAGTTTTTTAAGCCAATGACCTCAAAACAAATAAATTCAAGACGTTGGCTACTATTCTTAATTCTGATATTGGATCTGTTTTCTGTATGTAAAGGAATGGCCACATATTAATTTTAAAGCTAATTAGCCTTAAAACAAATGAATTCAAAATGGCGGCTACTTTTCTAAATTCTAACATGGATCTGCCCTTTGTACCTAAGGGCACGGCCAGGTATTGATTTTGAAGCTAATTGGCCTTATAACAAATAAATTTAAGATGGAGGCTACTTTTCTCAATTCTATCATGGATCTGTCCTTTGTACCTAAGGGCACGGCCAGGTATTGATTTTTAAGCCAATTTGCCTTAAAACAAAGAATTTTAAGATGGCGGCCACTTTTCCCAATTATAACATGGATCTGCCCTTTGTACCTCAGGGCACGGCCAGGTATTGATTTTGGAGCCAATTGGCTTCAAAACAAATAAATTCAAGATGGCGGCTACTTTTCTCAATTCTATCATGGATCTATCCTTTGTACCTAAGAGCAAGGCCAGATATTAAGTTTTAAGCCAATTGGCCTCAAAACAAAGAAATTTAAGATGGCGGCCACTTTTCTCAATTCTAACATGGATATGTCCTTTGTACCTAAGGGCACGGCCAGGTATTGATTTTGAAGCCGATTGGCCATAAAACACATGAATTCGAAATGGCGGCCACTTTTCTCAATTCTAGCATGGATCTGTCCTTTGTACCTAAAGGCACGCCCAGATATTGATTTTGAAGCCAATTGGCCTCAAAACAAATGAATTCAAGATGGCGGCTACTTTTCTTAATTCTGATATTGGATCTGTCTTCTGTATGTAAGGGCATAGCCAGATATTAACTTTAAAGCTAATTGACCTCCAGACAAACAAATTCAAAATGGCGGCCACTTTTCTCAATCCTACTAATAACATTATAATTGCGAAGTTTGTCAGGATGGATGTGTGTATGTTTGTTCCTCTTTCACGAAAAAACTACTGAACGAATTTGGATGAAATTACAGTAATATTGGTTATACATCAGAATAACACATATGCTACAATTTATAATGATTTTGCGTAATTTGGTCATAATATAAGTAACGATACATATCAACGTACGCTGCATAAACCGTTGGAATTAAACAAAGACGATGTACCGTAGGATTGTTTAGTTGACCTTGGAAAGCGCGAATTTTATCCCGGAAAACTCCTTCACGCTTCACGGTGAAACCGCGAGCAATAACTAGTTCTAACAAATCAGTCTTTTATATCTAAGGGCACGGCCAGATATTGATTTTGAAGCTAATGGGCTTATAAACAAAGAAATTAAAAGTGGCGGCCACTTTTATCAATTCTGACACTTCATCAAGATATTGCACCCAATCGCAAGCCAACAAACCAAATTTAAAAGGAGTAATTATAATTAAGTTTTTGAACTAGCAGTGCCTTCATAAGTGAACATCGTCGCGTTTGTGTGGCCTTAGATTATTTATCTCAAACACCCCTTCAAACCTCTCGGTAAGACCCAAATCCGAAAATCTGAACGAACTATAGTCAAATTTTCAGAATTCCAGATGCTTGCATTTGTATCTAGTAGTAACAGAACAAAGGATAAAGTAGGTATGTACCTAAAATATGAATGTTTCGCAATAAAGCACTTAACAAATGAAATATTTATATTATTTTATTTATTGTTATAATTTAAAATTATTATTTACGTAAAAAAGACATAATTAAAAACTATAAGTGTCCTAATTACAATTCACGATTTGCGAGTCGATTTTGCATCATAAACTTTTTAAAACCGAATGCAATAACTAAACGTTACTTTGACTCATCTTTAGTGTCTATTTCTGAACGCAATGTCGACGAAGGGAGAAAAATAAAATTATAATATTATGCACACTGGCAACATTTACTCATGTATGTATGTATGTACTATACCTATCGGCCGCGTCGGTGCCGGCCGAACGCGCAAGGTCATTGGCGCCTCTTAAAGCCTTAAACTAAACGACTGCATTCGCTTTTTCTATCCATCGCGAAAATATTTTTTTATTGACATGCTTACAAATTTATTATTTTGATTGGTTTCTCAAGGTTTTTTTAAGTATTACCCACTTGGTTTTGAATTTTAAACATTTTAAAGATGAATCTATATTAATATAGTAATTATTCAACAATATTACAAGTATGCATTGGATAAGACAACATACCATATCGAAGTTGTGTTCTGCTGCGAGCAGGTTGACTAGTGCAGGCACGACCTGCCGCACGGGGAAGCCGGCGAGCGTGTCCTCATTGCCCATGACGAGCAGCTGGCACATCTCGATCACGGCCTGTAGCTGCTGGCCCTCATCGCCCGTCGCCTGCAGCCCCGCCAACAGCTGCGCAGCTTTTGATGCCGCTGTTTACCAAAATGCTACATTATTATCACCAACTCAATGACTGTTATGCTCGTATTAAATAGACAACTGAACTACAAAAATAATCACCACACAGCAGCACTGTAAAAAATGGTGAAGATTGCTTCAAAGTCCACCAAAAACCTTGTATGTTTTAAGATTACAGGGTGTGGTACCAAAGGTGTGTTACCTGAATTAGCAGTGACGGTGCGGTGCAGCAGGTGTTGCATGCGCGGGCCGAGCGCGCCGAGCAGGTGCGGCGGCAGGCCGCGCGCCTCCAGCAGCGCCTGCAGCCGCCCCACCTCGCCCTCCTCGGACGAGGACTCCTCGGCGCCGAGCCCGCCCGCGCCGCCCGCCGCCACGCCGCTGCCGCCCACGCCGCCGCCGCCCGGGCCGCCGCCCCCGCCTCCTCCACCGCCGACGCACTCTTCTGTAAATAACATTCTAATGTAGCGAACCTTTCATGTCTGCATTTAATTAAAGTATTTACACATTTCCATAGTGCCTGCGTAAATGTTATGTTTGACGGAAAGCGGAAATGTTTGATTCTTTTTTATATTTAGGTTTTTAGGTATCTCTCCATGTCCTCCTTACAGCAAACTAATTTTTTTTATCAAACAATTTTGTTTTATTAACTTTTTCATGTCTACACCCACAGCACAAACAAATATCAAATTCACCATATTTTTAATTTCGTTTTACTGCCCTTTTTCAATAAACGATCCAAATCGCTTTATTCAATCCCACGCGGAAATGGACCATTTAGAACAAGTTTCTTGTTGACATGCTTATGTTGTTATAGAATGAGATCAAACATTAAGGTTGGGATTGTTTCCTAAAAACATCCGTAAACCGTCTAAAGGAAAAACGTTCAATATTTATTATACGCTAAAATGAACTATGGTATGTCTCGTTTTACCTTTGCCTTTTGGCTTAGCGTCAGCTGATGCGTTGTCTGGCATCGTTGCGGCTGACCCTGACGCCGGCGGTGAGGAGGAGGTAGATGCCACGGCACCCTGCGACACCAAAGCAATCACACCAACATTACAAACAATATCACATAGCGCTGTCAAAGTTAAACTACACTTAGTGGCTTCGACCAAAACTTTATTGATTAAAACTGTTATGCTCGCGAATAAAAGCTCAATAATATATTATATAATTGAGCTTTTATTCGCGCTATGATTCGGATATACGAGATATATTTTGCTCTTTAGAGATGAAATTTCAATATTGGAGAACTCAGGTGATTTTCAAATCTTAAATGTTAAACATAATTTTATGTAATGTCCTATTTTCACAGTTTAAGTATACAGCTACTACACTATATGGCAAACGAAGTGTAACAAAATCCATAGTATTATTCAATTATTGCGAACTGAAAGTATGCAGATTTTCATTCAAAAATGATACCGACACTTTATAAGTACCGATAAAGTTTTTATTTACCGTGGTTAAAGGCTGGGGGTGGGACCGGCCGGACGCACCACCAGTACTGGCACACGAACCCAGACTGCTTTTGCCTGCAGAAATAAATTATAATTAATATATCACACACATTAAAATATGTGGCTTTTAATACAAATATACATAACATAAAATGGAAAAATCTACTATAAATTTAAAAGTCTTTATATTAATATTATAAAAGTAGGTATATTGGTGGGAACTTTTACCGTGTGTTTTTAAGTTGACGACAGATTTTTCTAAGGATTGTATTGTGACTACTGGTGCAGTGGTACAAGCGGTAGGAGCGTACCTCGTTTATCTTTCCGCGTGGAGGCCGGGTGCGGCTGCGGCATGTCGCGAGCCCGCGGCCGCCTCCCGCCCGCCGCGCTGCTGCTCGCGCCCTCCCCGCCCGCTGCCTGTAATAAGCAATACAATTATTTATTTACTATATAGTGCCGCTGACTCAGTGACCCAAATTGGATCTCGGCCTCTAAAACGACAGTCGTTCAGATGGCCCTGTATGCCAGCTTTTGCCACTTTCCACCATAACCCGCCGACGTCCAGTTGGTCGACACATTATAAAACACGTAATTTAATTATTAATTATAGATCCATGTTTAACTACATATGGATAGATAAATGGTTACGAATTGCTAAACCCAAGGCATAAATAACATTAAGAATATTAATGCAGACATGGAGCCAGCTATAAAAAATACACGTTTTGTGTAATATGCTTAAAAAAATATTGGCGTGGTAGTTGTTATTAAATATTATTTAGTGGATGACTTTATAGTAACATCCTGTATCATAAATACCACACGGTGAAAGGAAACAAAAATAATCCTAAGTGTAAAAGTTTTTAACTCAAATTATTTCCTATCGAAAAAAGAAATTAATATGCCCACAGAGATAGTCAAATATTTTTATCTATCCTAGACACGTAAAAGCCTGAAAAAAATAAATTAACGAAATTAAAGAATCAATGAATGAAAACATAAACAAAGCCAAAAATAGCGTGTTTAATTCAAATGTGAGGAAATATCGGAACATACTATCTATGTTATGAAACTATGTCAAGGGCATGCACGTTAATATTATTATTTTAAAATAATTTATATACACACACCACTTTAATAAAAAAAAATCCAGAAATTACAAGAGAATTAGATACTACAGCGCATTTAGCGCTACTATAATATTATTAAGTTCTTATTCGATGAGAGCATCAAAAAACTAAAGTATTGAAAACATCTCTATTCTATGGACTTTCCATTTTTAAGTTTATCCATATGATATTCAAACGACTTCCCGCTTAAAACTAAATTTTTTTAATCTCAGCAATATTCATCACGCTATAACGATGTATACTCATGTAACATTTCGATACGAGTTCTTCCATAATTATACATAAAGTATTTAGTTACACAAAGAAATATATATATATATCATCATAAATCAACTAAATTGACAATAGTATTTATTCTCGTCATTCATTAGTATTAAAAAAGACAATATTTGATTTTATTATTAAAAGTATTAATTAAACAATATCAATACAATTATATTAGTATTGTAATAAAAAATAATACCCATTCGTAACGTCATCGTAGATAGAATAGCAAGCACTAGCTTTCATTAAAAATATTTATGAAAGTTCGTTATCTTAGCGCAATAAAGCAATAATAAAACGAATGAAATTCAGTCGCTATCAAATGGCACACATAATGAAAACCTTAAATCAATATCTTTACCTACATACAAAGTAATTACCTCGTATTTTCGACAAATGATAATAAACATAACAAAGATAAACATAAATAGGTTAAAAAATGCGGCGATACCTGTCTTTTAGAAGCAGTGTCCTGCCTCTGCCGTTGGGAAGATGTGGCCCCCCGCGTCAGGCAAGCACCCAGGGTCGCACCCGTTGCAGCAGCTATGCTCTGCGCGTAAAACCGAACAATCAACGCGAATACCGTACAGATACACGATGCATATTTTATCACTTCGCCATACGTATGAATTATTCATACAGTGTATTTCGCAAGCACATTCATTATCGTTAAGATATCGGTCCACTCTGTGACGCGTCACTTTCAGCACTGAGCCACTGAGTACTGTCGATTGTCGTGCGACGCACACGGGCGCACTATACAGTGGCCAGTGCACGCCAGAAACAAGGATTCATTAAACTTATTTACTTCCACGTTTATTTTTAAACAATACACTGGATAAGGCGCGGCGGTACTGCTTCAGTGACGACTGACAACGGCACAACGGTATATAACTTGACTCTGATAATAGATATTTCCATTTATAATTTAAAAAGAAACGTTTATAAATGCCATTTAAATATGAATAAATTCTCGCATGGATTTTTCTAAACGAGAAGAGACATGCATGTATACTGTATAGTCTGACATTCTAAAGAACTAAATGTGACCCATCTCCAATTCTGGCAATTTTTGAAATTTATGACTCGACGAATTGTAATTCAACAAGCTTGGTAACTTTTACAATAAAGTTATTATGTACGTAAAGAATTAAATGTATTTACCCTTCTTGCGTTAGTCTGCCTTAAGTAAGGAAGATCGCGTGGAACTATCAGTAATTTGCTCAAAGCACTCTGCGCTTTCGACGAACTTGCCTCTGTGAATAAACAATAACAAATAATTGCCTTGTTTGCTTTGAGTATACTTAGGTAATGAGCGGTGGTGAAGATAACAACAAAAGCGGCGAACCTTGGATATCCTTGAAGGGTGGCGGCGTGGCAGTCCTGCCGAAGCCGTCCGGTATACTCCTACGCTCTGGCTGGTCCTGTGTCGCGTCGCTCGTCGACGGACTCGCTGCAATATCAAATTGTACCATTACCATATAAATATTATCTGCGATGAGTAACTGGGCTTCATGAGTGATAACATCCGATAAGCTGTGTACAGTCTCCTGTGTCAAGAGCTCTAATATCTCAAAATAGACCTAATACTTAGATTCTATCATAACAAGCTTTACTATAAATGATATGAACACTGTGTGGTTAAAAGTAGAATATAGTCAATACTTTTAGTATGATACGTATTCTAATGGTGGTTTTATTAATGAGTGTAATTATGTAATGAGGTCAATGTATGTATTGATGAATTACCTGAATTGTCACTAACGACTGTCGAGGTAGGCGGGCCGAGGTCGCGATGATGCCTGTTTCGCAACAAATAAGTGCAGGATGCCTGCGTCGCGTTTGGCTGCTCTGCTCTCTCAAATTCTTGTCTGGGCGTTTTACTGACAGAGACGTCACCTATGTCCGTGCCCTCCCTGCTGAGTGAATCAATTTTAAATTTCTTCTTGTATTCTTCAAGGTTTATCAAGCAACTACTTTTTCTGTTTGACAAAGAACGATGCGAGGATCGTTTTCTTTTCTTGCCTTTTCTGCGGCTAGTTGTCGGACTGTACACAGAATAATCAGAGTCTAGTAATTCTGTGACTGTCGACGAGCTAAACGGGGAATAAGCGAAGTCTCTTTCGTCGAGTGGCAACAAGCCGCCTTCGGAATAATTAGCCTGCGTCGATGTCGCCGAAGCGTTCTGGTTTAATGGCGACTGTGATAATGATTGCGTTTTTGAATTATTCGGGCTTTGCTCACAAGCACTCTCACTGGATTTAAGAGCAGTCCGTGAGCGTGTGCAGTAGGCGACGCACTCCTCGGTGCTATTGTTCGATGCAGTTTTGCGTTTCTTTCTGTCATGCGAGGAGGTGCGTCCGCGTTTCGTGTATACGCCGGAAGATTTATTGCTATCTCCACCCTTGAAATCGGCGGCGTCGCAACGTGTCTCATACACGTCAGCACCGTAGGACCAACGCTCGGTGATGGAGTAGTCAGACCTGGGCAACGAGTTAATTAGCCGTGAGCTTCTGCGGAGTTCAACGTGTGCTTGAGGGTCTGTGTCGGAGACGCGGCTGGAGGAGTGTCGGCTGGTGGAGCGCGGCAGAGGCGATGACACGTTGCGTCTGCTGCGGCGGCTGTGGCTCGTTCGTCGCACCTGACGCAACCACCGACCGCCCACCACCCTGCTAGGAGAAGACCTGCACAATACAAAAATATTGCATACATTAACACGATTTTAAAACACACTTGTCATGTTATATTTTTCAATGTTTACTCTCTATATGTATGATGTTCGAACTGAACTGCGCCTCACAGCAGATGCAGCGTAATAACTTTTCCGGTTTATTTTTAAAACCCGCACTATTACGGCTGAAGTTATACATCATGCTAACTTTTGCTCGCGGTTCTACCCACGTAAAAATGGGTTCCCGGAATAAAATGTAAGCTATGTCCTTCCTAGAGTCTCAAACTATCTTCATACCAGATTTCATCGAAATCCGCTAGGTAGTTTTTGAGTTTATCGCGTTCAGACATCCAGACAGATGCAGAGGGAGACTTTAATCTTTATATTTCAGTCAATTTACATAAAATTGTAATTTTCGATTGACCTAAACCTCCCTCAAGAATTGTACTGTCTTTTCGTTAAATCTGTAGATTTTGGGAAAATCGATCGCATACAGACATATCGCACTCTTAATAAAATAGTGATCGATTCCTAAATTGCCAATTTGTGGGAATCGTCAAACAACAAATTTCTGTTTGCGACTTTTTAATTTTTTCCCTTTTTTTTCATGCTATACTTTTCATTTTTTACCTATGTTTATTAAGCTCAATTTTATAGCAACTTCGAAAAAAAATGGTAGCAAACGAAAATTAGTTTTCCGACGACTGTCACAAATTAACAATTTTGAAATAGATCATTATTTTATTAAGAGTGCGATATAGCTTTTGGGGACTATATTTTATAATATGTATAGATGTTTTAGAACATTTTAAGAGAATAATTCCGTCATACATATTTGTTGTGTAACTTAAACAATTGACTTAGCGCACGCAACTGAAGCTCCCATAAGTGATAATTTTTTCCCATTTTTGTAAAAAAATTCATTGATACTCCATTCCTATTGGTAATAATGTAATGTTATATAGCTTATAGCCTTCCTAGATAAATAGGCTATCAAACAATAAAATAATTTTTAAATTCCAACCACTAGTACCAAACAAACAAACTCATCAGCTTTATATGGTAGAAGTATAGATAGATTATATTGTACAACCGTCAGATCGCCAAAATCAGCATAATTTCCTATTGGAAATTGGTTAGTATTGTTTTGATAACATTTGAGTTTTTAATTAATTTCAATTGCATATTTTTAACATCCAGGCCCAACATTGTGTGAATATCGCTCTCCATTTAATAAAATATTTATTTTACTGAAGATTTAATTATTTTGCTACATACACATGATATTAATATCTAAAGGCATTTATTTGATGTTTTGATTTTCTTTAAGCAGCTTTATAGGTAGGTACAAATGTAACTCCTTTCTCAAAATAACCAAAATGCATAAACATTTGAATTCGCTTTATTCCTAATCAACTTTCAAATTTTTTCTACAATATTAATTTAAATTGTATAATGTAAAGTTGGATGAAATACTTAAGTAACAAGCATATTTCATTTGATAAGGATTAATATAATATCCTGTCTAAATAGCTTTCCAATTACCACATTATTTGTGACAAGTTTTTTAAACATTGAAATAGGTATAGTAAGAGTCATAAGATTTATTCATTTTGTAATTCAAAGCATAAAGAGACATCGGCTTTTGAAATCAATTGGCCCAAAAAAAAAGTCCAAGATGGCAATCATCCTTAACAAGTGCATAATCAAAGTGACCAAACATTGGTTCTCAACTCACTAACCCATAACATTATCAATACACAAATTAAAATAATTCTAAGGTTGTAAAATTTTAATATCTTTAGACCAAAACTCGATTTTTTTAAATATGTGATGGCAATAAGAACTCATTCATGAAAAATAGCCCTGGTTTTCATGATTACAATCATTTTTAGAAAACTGCAATACAATATAATCTTATTAGAAAAGAATTATAATTTATTGCGGACTATATTTGGCTATGTGTTTTAGTTGAAAAACCATGTCTGACTATAAACATACCGCCTTATTTGGCTAGAAGCAGCTTACCTAGCCTAGAAATCATGAAGTCTTTGATTTCAATTTCATATTATCACAATTTATCTAGCTTTTTAAAATGAAAATTATTATTCTTCTTTTATAGTATGGTTGCCACTGTTTATTTAGGAATAGCAGATACAAAATGAAAAGAGACAAACAATCTGGTAATCATTCAAAACGAAAAATCATACACGGGTTGCCCAAGATTGGAATTCAATTATCACTTAAAGGGTTGGAGATAAGTTCTTTGATACAGAGGCACCTGCCTGCACCTTGGCGGGAACAGAAGAGATGTATATATGTATGGGATATAAGGGATAATAGTGACAATATTTTAAATATCAATATGATTAATAAGATAAGGGGTACAGCATTTTGGGAACATTGCATAATATACATTTGATTACTTCTGTTTATCAGTTAATCGTGAACATGCATTTGTTTAGAAGTACATACATATTGGACAAACAAATGTTTAGATGATTTTGACACATAAGATGCTAATATATTGAATACCTTTGTTATGGAAATGTTTTTGATATTGTATAGAATTATGTGGGTAATAAATTTAATATCAAACACTATGTGAATATTAATTGTTATATTTTAGATAATTTGCTTAGACATTAAGTGTACTTCTAGAAAAATCTATATGTTCTTTGTTGGTCTTACAAAATTGATAAATTAAAGGCCACAAACATCACAATTCACATCTATTAAAAATGATATTACTTGAACCCTTAAAATAAAATAAGCTTTAAATTTTTATTGAAAACTCAATGCAAAATCATAACTAAAAACGTCACAGGAAAGCTGAATTCGCGATTTCGTTTTCTTGGACGACATAATTATTCTAGTTTTTTTAGTTTTAAAACCAAACTATTGAAGCGATGTTGAAAAAAAAATTATGGGGCCAATCTGGAGAGATATTCTTTGAATTAAAAAACGAATTTTCCAAATCGGTTCATAAATGAGCGAGTAATGAGGTAACAAACATACAAAAAAAAACACGTCAAATTGATAAACTCCTCCTTTTTTTGAAGTTGGTTTAAAAGAAATCCTTCTGAGAAAACAGCAATTAAATTCGCTAAGCAATGAGACAGTAATTCAAATTTCCAATATTGTTATGCAGGAGTGGGGTGAAGTGGGGAAATTTTCCCACATTAATAAAAATCTATATGTCTCATTTACTCCGTTTGTTATTTAATAATTTAAAACTTAAAATAAGTGTGTTTCTTTTCATTAGTAACCTTAACTTGTGCTCTTAATGTGAAGACAAATCCTTAACAAAGTAGAGAAAAAAAGTAGCCCATGTCATTCTAAGTCTGATTGCAATCAGGTTTCACAGTTAATTTTAAAGATTTTTTTTCTTATATAAAACTGTAGAATATTAAGTCGCCAAAATAAAGTTTCCAAAATTTTTATAAATTAATTACCTGTCTCTGGTATAACAGAGAAGAGAGAGAGATGGAAACAAGAAACCTATATTTGATTCTTGGGTAGAGATAACATCATAGAGTCAATTGGTAATTTTTATCAGTTCTCCTAAGAATTCATCACACCTATGCATACAAAAATGAAAATGAATACAAATATCCCAGGGGAATATGAAAATTATAATCAGATATTTAAGGAAAAGTAATTGGTAAAAAATTTCAAATAGAAATTGCAATATTCATTATAAATGTGTTTTGCTTAGCAAAGAAACAAAATCAACATGTAATATCACAACATTCAGAACATAGTTGAAGCAATTAAATGTAAGAAACATGGAAAATAATAAAAAAAAACCTTTTACAAATCAAACATTCTATTAACATTGACGAAAACAAAAATGCTGCAAAAATAATTTCATAATTTAGCCCAAGTCCAGGCAAATAATATGTTAAAACTGGTTTACTATAGCTTCCTTTGGAGTAAGTATAGCTTAGTATATTATTACTCATTAAATGCTTAAATTCATTTGTAACTTGTTACTACACACAAAACCTAAACCCCCTCATATAATTTTATGTCATGTCCATCTTTATGTGTTTCTGAATATAAAGCCTCATCAATAACAATTTTAGGTTTATTTATTAAAAATTACCACATTTGATCCTGTTTGCATCGCTGTTCTAGGTAAGTACTCCTACAAAATTTTAAGTTACAAGTCATATTTAATATTATTTTTCCACATAAACATTGAATCCACATTGTAACCATTTAAGAAATGAATTTTAAAATATCTTTCCTTTATATGTTCCAACATAATAAGAATTTCTGTGTAAAATTGTAGTTATCTTGGTTCCGTTTGGGCAGGCAATTGATGAGTCAGAGTCTGGACTTTTATGTTATACTAACTTTTGATTGTGGCTCTGCCTGCGTGAAAAAGTTTTTCCAATATAAAAGTCCTCCTATATTTCCCTGGATAAACAAAGCCTATAGCACTTAGAAGTAATGTAGCTTACTATTAGTTAATACTTTGTCAAAACCAGTGTAGTAGTTCCCAAGATAAGCGTGTTCAAATAAACAAACTCTTCAGCTTTACATATGCGTATAGATTAGTGATTAGTAGTAAGTGCTAGTTACAGTTAGATGGCTCTGGTTTTAGTTAAAACATTAAAACCCTATGTATGTAGATTCTGTACTCTACTATGTCTCTATTGATTAATCTTTTTGTTGCTGAAGGTAATATTACAAAGAGCAAGTTAAGTTAACCTGTTAAGTGTCTTAAGGATGTTACTGTAAAAAAAGACACTATTGCCCATGAACAACACCCACAAAGTGAATGATAACTGAAAATTATAAAGTAAGGGAGGATTTGTGTGACCACTAGTGACCACTCTGACTTTATGAAACAAAACAGGTGAACTGCCACCCCAAACTGCTTTTCTTGTACCGATGCTGACTCTGTACTAATTTTGCCCTCTCCACTTGAGAAAATGAGTAAGATACTGGCTAATGCTAACGGTAATTTTGCACACTATGGAAATTTGATGTACTGCTGACAACATTTGCTTTGATGCATAATTATTGCTGGAATTGTAATTTAGTTTTAATGCGAATTATCAATAAATAGCTGTCCCTTTTTCAGTTTGTCTAGAAAAATGTATAATTTATAATAGGTACTCTAAAAGTAATAGTTCAGTCATATTTTATATAGTAGTTTATCAAGTCAAAACTTTTGTAATCCATGATCACATCCAATTTCCAAGGGATCAAACAAATGGGGCATATTTGCTATATTGTAGTAAATGTATGAGGCTTACCCGCTGGACTCTCTCGTGAGTGCAGAGTGTGACGACGGTGTGATGTGTTGCTCGGCCATAGACGACGCTGGGGAACACACGCGGCTGCTTGTGTGGGGCCTGCGCAGGCCGCCCGCGCGCGCTACCTGCCCGGCACCATGCCAGGGCTAGCGCTACGACGCTGCCTCTGCATCCACTGCGCCGCACGACACCTCACAACCACATCACCACCGAGATCACCTTCACCGTCACACTCACTGCTCTCGACACTTCACGCACTGCACTCACAAGTGACACACCGCCGACCTATCTGGAACAAAAGATAAATACACAGTCAGTCACTGAACAATTATTCTACGTTACATAAACATTTCAAATATCCACTATGTCCAAAGCCTACCCCTTATCCTCGACGACGCTTCCACCGTTTACTATCACTGTTGCTGTTTTATGAACAAACAAAACGACTACTGGGAATTTATATAATATTCCAAATACCACGTTACACAGAAATTATAGAAATGGATGACACATCAAGGACAGGTACGCTTTCAGAGTTATTTTTCAATCCATTCCACACAGCTGGTTGGCTGTCATAAAATAATGTTGCCCTCCTAACAATACAAATACTACCACTACTGAACTTATTGATTTATTTTACCCACTTACGGTATATTCATATTGTAAAGAAAAAAAATTAACCAATTATTTAATATAGATCGAGTTATGATATGTACTTTATTAAATTTAGCTAATATCTTCAATTCAGGAATATTTTTTTATTATAATCAAAAATGTTTGTGGGAAAAACAAGCAGTAAGTCTTTCCACCATTTTAATTTGTATTTCATGAAGAAAAAAATGTGTTCGTATATCTCGGGCCACATAATAAATATTTTTAAGAATACGAAATGAGTAGAAAATCCATTTATTATATTATGAAATGAAAGGTTAATTTTATTTCGGTCTTCATTTTATTTATTTTTATAATGATTAAGTTTTATTTTTTACTGTTCGGTTTTACCAACACCGTATTGGTACACTATGAACTGATAGACTAGAAGCTTTATCAGTTCGTTTTACTTTTGTATAGCAAAATCCTTTGATATTAGGGCTAAAAACCCCAATATTTAATTATAGGTCAAGCTCGTCCGGTCACACTGAAATTTTTATCGACCGAATGTAAGTACTTCTCTTAGACTTAATATGTACTGCCTTTATTTTTATTTAGGTTTTGCTTACGGTTTCGCCTGCGTGTAAGGTCTTTTCCGTTACAAAAAACCTTAAATCAATATCGCGGTCCATAACGTATTCTATTTAAAAATGCTCTATTTAAAAAATCAAATGAATAATTCTAATATTTCTCATTGGAGCAATTACCGGTAATTGGCCAGAACAAGGCCTATCCATGTACCAAATTTCATCCAAACCTGTTCTGCGATTTTGAAACATTTTCACAAACTTTCGCATTTATAATTTTAGTAATATAAGATTAGTAAGTAATATCAAAACAAGTACGGTTTCGATAAAAATCATTAAAATGGCCAAGGTTATACTAAATGGAAGTTTTTTTTTACGTCTAGCAACATTGTCAGAAATGGTAGCAAATGAGCGGAACAAAAGAATAATACTTGAGCGAGATAGAAATAATGTAATGTTTTCCTAATGTTAAATATTTATTTATTATGTACAATAATACTATTTCGTACTAGAGTGCGAACGATGGGTAGATAAATTGACAAAGATACAAGAACTCTTATACGAATGTGCTCATATTTCGAACGAGTTTTGACTCGATTGCGTCGGTTGACCTATATTTTTTTTATTCCTTTTGTTATTGAGTGTATCTAAGTTTATAATAATAGGTGCATAGCTAATAAAATAATTTTTCCCCGTTTTTACAACATTTTTCATTGATGCAACGTATAATTGATCATAGTGTGATGTTATATTAATAGCCTTCCACGATAAATGAGCTACCCTAAAAGATTTTTTTTAATTTTGACACAGTAGTATGTAATTCCTCATATTTTCTTTAACGTAAATTGGTAGGTATTTAAATATGTATTTAATTAAATTATCTCGATCAAAGTAATTATCAGAATGAGTATAATTTTTTTTTTTTTAAAAACAAAAGAATATATGTGTAAACTCTTGATGAGTACTAGAGATCAAAAGGAAATTTGTTCTCAGCTAATGCTTAATGGTGGCTAAGTCGGGTACCGTAGACAAGATGCTTTACTTTCTACAATCGCTAATGCTAATGTCCTTGCGATAGACTTATTATAGGATGTCATTACCATATTTGTCTTCTATTAGTGTTAACGATTGAAGAAAGATGTACTTACTGTCTACGTCCCTGCCGTTTCTCTAGTGACGCGTCCCATTTCTAAATTATATTTACGTTGTATATCTTTCATATCATACTGACAATAATATGATATGATCGGTTAACATTAGTGACTAATGATCGCTGATGTTAACCACAAATTGATAGAAAAATACACAGTACTTTGTCTGTCTTTCTTGGTCTCAAATATTATTTATTACCATACCGGCAGATGAGAGAAAAGCATTAAGTTTTTGACGCAGGAAAGATTACGATTTTCAATATGTTACCGTTAAATGTAAGTACGGAACAAAAGTGAATGTTTCAATACCATAAATCGATTTGCTGTTATTTAATAACATAATTTATGCTCATTCGCGATGCGTGACACATTTTGCGTCGTTTCGTAAATACGTATTTGTATGTCGCAGACACAACATTGGCATACTGTTAACAACCGCGCAACCTGAATGTCGTACGGCGCCCTAACATCTGCAGATTTCATCTTTCATGGTCACTGTTGAGAGGAGATTCAAGTACAATATTAACTTTCCGCGTAAACTCCTTTACCTTACCTATAAGTAAGTACTTATTTTGGTAACTCGATAACAGTACTTACTTCATTTAGTTTGGGTATCGTTATCATTGTCGTTTAAATAACGGTTATTGGTAAAGTTAACAAACATCGAAGCATCTACTTCGATGTATAATGGTTTTGCTATTGGTATACCCGTACAAATTATGTCGTATCACATGTTGTAATTAATTTTTGATTTTTAACAGTATGTTCAACATATTGAACAAGTCAATTATAAATATTTACTTGAAGATCGTCTCAATGAGAGGATCACTATTGTAATATTATTATTAAACATATTATTGAATTCATGAAAGTAAATATCGTCCTAAAGCCCCAATCTCAACTCATTACAAGTATCAGCTTTAATCTTAAGTATTCACTGAAAAGATTGACCTGCATAGTCAACTTGACACATACATCACCCTCGTTTTTCTTAGGGTACAACGTGATCATACGTATGTGTGAAAGAAAAATAGTCACTCCACATCGTGTAATGTTTATGTAGGTCACGCCATCGGGACAGCTGGATAAATTAGGTTCGTTAGCAACAGTAATGACGCACTTTCCGTCATAAGTACGTAAAATTACTAAAGTTTTAATAAAAGATGTAGTCACGAGTATTGTTCAATACAGTTTTCCGATCTACGTTAACTTATGCTTTTTCGTTCAAGAAAATCGATTGTATAAATACTCCGTTTTTTATATAGCTGTCCAGACCAGAGCGAAACTTTTTCTAGCATTTAATGAAATTAAGCCCTCAAATATAACAAGGGCGGATAATTCAAAATATGAAGCATTTAGGTTTATAATCCTAGGCATATTTGTTACGGTGAAGGGATATGGAAATCTTAGAGAGAATCTGTATGATCCGGAAGATTGATAAACATTGAGCGTGAAACCAGAACACTGACTCATTCTCTTCACTCTTCATCTATGTTTCTGGACAAAATAAGATCCATAATTGACGCCAATCGTTATGGCCAGCCTGATTTTGGCACTTATGACACCCACGTCCATTTTCTGCACCCCTTTACTTAATCCCATAACAATAGTAAATACAACTTATAAATGTTAGTTATTTACTATATCACACTCAATAATTGCTTGAATAATAACAGTAATACTACAACGTTAATAGCTGAATTTTATTAAGATGTGAAATCAAAATTAAAAACGTGATAAAGTAACTAATAGTAGGCAATTATATAAGAAAATAAAATACATATACTGATGTAACAATAATATGACCACGTCTGTAGAACGAAATTGGGAATGTGGCTATATAATAACATTAATTAATTTTGATTTCTTATGTTTACGCGAATGTTAGACATTGAAATAAAACTAAAAACTATTTAAACGGATTTTATCGCGGTTTTTTATATTATTATTTTCTCCCGACGTTTCGAAGACTTTGCAGCCTTCATGGTCATTAATTAATTTTGTAAATTGGTATTAATAATATTCCATATAAATAAAAATGAATGGAGAATACGGCTAGGGCTTGATAGTCGTCCATAAAAATTATCAAAACAGCGTCAGTCAGTGAAGTTGACGTCTTTACAAAATGCATCGATAGTGACACAATTTAAATGGCGTTAGTATACAAAGAACCTACATTTTAAACGAATAAATATGAAATGAAGAGCGTTGCGGTCGGTCGATGCGACCGGCGACGGTCCTGCAAGCGGGGCAAAGGGCCAGGAGGCTGGTGAACGACCGCGGGCGACGCGTCCGGTCCGGCCTGACGACACTGCCATTCGCCACTAACATTCATATTACCTAAGTAAAGTGATACCGAATCACTTCACAAATTATGGTAAAATTTTACCGAAAGTATTTATAGTAACAGAATGACAGATAATAGTAGACTGGTCCCATAATTAATGAAATCGGTGAGAATATTACTTAAGTACGTGGACATACGGATACATTCATGGACTTGCATGAATATCCGTCATCGCTACGGCTAAAAACGAGTGAATATATTAAGTTTCTTGCCATTCCCCATATGAAGATGATTAATGATTCCCCATTATCATAAGATAATCCACTATATTTTAAATGTACAAATACACGACCTGAAACTTGTTATATATTGCCAATAGTTTGTACCTAATGCGTCTCTGAAATATCTAAGCAATATAGGCAGCCTGGCAACATCAGAAACAGACTAACCTGTTTCTTATAAACCAGTCTAGTTATAATTCAATCGCATCTCGAGCTCGTTTTGGGACAACAAACTAAAGGAACGCTCACCAAGTGCAGTAGTTGCCAGGCAAATAAAAATTCATGCGCTTGCCTTTTTCTAAACAGTATTGTTGGTTGTTCGTGTCACTGACATATACGTGAGCCTTTCGAGTCATGATGCAGCTAAGTTGGCTGATACAGATCACGACGTTTGATGTTATTAAACTGCGCGCGAGTTGAGTACACCGAATGGCAAATAAAAAAACAATACAATCGGCGCGGCGTCGCCACTCGCCGTTGCCACTCACTAATTTGTTATTCTAAAGTGACCTTCCTTGACTTCGGCCATTTATCCTCTTCGCGCTCGGCAAAACCCGAATAAGTCATTGTTTTAAGACATAACATAATATGACGTAGCGGATGTCAACACTTTACCTATCGTTTTGAATATTTGCAATATAAATTGTTATAGCGATTAGTTGACTAATTATATTAGCGGAGCAGTAATTACAGTCCTCGTAACTAATTGTCGACGATCGGAATAAGAACCCTTATCTATCCGTCGCGTCGCAGATAACTAACTGCGCATCGCACACACCGTGATACCATAAGATTGTAATTTTGAGTTTTATAGCACAGTTTCCAAGTGATTGGGAAGATCACAAAGAGAGGAGAGACCACAAAGTCTGTTCTTTAAGTAAACAATATTTTTGGTTAGTTAAAGAGGGGCTGCGTCCCAAGGCCGCAGGTCGACAACCCGACTTGCAAGCAAGGGCCACGTGCGAAACCAGCTCACCTCGACAGCCCGCTCATGCTGAAGCTCGGACAGATCAAAATTTCACGTAAACATAATACGGATAACATACATTTAGGCATAGTTTTGTTTTTTAATTAGACTGTATTGACTATAGTGAGCGGATTCAACAACTTATTACCTAACTCCATATTCAAAGGTAAAAAGTTGACATTGCACGCCGCGCCGTACATATTATAATTCTACAATGTCATGTGAGCTGTAATTATAATTGTTAATGACATATTATTATATATTCTGTATCCTACTCTCTAATAAAGTATTTAAATTTATTTTTGAATACATACACTTAAATCTTTTTACGTCTTATTTGACTAAACAGACCTGCTGGCTTGCGTCAGGTAGCGACATGTGCAAGGTACCTTTTGTTATCGGATAGAATCTCAGCAGCTGATGGACTGTGTAAATAATCCTGGAGGGACAGACGTTATGTGTACATCGCTTTCTATTAAGCATTCTACCAACGAACTTTACTACGTCGACTATTTAATATTACGAAGTCACAAGTGGTTTGCGTTCACTACATTGTACCCGAGGAGTATGCATGTCAACACTGCAATAAACAAACATAGAAATGCAACCTGAATGCAGTACTAGCTTGGTATAACATCTTTTTAAAATATTTAATTTCTTATAATAATCATGTTAAGGCTTTTTATGATATAAAGATGAAAATGAAGAAGCTTGTAGAGGTGTTTGAAGTTTGTGGTAAATAACACCCTGTATTGTATTTGGATAAAATTTATCACACAAAAAGTGCCTTATGAGGATTTCTATTCCGGAGACTATTGCGGGAGCAACGAGCACAGCGAAATACAAAACATTATATATGATAAAACGGTCCAATACAATCGATACCTCTATTTGGCACAGAGTGCGATGAAGGTTTGCGTCCGGTCGCGCGGCCAGCGGTGACAGCGGTTGACATTTGAGGTTTTTAATACAAACCTTCTATTTTGAATTATAACAATAGCCACAAAACACGTGCATGTGATATCAATGTAAGATGAATTTTGTCAGTTAAAATACCTACATGTAACGAGTATTTTCAGTTTCTCCTACACTAGAAAAAAATACTGCAGACGTGTACAATGGATATGCTGATATAAAGGGGTACTCAGTACTACAGGAGGGGATTTTCGGGTAATGTAAGTAAATTTAAAAAATGATTATACGACAGATAATATTATTATGATACAGCAGAAGCAATGGGCTCTCTATACGTAGCTGTCTATAGTCGTTTTGAACTACACCAGCTCCTAGCAACAAGTGCGCTTTAGTCGCAAGGGACACAACAAGTAACAAAAAATAATATTTGGTTTATAAACTTTAAGCTCTACAAAGAGCAATCTTGTGACAATACATTTTTTTGGCAAATTGTACAAAAAATATTTTTATTGTCATATATGGGACATTGTTAAGTTCATTTTATCTGCCTCCGCATTGTATGAATGCCAAGCCAATACTCTACACAAAGATTTTTCGTGTAAGGTGTAAACCGTATATCACTATGTATTGGGAGTTTATTTATAACAAAAGTAATCAGATGCGATGGAAAATATACAACGTGATCTCTCAGATGTAGTAAAACATATCAAAATTTTTATCCATTGGCATAGATGGGGGGGGGGGGGCAAGGGTGAGATGGGACTTGTATTTACAGGGGCCTTGCGTGGTGCAAGCTTTTCGTTGAATACGACGAAAAATTTTTTTGGTCTTAGCCACCCCCAGAGAAAATTCGTAGCTACGCCAATGTTCTTATATTGCTAATAATATAATACTGAATATTAATAAGTATTATAAATAATAATGTTTGTGAAAATTATTGAATGTTTGTTAGAATTGAACACAGAAACCGCTAAACAAATTAATGTGAAAATTTGCACACGGGTAAGTCTTGTCCTGGATTAAAATATTATAGGCTATTTTTTATAACCTATACTTTGATCCTATAGAAATGTTTGAGTATTTAAATAAATGGCGTTGGCGTGGCACTATGGTCACTTATCACTGTACAGTTTTAGATTTAAAAATTTTAGTCGTTTTACATTACAGTAATTTCGCACAATATAAAATATAAATTTAACTGCGCAACACATGAAACATACACGGCGACAAAATCGATACAATTGGGGTTCTCTGCCGACCTTCTATTGTGTCATATTTAACTAAAGATAATAATGTTAATCCCGATTCCTGCATTGAACATACATAAATAAAAATATAAAAAACGACCGCTGTCATGATCAATTTGTCATAAATGAGAATAATAATACCTATTCTATTGTTGAACTTCCTTGCCTGCGTACCTCAGTTATTTACAAAATATTTACTAACATAGTATTGATATCGCAACTACAAATTACAATGCCTGCAATACGTTGTAATGAACAAGTTACGTTAATCGACTCTTAATTAGTTCAACAAAATCATGAGGTTTAGAATATGGATGGAATTATACTTTGTTCTACATTTTATAACGAGTCGATATGAATATGAAAATTATATATATTATTAATTATAAGTTATAACCTTAATTTAAATGCGTTGCGGATAACCGAGGCGCAACTTGAATTATAAGTTATCGTAGAATTTTCATGTGTTTTTATTTTAGTGAATGTTCCACACATCGTAGCCTCCCGACACATTAGGTAGTAAATCAAAAAGTATGATTTTACAAGGAGCCCGTGACAAATGTTCATTAAGAACATTTTTGCTTTGGAAAATGAATAAAACATCTGGGTACTATGTCTTTAAATTATTGGTTATATTACCTTTTAAAACAGGTTAAAGTAGTTGAAAAATGTTTTAAATATTTAACAAAAAAAGTAATGTTCACTTAAACAGGCCCCTTACAAATCATACTTTTTGATTTACGACCTAACGCGTGGATGCTATCAATGTCGCTTGAGTTGACCCAGTAGCCATCGGTCATCTAAGCAGTAGGGCTGTCACCATGAGTCCACAGAGTTATACCACCCATAATATGGCGAAACAGTTGCTTTTCAGGGACATAGTAATTAATAGGTACGCTTAACCAATATAATATTTAAAATTACGTTTTCAAACGCATGATAGAGTTATTTCACCGGTTTCGCAACCAGCTCCAGTAAGCGACCACTGGCCTGCATAGATTTCCTTACGTATAACCTTTTTTTTTAAATAAAACGAATAATAGTATTATTAGTATTATTAATAGATTGACAGGGGTGTGTAGAAAAGAAATCCAGTAAAATAACGAAAAAAGTATCAAGACGTGCTACGTTCAACGGTAAGTATTGTTACTTAATATAGGTTGTCTTCTAAAGTATCGAGTAGAGTTACTTCATTATGTTTTGATTTAATAGTTTTTAAGTAATTTTTTACCTTATATTTTAAATTTTAATTAAAACTTTGTGGTCGGCTACTGAAATGGATATTTTATTAAAATGTTAAATAGCGACCATGTGGTCGTATTTTACCCCGCACGCAATCTCAATCTTACTTTCTTTTATTTATTTTGTTCTAAATATTTAGCTTATGTTTATACATTATTAATATTTGAGTAATAAACATCTTTAAGATGCAAATGTTTAGTTAACAATTACGTGTTTTCTTGTCTTATTCACTCATGAAAGTGGTCACTGTCTGATATAGTTTACAAAGTATGATCCATGCCAATTTACGACCACCAAGACTTATCCATGAACAAAAATTAATGACCGCAAATTAAATTCGATTATCTAAAATAAGTCACTTAAATAAAAAATTGGTCCCAGTCTAACACACAAGTGGTCACCGACTGAAATAAATAGTCTTAAACTAACATTCGCTACTTTTTCACATTTCCCCTTATTTTTCATAATTTATTAATGGAAGTGCGATGAATATTTTGTTTCATATCTAGACTGTATTTAGGGCCCCCATATATGGTTCCCATCTATTGTAGTATATGCAAAACATACTTATATACTTTGATTCAACTGAAGTTACCAACTTAGCTAAGTGGTGTTACCGGCGCAACGACCCTATAATAATACACATTCACGGGTTTCGAATGTCGTTGATTACTCCTGCTGAATACTGACCTGATCACTGTGTTTTATGTATTACTTGTATAAAAAAAATGTTAATATAAAATATTAGTAATGATACAATTTTAATGATTATAATTGTTCATAGAAAAGTCCAAAATGTATTGTCTTTACGTTGTAAAGACATGGCACTATCGGAAACTGTTGCATTGAAACCAAAACAAACAGAGCCAAGGGTGCATCCAGTGGGGTTCATCGACCGCGGTACGGTGCGCTCGCGCCCCCGCTACGGGACGCCACTGCTCCGGAGCCCTGTCGGTTCAACGACCTCTGCCCACCCCTGAATGACGCCCCTGCAAATGGTATCACAAGCGTAGACGAGATCAACTATCAATACGTGCCAACCAAACAGCGTCGTGCTCTTTGTGCCACATCTAGCGACAGCGTACTTTGTAATGGCAATTAAAGTGCCGTAAACCCTTTGTTTACGTTCACAATTTATGTCGGTTTATGCTCTTTGTCTCCAGGTCAGTTGTGACCGTAGCTCGTCTACATGGCTAAACATATGCAAGCGACGAATGAGTGCGCCGGTCGCAGATAAGAAGTGGCGACTATTTCTGTACGAGCGGACACACTAAACGAGAAATAACACGGTGCGCGTAGTCGTCGTCGTCAAGCGCACTCAGAACTCGTTTCCACACTTTCATTTCTATGTGCGATATACAACACTCGCTTATGAGTATGCAAGCTCGCATGTCGCCTCATTTAAACAACGATGTAAAACGAACGGGCTAACCTGGCTATCCTTCCAACAGCGAATCGGCAAACTCGAATCTAAGCCGGCATGCATCGATTGCCGCATCGCACGCGACTGAAATAAACTGCGCTCAATGAAAGCCATTTATGCATATCAAAACTTGTATCAAAAATCATATTCACATCGTATTATTTGCTTCGTACATATTGTTTAAAATATATAACGTAACAATAAAACTAACGTTTTTGATGCAGGTATGAGGAAATCGTGACCTCATTTAAATTTCAGCGGTATAATTAGTATAATCCATTAATAAAAACGGCTAGTGTCATCATTATTTGCACAAGGATGTGCAAAGGTTTATCCACGTACATACATATCGCCCTATTTAACATAAAGGAAACACACACTTCTAACAAAGAGGAGTTTATGACAACGGGTAAGAAACACTGCGTGTTTTGCCGTTTCTTTGTTCTTATTTAAGAGAACGCCTACCTACTGCAGTTTCTAGCTAAAGTTCAACGCAAAGTAAAGTCATTAGAAGTTAGTAAAAAAGTTTTTTGTGGTTCAAGCGAGAATAGTCACTTTATTGCGAAAGCATTGTCGAAGCGGAGGCAAAAGGTTTCGTGACAACTGTTCACGTCTGTTGCATAACGTGGAACGTTTGCATCGGCCGTGATCAGCGCCGAGCAGCGAGCGGCGCAGACCGGCGCACACCACGGATAACGGAATACCAACCCGAACGAATTCAACACTCCGGTGTTCGATTCATTTTAACTCGCAAATGGCTCGGCCCGAACTCCGAAGCCGCTGACGCAGACGCGTCGGCCGCGGCACGGCGGCGTACACCGCGTCAATAAAACAAACACGTCACAGTAAACAAACACTGTTTTATATTTTTGTATAATTGAAGCGCATGCATTCATTAAAAGTATGTCAGCAAACGAAAGAACGAGTTCAAGTCTACGGACGTTTTACGCAACGCGCGCAACTAGGCCAATATTGTATCTCATTTTGCAGGCTTCAATACCTTTGTGAGCTGTCCTAAATATTTACAATGAGTGGCGTTTTAACTACCTGGTTCAACAATTTGTTAACATAATATAAACATTCAAGAAGAGTTTTGCTAAAAAAAATTGTATGATACCCTTGAAACCACCTAACCGATTTCCATAAAATTTTGTAACTGTGTATTTTGTTTATAGCGTGGAAGATACGATAATTTTAAATCTGATAGGTGGAGCTGTGGTTGAGATAAAACAAAAATTAAAAGCGTTTACATAAAGTGCTGTCTACTTGGAAGGCGTTTTGTGGCAGGACAATGTCTGCATTGTTCACTCGTTAATAACATTAGTAGAAAAATATGGATAATGATAAGAAGTGAACCCGGAAAAGACATTCAGGTTTCCTTTGAGCTAATTGGCCCACCGAGGAGCGTAAAAAAATATCAAATGTGAGACTACGAGACTTAATAAATAGTCCATACAAACTAGAACCTATTACTCTCTCTGGCAACAAGTACAGAACAAACTATCGAGCGACGTCGACTATTGCATGGAAAGAAACACGAGAACGTTGAGACGGAACATTACATGAAAATAAATCGAAAATAATATACCACGGAAATCAAATGACAAAAATATCAAGGGAGAAAAATTGCCTCGATGTGAATTTATTAATGCAGACAGGTATGTGTTCACTGTTCACCTAATAACCTATATTCACAGCGCGTTTATCTAATAATACATTGTATAATGTGGTTGGTCTACAAACGCTTTAGAATTTACGGACGTTTCGTTTGGTTCGCGGACCGATCCATCAATGGTATAAGATATATCCGATAAATGTAGATAAGATCCAGTTATCTATACTATTATATAAAGCTGAAGAGTTTGTTTGTTTGTTTGTTTGTTTGAACGCGCTAATCTCAGGAACTACCGGTCCAAACTGAAAAATTCTTTTTGCGTTGGATAGCCCTATGTTCGTGGAGTGCTATAGGCTATATATCATCACGCTATACCCGATAGGAACGGAGCAGTAATGCCTAATCTCAGGAACTACCGGTCCGAACTGAAAAATTATTTTTGCATTGGATAGCCCTTTGTTCGTGGAGTGCTATAGGCTGTATATCATCACGCTATACCCAATAGGAGCGGAGCAGTAATGGCTAATCTCAGGAACTACCGGTCCAAACCGAAAAATTCTTTTTGCGTTGGATAGCCTTTTGTTCGTGGAGTGCTATAGGCTATATATCGTCACGCTATACCCAATAGGAGCAGAGCAGTAATGGCTAATCTCAGGAACTACCGGTTCGAACTAAAAAATTCATTTTGTATTGGATAGCCATTTGTTCGTGAAGTGCTATAGGCTATATATCATCACGCTATGACCAATAGGAGCAGAGCAGTAATGGCTAATCTCAGAAACTAGGAGTTTGAACTGAATAATTCTTTTTGTGTTGGATAGCCCTTTGTTCCTGGAATGCTATAGGCTATATATATCATCACGCTATGCCCAATAGGAGCGGAGCAGTAATCGTTAATCTCAGGAACTACCGGTTCGAACTGAAAAAATATTTTTGTGTTGGATAGCCCTTTGTTCCTGGAGTGCTATAGGTTATATATCGTCACGCTATGACCAATAGGAGCGGAGCAGTAATGAAACATGATGCAAAAACGGGGACAATTTATTAGTTTTGAGAGCTTCTGTTGCGTGCACTGCGTAAACGGTTAAAGTTATGCAACAATAATGTATGACGGGATTGTTCCTCTTAAAGAGTTCTACAAAAATATATCATAAAACAAAGTCCCCCGCTGCATCGGTGTGCCCGAACGTGTTAAACTCAAAAACTACCCAACGTATTAGGATAAAATTTGGCATGGAGACAGTTTGAGACCCTGGGAAGCACATAGGCTCCCGGGAAAATATATAGCATGACTTTTATAACGGAAAACTTTAGCCCGAAAAACTTTATAACGCGGGCGGAGCCGCGGGCAAAAGCTAGTACCGAATAACATTGTTAACTGTATGTGCAGTTCCACTGAAACGAAGTGCGGAGAAGATCACCAGAGTATTTGGAGTATAGATTGCCTGCCTCTCTACATTGTTCCTGTGAAAACAAACTTTTTACGAGACGTGGATTGGGATGTTTTTAACAAGCAACCGGTGTATAAAATTGCTGCATAAAAAAAAAAAAATTATGCATTATGGTGTCTATTGAAAATTCCTTGCCCATTGACAAATCTTTTTGCACATCAACAAAAACCCTCCATGGAAACCTTTAATCATAAGATAATTTTGAAACTAAGTGTTTACCATCGTGCAGATTCAGTTGTAACACAGTCCAAAATAGGTGCGTCGAGGCATAATACCTAGTCTTGCCATAAATATTGTAATAAAGAAAAAAGAAAATTGTTAACTGCAAATAACATTTATTACTTTTACAGTGTGTCAGTTTAATACATAAATATAAAACAATTAAAAATATAAAAAGCTTATTCGAAGTGGTCTCCATTGGCTGCAATACAGTCCTTTAAACGATGAGGCCAGTTATCAATAGAAGCACGCACTCTTTCCATGGGAAAATTCTTCACTGCCAATCGTATAGATTGTTTTAGGGACTCAAATTATCATGGCGTTTAGAGCAAGCTGTACTCTCTAAAACTGACCACAAATCATAATCCAGCGGATTAAGATCGGGACTAGACGACGGCCAGTCTTCAGCTCTGATGAAGTCCGAAACGTTCGATTCCAACCAAGACTGCGTGGACCGAGCTTTATGACCCGGCGCCGAGTCTTGCTGGAAGGACCATACTTGGTTATTGAACATGGTGATGTTAAGGGGCTTAACTACCTTCTCAAGAATGGTATCTTGATACACTTGTGCCGATGTTTTGATACCTTTTTCACAAAAATATGGCTCAGTCACTCCTTCATAGCTAACACCCCACCAAACCATCACTGAAGTCGGATAATGTCCACGTTGCACTCTGTCGACTAATTGGGAAGCTTCCTTAGAGCTTTGAGCATAAATACGGTCATTTTGTTTGTTAAAATGTTGCTCAATTGTAAAAATTTTCTCATCCGTAAACAAAATTTTTCTGTGACCTCCCTTTGCGTACCGCTTCAGTAGTTGTTTCGATTTTACCACCCTATTCTTCTTTAAATTATCAGTTAAGAAATGGCCAGTGCGTCTCTTATAGGCTGCAAGTCCTAAGTCATCTTTTAAAATACGCGACATGGTTCTAGGTGCTATCTTCATTTCCCGAGATAAAATCTTTTGCTTTCGGACAGGATTTCTTCGAATTCTTTCCCTTACTGCTTTGACCACCTTTTTCGTACGAACACTACGTGGACGGCCAGATCTTTTTCTGTCACAAACAGAGGAGGTCTCATTGTACCTATTAATAGCCCGGTACACAAACATTTTACTAATACCAAGTGTATGGAGAGTTTTAAAAATTGCATTTGGCTCCATACCTACTTTGTGTAATGCTATCACAGCGATTCGGTTCTCTTTATCACCCCACACCATTTTAATATCGCAAAATATTTTACAATGTATTGGCGCCAAAATGAGAAAACACAATGAACAATCGTATAAAAATGACAGATTCGAAATTCAAATGTAATATTTTTTTATAATTAAGTGTAACAGTATTTATGGCCAGACTAAGTATAATAGGATACCGGACTGATTTTTGTTCTTTAAGAAAAAAAATCAGTCTATAAGTTAATATAAATTATTATATTATGTAAATATTTGATAATAGTATAACACAGAAGGAATTATTAAAATCCGGTAATAAATCAACAAGTTATACGTCTTTGAATTTTGGTGGAAGGGGTAATTAACAAGAAACAGAAAGAGACGAAATACCCACATGTGACGACATCAGGAATTACAACGCGTGCGAAAGAAAGAGATGAAGCGATATCCCCACATCGCGCCCACTTCTGCACATTACAATATTTTAAATATGAATTACTCGCTCATTTTTTAACCAATTTTTATGCAGTTTTCGCAGGAGTGCTTCTATTTCGTTTTATTAACCATTACATATAGAACAATGTACAAAATCAAGCATAGGCCGGTCCCCTATTGTTTAAGGTATAGTATAATTATTATTTATATGTGTGTAAGCGAGTACGGGTGAGACGCAGGACAAAGTACTCATGAGAGCGTCAACGAAGCTAGTCCACATCCTTGTGGACTAGCTTCGCTGCCCATCCAGTGCCCAGGAGAAACAATTCCTTTTATTTTATTTTTATTTACTCATAAAAGAAAATGTGTAATCATTATTAATTATTATGGTAGCTAGCTTTCGCAATAATCATGGGTTTCTGATTCGTTCTCGATAAACGAAATTGAATCGACAGGATAATTCATTAAACCCACTATTGTTAAAATATTGTGTACTTATTTTCCTTCCCACCAGCCAGTACCTATATAATGCCATTATAAAGACGAAGCTAATACATAATTATGAACGAATACATGGAATTATAACGTTACATCAAATCGAGCCCTGCCGATATAACGGGCGGCCGCAGCAGCGTGTTCGCACGAAACTTAAACGCCAGTAAGAGACAGGTGATGGGCCTATTTCCGTAACTGTATTCAGATTACGTAAGTGTAAACTTAGAACCACGTGCGGTGAACAGAAAACAAAATGAATACGTTTGTCTCTAATATTTAACCTCTTTGTCATTGGTAATACACCTACTTAGCATTATAAGTTACTTCTTTGACGTTTTGGTTGTGTCATTGAGCTATAAAATAAGAGTACCGTTTATGAGTCTACACATTACCGATGGTAAACAAACAAGTCTTAATGCTTATTCTTTTGTTTTAAGCCTAGCAATGGATCCATGATCCCTCAGGAGGTGTGGGCGTTGATGGCGATAGATTATATTATTCAATATTTTTATATGAAATGAGTTACGTGTTTTTTTGCCGTCCTATGCTTTAAAAAACCAAAGCCTTGTTCTTCTAGTCTAGTAGCAGGCGAGATCGGGTCGATTATGAAGGCCAACAAAAAGTAGGTGTATCAACGAGTGTTCTTAGAGCACCATTTTGTTTTCCTCATCGCAAACGGAGCATAACTTGAGAATTTGCTGTATCCTTCGGTAAATACTTCGCCTTTACTTACACACGCTTTCCAAAGTTGTTCAATTCTTCCTGGATGAGTCCATCCGAGGGCTACGAAAATCCGAAGATTTGTCAGGGCCATGGTAAGACCTTGTCGCAAATACTGTCCCCCATGAGGTTAAATAAGCAGTAGGACCACCTGGTAGGTTCGTTCGTGACACTTGGGCGGTTGTCACCACGAAATCACACTGTCGTCCTCACAGAAATGGTCTCAAGACCGAACACTAAGTAATACAGAGACGTCGTTCTTTAAGGCTAGTTTTGCATTACGGATACGTCATTTGAGTTTAGGTGAGATGCGAATGCACCCAATGTAGTGGACTAGTGTAACATCGCTCTGGTTTCTTGACACAGGCGAAAAGACTGGTGATAAAATTTAACGCCTTTAACATCTTTTTTTTTATACGAGCACAATGTTCTCATTGCAATGATGGTAATTGGAGAGAGGTCCAATAGAATGTCCAATCTCAGCATATCAGTACCTTAGCAGTACCCGCAAAAATGCATGGATAGGGTAGTCAGTCACAACAGGACATATATTGGCACTCTGCCAAAATCGGGCTAAACCTCTCGAACCTAGTTCTTATCTAACAGATTTCAAGTTTTCTTTCTCTCAATACAATTACGATATACCGCTGAGTGCACAGTTCGTCGTTTACTATGGAAACAATATTATAAAATGTGTCTTTGTTGACTTTTAGTATGTCGATAAGTACTATGTACCCAGTAGAGTAGATCTGTACCTCGTCATGATGTATGGAATGTTCCGTTCTAATCTGCTAAACATCCAACTATCTCGTCAACATCTTAAAATGCAAACTTAACCTGTTCAGCGTATTAATGATACTAATTTAATTAAATTTATTTGACTGGTAAAATTTGGTATAACATATTAATATGTTTAAAAGTACAAGTCTAAATCCTAATAAATAGTACACCATTCAGAAGACCCAACGAAGATGTATCATGGCAACAGGTGCATATGTAGTTTTATTCATGTATAAGCACAATTTGTTGATCGTTATAGGATATAGACGGTAGCTGAACCGGTACTCGATGTAGTTCCGAATGCACAGTATAGGTAATGAGAGGTGTCGGGCTCGCGGCCGGGCGACGGGCCGCCGCCGCGCCGCCGCGTCCGGATCGATACGACGCGGCCGGGGCCCGGGGCGGGCCTGCTAGCTTGTGCCCCTGCCAATTCGACATACTTCCTTGCAGTACGAGGACATCACTGACACAGAACATAGTCTTTCATGTAACATTAATATATTAAAACCTCTTGTCTACGGGTACGGAGTTTTTAATAGCGTTTACGTGCCGCGCGTGAAGTCAACTATAGGTAATTCTTCGCAAAATTCACTCACACAGAGCCGTTGCGTAGCTGTGTGCGTAGAGTTAGCGCGTCGGCTATCTTTATAGTCAGACCAACCAATTTTGATCTTTTCGCTTTAATTATCTAATTGGAATGTAACTTATGATTTATAAATTTATGATAAATGAAGAATTCTATTATTAAATATATAAGAATTCATCATGAAATAGTTTATATGTATCATTTTGTAATTATAAAAAAAAATAAACATTTTTAACAAATTTTAACGGCAATTTTACAAATTGCTTTTTTCACTTTTTAAATGCAAATGCATTTGCATTTAGAAAGTACCCTTTAGTAAAGTGGAGCTCATCATGAAGCCGAAAGATAGGCACCAGAACTCCGTAATCAGACAATAAATCAGGAAAATTACTGTGCTACGATGTTTATAATGGACCACATAATTACTCCATAGATCTGCAGTTTTTAATATTTAACGTATTGAAAGTTTAAATTAAGTCATTAGAAATTACATATTGGAATTTATATTTTGAGTCAGAAGGTGTATGTAATGGGATGTCATTTTTAGGTGTATAACTAAAAAGTGAGAAATAAAAGACTTCTTTTTTCGGAAGTGGGTTATATTTTTGGATAGTTTTTTTTAATAGGTATTGCTATATATCATATCAGAAATGATCACGATGGAGGAAAATGGCGTCAGATTTCTGTAACCACCCCTCCCCTACCGACTACTGCAGTCGCCCACCTACTAACCACAGAGCGCGCTGGTGCTACCGTGGCCCGCACGATTCTAATAGTTGGCCACCAATACAGCGGGTACCGCATACAACCGCGCACCCCGCGGGCGTAAAACGAGTTTTGAAATGTGCGTTTAGTCCATTGAAATGTTACAATTTAAGGACCGAATATTGCATTTCTTGGAGGACACAATTTTATTTTTGGGCCATGTGTGGGGGGTCAATAGAAGCTTAACCTCAAGTTTGTGGGGTCGCCACCCTTGTCCTCCGGCCGCCATCTTGGAAAAAGGGGTGAAAACACTTTTTTCGCGATATCTCGGAAACTATACGTCTTACAAAATTTTTGTAAAGCCATACTTAATTTGTAGCAAATTGTTTTGCCTGCAAATATGTTTTTTTTTCTCCTTTATCCCCAAATGGTAACTCATACCTTTTCTACCTGCATAACATTCGATAAGTTAAATTTGGTAAGTTCTATGGCAAAGAAAAGAGTTAGGGAATAAATAAGTAAAGTTGTACGAATTTAACAAAAAAATTGTAATAATATATTTACAATAAAAAAAATCAAAAATAAGTTAAACATTTTGTTTCGACCGGATTCTCATGAGCATTGACGAACCCGGTAAACTTTGGAGCGCTGTAACAGCGTTTTAAATGAATGAAATAAAAAAAAAATTATAGGGAACAATTTTCCTCAAAAGATCATTTACAAGTTAGTTTGAGGTAATTTTTTGTAAAATGTAAAAAAGTTATAGAGCAAAAAGAAAACTTTTATAAACATTTTCTCACATTTTTGCTTATAACTTCTTTAATTTTTAATTTAGGGCAAAAAGTTTTATAAACATATTTGTAGGCAAAACAATTTGCTACAAATTATGACTTTACAAAATTTATGTAAGACGCATAGTTTCTGAGATATCGCAAAAAAAGTGTTTTCACCCCTTTTTCCATGATGGCGGCCAGGGGACAAGGGGGGCGACCTCACAAACTTGAGATTAAGCTTCTATTGACCCCCGACACATGTTCTAAAAATAAAATTGGGTCCTCTAAAAATACAAAGCTCATGTAACATTTCAATGGGCTAATTGTTTTTAGCTTAAGGTTCAATTTTTTCCTTCGAGTAACTATGCTCAAGTGTTTAATGAGTAAAAAAAGCAACAACCATACTACAGACGCATGTTATAACATTAGTACATCAATCTTTTAGCTTTTGCTTTAGCCGAAGTTTCAGCGTTGTTACGTTTCCTTTTCTTGCCTAGAAATAGCTTTACTTCCCATTGTGTCTGAAACATAATAATATAATAATAATTTATAGTAACTACTAAAATGATTGTCAATCATTAAAGAAAAAAAATATTTTACTTACTAAAGTACTAAGATGTGGCAATCACTGTATACACGTGACTATTTTTTTCTACGCACAGCAAAGTCCAACTGGAGTCTCGCCGGAGCGACGAGCGATAAGTCCTCTCTCTAGAAAGCCTCAAGGCGGACTAATTTGAAACGATTTGCGCGTTGCGTTTTATAGTGGTATTTAAAATATTTATAGAAAAATAACAGAACTAATTTTGTAGAATTTTTAAATTGTATGTTTTTAAGGAGATGTTCTTCTATTATAGTAATCCAATATTATATTCAATTAAGTAAGATATAGTGATAAAAAAAAATCATTTAAATGACCAACATTTTTTTAAATTTTCGAATTCTTTGAATTTTTATTTCTCATGAATTAAACATAAAAAAGATATTTTTTTCTCTACTAACTTTTTCTTCAGGATCTTTTTAGTTAGATAAAAATAACATATTGTTATGTTCCTTAGTGGTTTAAGATATTTTGAGCTTCGAAATAGACGTTCGAAGCGCAAATTTGAAAACCTCTGTTCAGTAATCATTAAACAATTTACAAATACTCAATAAATCTAAAAATTTTCTCTACTAACTTTTTAGACAACAAAATTTTCTATAATAATTACTAATTCATATGTTTTTAAAATAATGTTTTGATGGATATTATCTCCTTCGAAAAGTGCTGTTTTTGAGACATACGGCGCGCGGATGCGTAAACGCTCTTAATGAAAATAAAATATGCAAAATTTATAGTAAGTATAGGATTAAGTATAGACCGATATTTAGCATATTATCTTGTTTTTTTTTTATTTATACGCTGATTGAGTGAAATAAAGAATGTTTGGTAACTTTTTTGATAGATAATAAAAAATATATCCATTTACAAACAGCTATACCATAATATATCCATTACTTCTTCCATTTTTCGCGAACTTAATTGATCGAAAAATAACGTTTGTCTTAGTCAGTCAGACTGTCTATACAACTCGCCGAGTCTCGATGAGTAGGTGTTAGTTAAAGGTGAAGATTGAGTCCTATGGTGGGAAAATAGTAATTTAAAAATAAAAATATTGTATTAAAAAATTAATTAAACCCGACACAAAAAAACTCTACAAACTATTATTTTTCCATCATGGGCCTCGATTATCATCTTTTATCAACACCTACTTATTGAGACTTCTCTTATTAGCCCAAACACGCTACCTGCTGTTGCTGAGGAGTTGGATATCTCATAGACTAAATTATGCTGCAGCATCAGCTCAAGGTTGCTATGTGTCGGAAATTAGTACCAAAGGAATTAAATTTAAAATCAATCGGACCTGAGAAAGTAGGAAAAAATCTAAAAATCTTCAAAAGCCTGAATAGACCTTACTAAATTACAGCTAAGAACCATTTCTATCACATCAGCTTTCAAACATAAAAAAACATCGATCAAAATCTGTCACTTCCTTTGGGAGCTACGATGTCACAGACATACAAAAACACAGATATACACCTTAAGCTAATAAACAGCTCTCTTTCCGTCGGGGGTTACTTCATATTATTTAAAATTGTGGTCAAATATAGAATACCGATAAGCGAGCCTTGTTATGGCCGCATGGGAATAAACATAATTTTATTTAACAAAACAAGGACTATTTTAAAATTTGTCATCGTACAAGTTCCTAAAGTATGTCCATACAAAAAAAAGTAAAACCGGAACATTCAAATGCTAGTAAATCAATTTACATAACAATTATCACAAACTGGTACAAGGAGTGACGTTGATGCTAGATGATAATATTTGTGGTTTTATAGTTAATTGTATAATACATTACAATAATAATAATTTAATTGTTATACTCAAACAACAAACGTATGTAACATCTATTGTACTCTAATACGTAAAGTATACATCTATGCACATAATACGATAGATTATTTTCATTGGATACAAATATTTTAGACATGGGAGAAATAAGTTATAAAACGTAATACCTTTTGTCTGTTTACTGTTTCGTATGCGTACTACGTACTATACACTAGTTCTTGAATAATAAGTAGCCTATAGCACTCGGGAATAATGTAGTTTTCTATTAGTAAAAAAAAATTGAAAATCGGTTCAGTAGTCCTTGAAATTAGCGCGTTCAAACAAAAAAAAACTCTTCAGCATTTTAAAATGAGTGTAGATAAGCGATTTATTGGGTTAAAAATGTAGGTGCTAAGAAAAAGGAAGCTTTCTTCTGGATAACATTTAGTGATCATTTCATCAAAATTGACCCATTGAACTTTTTAATGTAGATAGAAATCTCATATTGCCATGCCACCTTGTATCAGCGGAGGGGGGAGGTGTGTTATAGGCTCACATATTTTCAATTGTTACGAATTTTGGTGTGTTGTTCAAGGCAAATATAGAAAATATACAGAATGTCCCAATAAATAGTGTCAAGCAGAGGTCCAGATATAGAGCACCCCTTGGGGTATCCAAACCACCCCCTTGTATGTTCCGCGATTTTATAGTTTTCGAGTTATGAATATTTTTATAAATATTAACGAATATTTTGTTTTTAAAAAAGTAAAACACTTCTTTAGGATTTTTTTGTTGCAACAATATTTTCATTCATTAGTTGTTGTTTTTTGCTCAAACAAATGAGCTTCGTAACTTTATATGTATGTAAATCTGTATGCATATAGAAATAGAACTATAACCTGACCGCGACCGCTATGCCGTGCGTCGGGTACTGGGTAGAGACTATACTGAAGATAAAAGGAAAACAAAAACTCAATTTCACATGATAAGGATATTGTCACAATAGATCTTAGCATATTGTTTGAATTTGGTTTAAAATATAACAGGTACCAGATATCTATTTATAGATATAATATAAGTAAATCATAATCGTCAAACGTTGACGAAAAAATGACAAGAGTGCAGTAGGCTGTCCTACTCGTCCCTTGCCGCGCAGCAACCCAAAGCGCGATACAGCGCTCACGGTCGCAGTACAATTTAACTCAACGGATCTAACATTTGAAATTAAAATTAATTATTATTTATTCCTTTCTATATTTTATGTGCTCTCTGGTAGTTAATAAAATATCTCGTTTTTTTTAACCTTCTATTTGCCGTACTTGCAAGACAAAGCTTATGGTCGTTTGGGTAACCGTATCTATACTTACTATTATATAAAGCTGAAGAGTTTGTTTGTTTGTTTGTTTGTTTGAACGCGCTAATCTCAGGAACTACCGGTCCAAACTGAAAAATTCTTTTTGCGTTGGATAGCCCTTTGTTCGTGGAGTGCTATAGGCTATATATCATCACGCTATACCCAATAGGAGCGGGGCAGTAATGGCTAATCTCAGGAACTACCGGTCCAAACTGAAAAATTCTTTTTGCGTTGGATAGCCCTTTGTTCGTGGAGTGCTATAGGCTACATATCATCACGCTATACCCAATAGGAGCGAGGCAGTAATGGCTAATCTCAGGAACTACCGGTCCAAACTGAAAAATTCTTTTTACATTGGATAGCCCTTTGTTCGTGGAGTGCTATAGGCTATATATCATCACGCTATATTCAATAGGAGCGGAGCAGTAATGTCTAATCTCAGGAACTACCGATTCAAACTGAAAAAATATTTTTGTGTTGAATAGTAGGTACTTTGTTTGTGGAGTGCTCAAAGTTATATATCATCACGCTATGACCAATAGGAGCGGAGCAGTAATGAAACATGTTGCAAAACCGGGGAAAATTATGAGTTTTGAGAGCTTCCGTTGCCTGCGCTGCGTAAACGGTTAAAGTTATGCAACAATGATGTATGACGGGAATGTTTCACTTAAAAAGTTCTAAAAAATATATTATTAAACAAAAGTCCCCCGCTGCATCTGTCTGCCTGAACGTATTAAACTCAAAAACTACCCAACGTATTAAGATGAAATTTGGTATGGAGACAGTTTGAGACCCTGGGAAGAACATAGGCTCCCGGGAAACTACTACTTTTATAACGGAAAACTTTAGCCTGAAAAACTTTATAACGCGGGCGGAGCCGCGGGCAAAAGCTAGTCTAACTATAATACTACTCCATAGTGTAATTATTATTAAACACAGTGACTTTTGCAGCAGCACTGAAAGATACTGATGCTTTAGCTTTAATTTTCTACTGGTAACCGATAAGGCCTGGTGAACGAAAAGCATCTAAATAATTCAACCAATATAAAAAAAATTAATGTTTCTGGAGATGTATGGAAGTTAAGATGTTTGGATTGTCTTATCTTTAAGCTATACAAGAAGGTAATATGGGGAGAAGGTAATAATGAGACAATTATAATAATACATTTATTATTTAGACTAGCCAATAGTTATTGCAATAACCATTTAGTAATCTATACTATTATATAAAGCTGAAGAGTTTGTTTGTTTGTTTGTTTGAACGCGCTAATCTCAGGAACTACCGGTCCAAACCGAAAAATTCTTTTTGCGTTGGATAGCCCTTTGTTCGTGGAGTGCTATAGGCTATATATCATCACGCTATACCCAATAGGAGCGGAGCAGTAATGTCTTATCTCAGGAACTACCGGTTCGAACTGAAAAATTCTTTTGTGTTGGATAGCCCTTTGTTCGTGGAGTGCTATAGGCTATATATCATCACGCTATACCCAATAGGAGCGGAGCAGTAATGTCTTATCTCAGGAACTACCGGTGCGAACTGAAAGATTCGTTTTGTGTTGGATAGCCCTTTGTTCGTGGAGTGCTATAGGCTATATATCATCACGCTATACCCAATAGGAGCGGAGCAGTAATGTCTTATCTCAGGAACTACCGGTTTGAACTGAAAAATTCTTTTGTGTTGGATAGCCCTTTGTTCGTGGAGTGCTATCGGCTATATATCATCACGCTATATCCAATAGGAGCGGAGCAGTAATGTCTTATCTCAGGAACTACCGGTTCGAACTGAAAAAATCTTTTTGTGTTGGATAGCCCTTTGTTCGTGGAGTGCTATCGGCTATATATCATCACGCTATACCCAATAGGAGCGGAGCAGTATTGTCTTATCTCAGGAACTACCGGTTCGAACTGAAAAATTCTTTTTGTGTTGGATAGCCCTTTGTTTGTGGAGTGCTATAGGCTATATATCATCACGCTATACCCAATAGGAGCGGAGCAGTAATGTCTTATCTCAGGAACTACCGGTTCGAACTGAAAAATTCTTTTTGTGTTGGATAGCCCTTTGTTCGTGGAGTGCTATCGGCTATATATCATCACGCTATACCCAATAGGAGCGGAGCAGTATTGTCTTATCTCAGGAACTACCGGTTCGAACTGAAAAATTCTTTTGTATTGGATAGCCCTTTGTTTGTGGAGTGCTATAGGCTATATATCATCACGCTATACCCAATAGGAGCGGAGCAGTAATGGCTAAACTCAGGAACTACCGGTCCCAACAGAAAAAATATTTTTGCGTTGGATAGCCTTTTGTTCGTGGAGTGCTATAGGCTATATATCATCACGCTATACCCAATAGGAGCGGAGCAGTAATGGCTAATCTCAGAAACTACCGATTCAAACTGAAAAAATATTTTTGTGTTGAATAGTCCTTTGTTTGTGGAGTGCTCAAAGTTATATATCATCACGCTATGACCAATAGGAGCGGAGCAGTAATGTCTAATCTCAGGAACTACCGGTTTCAACTGAAAAATTCTTTTTGTGTTGGATAGCCCTTTGTTTGTGGAGTGCTATAGGCTATATATCATCACGCTATGACTAATAGGAGCGGAACAGTAATGAAACATGTTGCAAATCGAGGAAAAAATATTAGTTTTGAGAGCTTCCGTTGCGTGCGCTGCGTAAACGGTTAAAGTTATGCAACAATGATGTATGACGGGATTGTTCCTCTTAAAAAGTTCTAAAAAATATATTATAAAACAAAGTCCCCCGCTGCATCTGTCTGCCTGAACGTGTTAAACTCAAAAACTACCCAACGTATTAAGATGAAATTTGGTATGGAGACAGTTTGAGTCCCTGGGAAGAACATAGGCTCCCGGGAAACTATTACTTTTATAACGGAAAACTTTAGCCTGAAAAACTTTATAACGCGGGCGGAGCCGCGGGCAAAAGCTAGTGTAATATAATAAATAAGAACTTGCCAGTAGAGCCCATGCTCTTCTCTATAGAGGAGCAACCTGGGCTAAAGAATAAATAACAAAATTTGAGCTACAGACACAAGAAAGATAAATAAAAGTCGAAGATGTAACCAAGAAGACTCAGCAACTTAAATGGCGCTGGTCAGGTCACATGGTAAAGAAAAGGCTAAGAAAGGCAACTAAAATGGATGAAACACCTTACTGAATGGATCCCACAATGTACCAAAAGAAAAGAGGCAAACACCTAAACAGATGGTTTGATGACATAAAAAAAGGTTGCAGGACCCCTGTGGCTGAGAGGTGCAAGAGAGAGAAAGGAATGGAAGAGGTTAGAAGAGATCTATGTGTCTGCAGGATACACTAATATAGATTTGGAACCAGACTGATGTGCACACTTATATTTTATGTACTCATTAAAAAAAAGCAGTAATTAAGGCTTTTGAATTTGAATGTAGTATGCAAAAGAAATAGCAAAGCTGTAATTTTAACAAATCACTGACATTTTTGAAGCTTGATGGGGAATAACTTTAGACATACAGAATAAATTAATCTGCAACACAAAATTCTTCCTTAGTGTAGTATATATTTTATTAAAATATTGAAAATGAGGTATTGTACCAAATAATGGCCACTTTTATTAGAGAGCTGAAATTCTGCAAAAATCTAACCAATATTATAATGGCAAAAATCATGAAAAGGTTTGGAAACTGGTGATCAAATTTGAAAAAAATTGGAACAGAGACACAAAACAGTTATAATTTCAATACTGAAAGGTGTCTCAGGCAAATAAGTACTAAAGTGAATATCGGCTGGTATGTTATCCAATTATAATAAAATAGATTCTTTCCCAATTTTTCTGAAGAATACTTTTTATTGTGTGCATCCCATACATTGCCTAAATAGCCTATACATTCCTAATTTATGATATTTCTTTTCAAAGTAATTCTAGCAAGTACCTGTGATACGGGGAAGCAGTAAATTGCAATACAATTGGCCTACCATCATTATTACATTTGAACTCACCAACACTTCTTTTATTGGATGCTTCACTTGGCACAAATATTTAACAACTAAGCTACAAAGATAATGTAAAATATTCTGCCATCAGAAAGAAATACAAATATAGTAAAACTAAACAAAGTTCAAAGCAAAAATTTTAACTATGTAATGGTCAGTATAAGATGAATTTTGATAATTGTTTTAAGATTATTGGATATATCAACTTATTGAAAGAACTGTAAAATGTATGGCATGTTATGAAATCTGAAGTCCGCCTGTTTTAACAAAACAATTATTTTCTTCAAGGGGTTAATATATCATTTTTAAAATAATTAATAGAAAAGGGTTCAACCAAAAAAGTACAGTATTAAGTAAATTGATAAATTCCATTATTATATAAAAAACATTAATTTACTTCTCAACTTCATTATATTCCAGTCAAGAAACATATTAGTTTATGAAATAATAGTATTTCTTTGTAATCATAGACAATATTTCCTTTGTTATAATTTATGCAATTAAATCTATTATAATGACAGTAAATATTACCTTAGTTATAATTCATTAATTAAACTTCACTGTTCACACAAATTCGTAGGTATTGTGGACACTTATTTTTATTTATTTTTTTTATGAATTCTATATACAAAATGCCAAAGTTACTTGTAATACGTATCCAAAACACAGTTACATCATGACCTTCTGATAAATAGGCAACTTTACACTGTGCACTCGTATAGACGAAATCAATACTCGGTTGTACATACTATTAAAAACCTAGGTATGTAGAAAGTGGTAAGAATATTTTAAAATTACTTACGTACTAATTGGCCTTTGATGCACGGAAGTTTTCATGAAATTGCAAATCGTTGGCCTAATTTATACACATTGCATGTGGGTACTACGAATAAGACGTAATAAATCACCAAAGCAATTTCATTTATCGAGTAATGTCTGACAAAACTTCAAATCGATTGTTTTCTACTCTACATATAATTTAGAGAATCCATAAAATCCACATGAAGTTCACCGAATGTCACTTCGTCGTAATGGAATATCACTATTTAATTTTGATCCATACTGATTTTCACAAATTTTCGTGCGATCACAGAAGAACAAAAACAGCTGGTTGTTCATTTATGTTTTTTTTTTTCAACACAAAGCGAAGAATAGAGAATTTCAATGGTGTGGGAAACCGATATTTACCGATTTATATTATCGGTCAAAGTATTCAAACTATTATTTATGGATTTCATTTATTCTTGGTTCAATGTTGAAAAATGGCATGTATTATTGTATACACTTTGAATATATTATTTAGCATAGAAACAATATTATGAAATTTATATTTAGCATGCATGCATGCATGCTTGCATCCACATGTGAGGTTAAAAAGACCTCTTACCTATTATAATTTTATTAAAAACGTGCGATAATATGTGAAGTATTAAGGAAAAATTAAATGATTGTTTCCTTATTTATAATAAGTAATTGTATGTTGATTTATTAAGCAAATAATATAATATATACTCTTTTATAAAAAGCCGTTGAAATCTTTATATAAGTCAAAACATTTTTCATCACTTCGCTCTTGCAAAATTCCAGTATAATCTTCTTCTTTTGATAAGCATAAATTTTTTAGAATTTCAGATGGAGAAGGTACATTTTTCTCTTCAACTGGAATACTATCCATCAATTCCTCAAGAATGCAATCCGCATTGCATTTACTTGTTGTTGCAGAATAAGGTAGTTCAGATTTTTCTTGCAAGTTATTATTTTCATTAAAAGTGTCAGCTATTAATCTAAAATTTTCGGATTCCATATCTTCCAATGACAATTTAGCGCCTGTTCGAACTAATTCAGCGTTCACGTCAGATATTTCCGCATAGCTCAAGTTACCTTGTTTAGCTTGTATTTGTTCTGAAACTGTTTTATTAGATTTTGCATGTTTCTTTTTAAGCTTCTCAACCAAGTCACCTGCTTGACGAATTACCGTACCTGGTGGTTGAGCTTGGCATTTATGAGTTCTTTGCGATACCTTCAATCAGATACATATGTTATTAATTACAGTACCTAAGTATTTTTATTTAGAAAATATAAAATTAAAAATACATTATAAATATTTACTTTGTAACGAAAACTCTTGTCGCATGCAGTACATTTGTATGGCATAACTCCTGTATGTATTCTTCTATGTACTAAATATGATACCCGTTGTCGGAAGCATTTGCCTGTAATAAGTAAAAACGATAATTTCAAAATGCAATATGATGATATTATAAAATAGTAAATTAAAAGTAAATTAGTCCTAACGAGAAACTTGCAAGTCTGTTTTTATCCTACTGCTCTTGAAAGCGTATAGTTTCTGAATTTACTACTATTTTAATTATGCTTAATATAGCTTATACCATTTCATTACAATCTATCAATAGTATTGTGGTACCAGTTATAGTTATTTTTTTCTTATTTCCGGAATATTGACCCAGACATCAATAATTTAAAAGATTTACCTACGTACCCAAAGAAATAAATAATTGCTCTTTTGTATTATTAAGTTATTGGTACTTATTTATAATCTTTGAGAGCATTACAATAAGTAATTAAATATCGTTAGCTGCGAAGCGAATATACCTTCTTTTGTGATCAAAAGAAATTTCCGGCCAGTATGTGAAAAAATGTCCGGAAAAAAGGGTGCCTCGCCAAAGCGGTCTCGGTACCCAGGACTGGGCCTGTATACTAACATAAAAACAATAATGAGAAGATTTAACGTAGGGATTTATTTTGTTTGGAGAAGATCAAACGCTGTGAGGGTTTTCGTCTGTGGTGTCTGTTGCAATAATATAGATCTATATAGAAATTTTCATTGACACAAAAATAATTACCACATGTTTCACATGAAAACGGTTTTTCACCAGTGTGAATTCGTTGATGGTTATGAAGTGTAGACAGCTCTTTGAACGCTCGCCCACAATAGCTACACGTGTGTGGCTTTTCGTCATTGTGATACAACAGATGCTTGTGATACGACTGCTGAAACGTAAACGTCTTGTTACATTGCGTACAGGCGTATGGAGTTTCACCTGTAAAAAAAATACAAATACATTTAAAATATTGTAACATTATTAAATATTGGTAGAAATCAACAGGCAGACACAGGATTGTGATGTGGCATTTTTATTAAAATTAGAAAGCGCGATTGTATTATACGTAACTAGTCAGGTTAAACGTGTAAATGATGTTGGTGCATTTTGAATTTTATGTCAATAAGTAATAAGTATTATTCTGTTAGTACGAATTACCTCAAAAACAAACACCAATTATATTTTAACCTGTATGAAGTCGTTTATGTTTCTTGAGAAAATATTTCGTTGTAAAACATTTTCTGCAAACATCACATTGCCATTGTTTATTATCATTTCGTTGTATCGTTAAAGGTTTTTCATCAGCGATTTGATCTCCATTTTTTCCGTTGCTTCCTTCATGAACTGTAGCTTCTGTGTTTCCCGACAAGAATCCATAATGTGCTACTCTCAAATGAACCATTAAAGATCCTCTCATTTTAAAATTCTTGGGACATAAATGACAGTGATAACGAGTAACGGTGTGGTTCGGATTGTCATCAATGTTGTGAATTAAACATCTATGCATTTTTAAAATATTAACATCAACAAACTGCAAGCCACATATGTTACATGTTGTGTTTGTTGGCAATATCGCAGTCTCCGTTTTAACGTATACTGATTCAGCTACTTCTTTAGATTCATCCATGGCCTTCCGGGATATATCTATAACTGGTACAGTATTTAAAGATATCACCGGTAGCTTTGGATATATTTTGACATATTTTACTGGCGCATTTATCGTGGGTGAAGGCGTTTTATTTTTAGACGTCGACGCTTTAGACTTCTTGTGTTGTGGCACGTTTTGGATGTAATTTTTTAAAGGTCCCTTGTTCTTATCTTTTACTACGGATTCTCTCGATGGTAGTAGTTTTACGTGGCTGAAAAGATGTATCGTTAATTTATCTAATCCACACACTTCTTCTTGACAAACTGGACAAACAATTGTATTTGTAGACACATGTATTAGTCTATCTCTTAACGATTGCACAGTATCAAAAACTCCCGTATGAGAACATATTGGACAGGGTAAAGAAGCAGCATCAGCACTCATGATGATAAATATTATAATTTGAAACTTAATATTACGATTTATTATGTACAGCTAACATTAACGCACGTTAGCAATTTCCCACGAAACTAAACCTCGAATGAGTTATTTTTGGAAGTTTGGTCTTACGTGTTTTTGGAGGCGATTCAAGATATTCTGCAATACCAGAGTTTAAATCTTGCAAGATATATTATGCTAACTTCCATAAGTATTCTAAATATAGGTAATATTATAGTAATATTATTATCTTACGCTAGGTACGTATAATAGGCATAGGCCTATTTTTTATTTATATATAGTAGTTAAATAAATTATATCTCTTTATCTAGATCCTAAAATGAATAAATATTGAATGTTTTCAGTTTAATCTTGATTAGTTCTTTTTTATATATATGTAAATATTAAAATTGTATTTTTTTATACAACTCCATTTCAAATGTTTTTATTTTTGCTGTCATATAATCGTTACGATTTTTACATAGGAGCCGGTACTCTTCACTAAATAAATCTATGGTTCTATTTTTTGTAATGTCAAAATCATATTTCGAAAATGGCGGTGAATTTGTTTGTTTATTTGGCAACGAGATTAACAAGATAGTATTTATTTCCCTAGTGATTTATTGCTCTTTCAATATGAGTATTCTTTAGAGTTTTCTTATTGATGTAACAACATTTCAACCATAGCAACGGTACATTATTGAAGAAACATTGTGATATTCTGTTCTTAAAACTTTCTACTAATAAATACATTTTGGAATATTTTTACACAAAGTAAATAATCATGACGGAACACAATAAAATGCCAAGCTATATGGCACAGCTATTGGAACAACTTGGATGGAATCAAGGCACGCGAATACCTTTGGCTAACCAAGAAAATCAAGAATTAGAGACCCTTTTAATAAACAGGTCCTATCTTGACAAATCTGATTTTTTTTCAGTCCAAAGAAAAATTTTCAGCTTATTGATGTATTTATTATTACATAAAAAAATCATAAATGTAGTGATTCTACAATATATTGTAATTATGCATAGTTGTGTATAGATACATTCATTTGGTATTAAAATATTGAAAAGTAGTTGTTAATTGTATAATTACCGCTTTGAAACAGAGAAAGATGGAATATAGTCTGTTACATTAATATTAATTTTTAGTACCATCCAAGTATTATGCTCGGTTTTCATGAAATAAGTTATGGTCTATTTTAAAGACATTTATGAATTTTTAAAGTGGTTATAACAAGCCACTAGTTAACATTTCACTAAAATAAATAACTTTCTGTTACAGGCAAAATGAGTTGCAGCACCTTAAAGAATCTGTTGTATTGCAGAATCAGAAAAGTGATGATCTTGCTAACTATAAACATCATGTACATTCTGAATATCAGGAGAATAGTGTATGTTTAACAGATTGTAATATGAATATTTGTAATTACTGTTGTTTCTAAAATGTATATACAAGAAAACTTAGTAATTTCTTTTGTAAACTATAGAGAATAATAGTCATATAAGCTTGAGTATACTGGGAGTGAAGGCAGGGAGAGCAGCTAGCCATCCCTGGATGCAACTCAAGCGATTTATTTTTTATGTAATGGTCTGTGTAATATGTTAAATTAGTGGGACTAACTAAATGAAATTTCCACTTTGAATTGGGATGTAATATTTAAGATCCCTACCCTGTCAGTTGACAGGTGGCTTTGCTCATAAATATAAGGGATCAAATAGGAATTTCAAACAGACCCGCATCTATAAAAACAGCACAATTTAAATTATGTTGTATTGTTAACTGAGCCATTTGTTTCCAGCGACTCCTGTTTGCACACAAGCAACAGCTGGAGCAAGAGGTGAAGTTGCGCCAGCTGTCGTCCAACGAGGCAGAGAGGCTTGACAGAGATATTGTTGATTGTGGCAAACAGAGCAAAGACATTACTACAAGAATTGATAGACTTCAAAGTACTCATTACCTTGTCATAGTTTGAAATAATTTATTTAAAGTTATCTTTAATAGTTTCGTAACATTTAAATAATGTTAGACACAATATTTAAATGAAAAATAATATTTATAAAATAATACTTTAAAGAAAAATATAGACATAATTGTCTTCATTTTAAAATGTTTTTTTTTTTTACCATTTAATCAAATATACTTCAATGCTAAATCAATAGTAAAATACACACTGTGTCTGAAAGTTTTGGGTGTATTTATTTTCAGCGAACATTGGCCGTTTGCTGAAGAAGGCGGATGTTCTGAAGACAGAGGTGTGCGGCGAGCGCGGCGCGCTGCAAGAATGGCGCGCGGCGCTGGAGCGGAACGCGGGCGACATCACCGCCATCGAGCAGTTCACCAAGCAGGACTTCTCTAAAGCTAAAGTAAACTAATCATAGCAAATAGTTTCACAATATCTTATTTACTGTGATAGTCCCAAATTTTCATATAATAAAGTGCTACATTTACTGTAGAGGAATATTGTTATCATTAAAAATCAGTCCTGAAGTCAACTATATCTCTACTGTGATTAATGTGATTTTTTTGTTCGAACAACGCAATATTTCATTCTACTAATGCTTTTATTTGAAAATTTCGTGATAATAATATAACTAGACATACATGGCTAGTGGCTAGTCTAAATGACTTATGGATATGAGTGCTTATAATGTGTTCTCTCCCTTCTTCAGGCATTGGAAACCAAAAGACAGAAACTGAAGCTGGAACACGACCACATGCAAGAGCGAATAAACCAGCTCGTTTCAAATCTCAACGCCGAGGAGAGAGCATGCGATAGGATTTCAGTTCAGGTGAAATTATTGGGAAGAATTATTTCACGTCAGTGTATCAACAACAATCAACTCAGCAACGTATTTATGGCTGATTTCATTGGTCGTTAAAGTCCGATTGCGGGATGCGGCAGAGTTCATGCATGCCATAGGAATAAATTAAACCCTGTATTCAGACATGACATAGGGTCCGCCTATATTCAGACATGACATACAGCCATTTTATTAGTAGTTATTTTGTTTTTTGAGGTAAAATTTTGGAGGATATTATTGAGGTAACTGCCAGTGAAAATAAGGCATTTTTTAATGAGAGTTAGGTAAAATACAAATGAACATGTATTTAAAATTTTGGTGTATTAAAGTTTTAATATTGATAATACGATGGTCCTATCTAATAAAGTAATGTTGATTCTTGCGCTTCGAATTTCATTTACATATGTCATCGCTTTCAGGTGATGGAGGGCATGGAACAGAGGAAGATGATGATGATGACTTGGACCAGCGCCGTGGAGAACTTGCGACAAAGAGACACCGACATTAGACACACCAGAGAGGTATTGTACTATGTAATATTAGAACCAGTGACCATTAATGTTTGAGACTGACATATGCATTTTATGGGCTGCAGGGCAAAGTACACTTCGCTGGCTCACTATAACAAGGTCTTGTGTTAATTTTTACTTATGTTGCAAACAGTAGATTAAAATAAGTCATATAAAACTAAAAAAGGCAATATTCTCATGATTCCTACTTCATTTATCTTTCTTTACAGGAAATTTTCATTGAAAATGAACATTAATAATGTGATATGTATATATTTTTTAAATCCTTGTTTAGGGATCTTTTTTATACGTTATGACAATATTGCTCCATAGATAAATTTACTTTGTACCAGAAAGTTGGCAAACGAGGAAGTGTATCACCTCGCCGTGAATGGGATCGGGAATCATTTTACTAAAATTACTAATATGCCAGTGAAGTATCAGTGATATCGTGCGAATTAAGTGAACAATATTTTCAGTCCGCCAGCGATCATATCTTGGGTTTACGGGCAGAACATTGAATAGACAACTGTTGTCAGGACTATGCAGCATTGGAAGAGGAGGCCAACAACATAGCGGAGCAATGTCGCGAGCAACAGTCGTTCTGCGATCAACAACGCGGGAACAACGCAGACGCGCAGCGCGACAACATGGCGTTCGCGCAACAACTCAGCAACATCAGGCTCGCACATCAAAACCTCGTTGAAGATAATCTCACGTTAGATAGCGAGGTATCGACTTGTTTTAATAAAATAACGCTAAAAAGAATAATTTATTTAATAAAGCTTAGAAAACTCGGAATTATCATGTAGGGGTTAACATACCTTTTGTATTTATTTTTATCAAAACTATTCCAGTTACTAAAAAGAGTTTATTATTATCATCTCATAGTGTGTTTCACTAAGGAAAAATATACAATGTACCTATAAAAACCTACTATTAATTGACGCCTATAAAGCAGCTGTGTTCACTGCCGCGCATGACGCAGTATATAACGTAAGGTAATGTCGTCAGTCCCAGAGTCTCCAACGCGAGCTGACTAACGTGCGCAACACGCTGGAGAGACTGCACATGGAGAACCGCCAGATCATGGAGGAGCAGCATCGCAAGGACCTCGCGCTGCAGGCTGTCAACGGGAAGGTAACATTATACTCTTTCGTGTCGTCACGAACCCACTCATAAATAGATCTCAATCACTTATCTGTTTGCCGCACACTAGTTTATTAAATACAAGTTTTTTACACGTGTGCATTATTTAATCTCTTACTTTAGCAGAAATGAAAGACCATATAAGCCGCATCCTTTATGTATTGTTTAAAGTTATATGTATGTTAATGACTACCACTGTGCGGTCCCGAGTCGTACAGCAATATTGGGTTTTGCTACTCAGTATCAGCCCAGAGTCTAGATCTTGTGCTCGATATGGTGATAGACTCGTCTGCTAGCACATGATGGGATGGAACATGCTTAGCGAAAAGTGGGTTCAGGGATAATAAAGTGATGTGTATTAATTTTGTTTTTTTAGATAATTCATACAATTCTTTAGACAATTAATAGAATGCTTTTTCTTTAACAGATTAGAGAGCTGAAAGAAAAATTGACAGACTCCTTGGACAAGTCGAAATCTTCAGAGAAGAGAGCGAAAGAACTTGAGGATATGCTCAATGTAATCAATTCTCTTTATAATGTAGCTGTGACTATTCACAACAGCATCAGTTAAGTCATAACTTTGATCAACTTGTCTACCAAATGGAATTTGAGATATCCCTAATATTGCACTTAGCCATGAGTGTAAATAATTTTAAGCTTTCCAGTTGTCGCTAAGAGTAAAGTTACCTGTCACCTGACCTTAGACTGCCCTTAGCTCTGGTTTTACAGTGTTAGTGTTATTATTATTCAAAATGCAGAAAACTATAAAATACCTATTATATCAAATTAAAAAAACATCCAGTGGCTCTCAACAGATTTGTTATTTTGTATATAATTCAGGAGGAGGAGCGGTACGCGAGCCAGCTGACGGTGAACCAACAGCGCGCCATGCACTGCTCCTTCGTGGAGCAACAGAAACTGCTCGCGCTCAAGAACGAGGAGAAACTGTTCCACATGCAACTTAAAGGTATGCCCGTTACAAATTATTCACTGAAACCTAATTGGTATTATATATATCGTTATTCCTGACTTTATGGTGGGGGAGTTAAGTTTTTGGGTTCTGCCTTGTATATTTTGTAATCTCGGATGGAATCGGTTCGGTGTATGGTAAAATTTTAATAAATGATTATAATAAAATGAACTATACGTAATTTATGCATAAAAATGTCTTGCCAGAGCCAAAAATATTAAAGTAAGCTCACGTTGGCGATATTGCATTTAGTCGTTGAACCTTGCGGTGCGTCAAGGGCTAGGAAATATTAAACAAGGATACTGTTATTAGACAAGCTTCAGTCTAGATTGTCCAGATGGACAAGTACTCTCATCGTTTCTTATCATTGCAGCCTCGAAAGCAATAATGAGTAAGTTGGAAAGCAAACAGCGCAGCATTCAAAGAGATCTTCAAAGTCAAAAGGAATCACTGTACGCTATTGTAAGTAATCAAAGTTTGGATTTGAATTAAAAAAATAATATTTGTAACAAATTATTTATATTATGTCGAGAGTATAAACATTATAGAGTAAAACATAACCGAAGTTATTTCAGTTTAGTCCAAACAACGAGAATAAAGTCTTTCAGTACTTAATTCTATTAACAGATTTTAAGAGTTGTATATATCCTGTAAAACTTGTTTTATTATTACTTCTTATTCAGAGCTACCAAGTGGAGACTATCGGCGCAAGAGTTTCACATATGGAGGGTGCTCAGGCTGAGCGGGAATGCTCCGCTGAATTGGTGGAAAAAGAAAACAGGTAACAAGTGCTGCAATTATGTTTTATCTATGATCAGATAGGATTGACTATACAAGTGGCCAGGCGAAGCGATCGCGTGAGTTGTCGACTAATGTTGCAGGGATATCACGCACAACACCTGAAACTACATTCGTCGTCGCTTGTCACAGTTTGGAAAAAATAATTGTACCATCATTCATAATTAAGTTCATAGCGGCTATGACTGAGTAATCATAGTGCATGAATGTTAAGGCGCGTGGTGACGTTGCAGGTTGAAGGAGGTGTGCGGGCGGGCGGCGGCGCGCGTGTCGCTGCTGGAGCGGCACTCGGCCAAGCTGCTCGACGACATGCGCCGCCTCACCAGGGACCTCGAGCTGCGCAGCGCAGACCACATCAAATTGGTAATTCTGAATATTTATTGCGGAGAATCTCCGCAATAAATATAAGTATCCATTTTATAAATTGTAAAACATCTCCGCCGGAGATGTTTTACAATTTATAAAAATAGATACTTGGATAGATGCTCAAGTTTTTCAGTATTTTGTATCAGATAATGTGTAAACTAATAAGTGAAAGATTGACTAATCAAAATTAATTAAGTTATGCATAATAAGCGAACACGATGATAATCTATACTATTATATAAAGCTGAAGAGTTTGTTTGTTTGTTTGTTTGTTTGAACGCGCTAATCTCAGGAACTACCGGTCCAAACTGAAAAATTCTTTTTGCGTTGGATAGCCCTTTGTTCGTGGAGTGCTATAGGCTATATATCATCACGCTATACCCAATAGGAGCGGAGCAGTAATGGCTAATCTCAGGAACTACCGGTCCAAACTGAAAAATTCTTTTGCGTTGGATAGCCCTTTGTTCGTGGAGTGCTATATGCTATAAGTATATCATCACGCTATACCCAATAGGAGCGGAGCAGTAATGGCTAATCTCAGGAACTACCGGTTGGAACTAAAAAAATCTTTTTGTGTTGAATAGCCCTTTGTTTTTGGAGTGCTCTAAGTTATATATCATCACGCTATGACCAATAGGAGCGGAGCAGTAATGAAACATGTTGCAAACACGGGGACAATTTATTAGTTTTGAAGGCTTCCGTTGCGTGCGCTGCGTCAACGGTTAAAGTTATGCAACAATGATGTATGACGGGATTGTTCCTCTTAAAAAGTTGTAAAAAATATATTATAAATCATAGTCCCCCGCTGCATCTGTCTGCCTGAACGTGTTAAACTCAAAAACTACCCAACGTATTAAGATGAAATTTGGTATGGAGTCAGTTTGAGACCCTGGGAAGAACATAGGCTCCCGGGAAACCACTACTTTTATAACGGAAAACTTTAGCCTGAAAAACTTTATAACGCGGGCGGAGCCGCGGGCAAAAGCTAGTTCGAAGAATATAAACAATAACAATTAATCAATTTTATGTGGGTTATCAGCAAAGTCGTCTGAAGACGTCGCTGCTGGAGGTGGAGGGCGGGTCGAAGGAGCTGCGTGCGTCGCGCGGGGAGTGGCGCGCCGCGCGCGTGCGACTCGCGCTGCTGCGCCTGCGCGCCGCCGCCGCCGCGCGCACCGTGCAGAACCTAAACACGCATGCGCTCACCATCGACCAGCGTCGCTTGCATCTCGACGCTGTAACCACTTACTTACTATTTAATCACAGCAGATATAAGTGGATTAACAATTAAAAAAATAACATAAGTTTTCGGTGCGATCTCTAAGGCGATGAACGAGCGTCTGGTGGAGATCAAAGCGCGGCGCGACATGTTCGCGGTGCAACGGCGCGCGTTGCTCGAGGACTGCGGCAAGCTGCGCAGCGAGATACGTGAGAGAGAACAGCGCATAGAACAACTCAAGAAGAGGTACAGTACATTGCATTATATGGACATATTTTTTGTCCGTTTTTTGTTTTGTGTAGTTGTACCGGATTTCTCCGACTCAAAGGACCAAATCACTGAACAAGATTGATCTTCCCTTACACTATTGATAGACAAATGTTATAACAGACGAAGAGTTATAGTAAAATTAATCACCCGGATTGGCTACTTATTAAACACAAATTTAATAGTATGATCTAATAAACAATTGTTACTTGTTAGAGAAACAAAGTTGTAAATGTTTGGTATCACATTTGAAACTAACTGAACGTGTACGTTATTGTACAGGAGTTGTTATATTGTGGTCATATTTTAGTGCAATTTAAATATTGAATGGGTCAGTTCTAACGAGGTAGTATAGACGATTTGAGACTGCTTTTTCGTTAGAGGTGCTGTTATCTTCTTACCTTTCTCAACCTTTCGTTTCTTAGTCTTAAAAGTCCAACATAACACAATCCCCGAAAAGGGACAGCTCAAGGGGCACCGTTATTTCGGGAGAAGTCTTTTGTGCAAACGGAACCGCGAGTTAAATTTAGTATTATCTAAAAAGACAATCGTTATACACTTTTCAGATACGATATATTCATTGGATCTTTGGGGAAAGATGAGTCCGGACAACAGCTGTCCGTTACTTTCTTCAAAATTAAGGTAATTTGAATTCATTCGCTGTTATGAGCTGATTTGTTGTTAATAATAGAATTATTAGATTATTAGTTTTGACAATTAAGTAATTTTGCATAGAGATAATTACACTACAACATCTGTCATTACAACTACTATAAACCAGGAAATATTCTGATGCATTTTATACGGATTTTTTATAATACGTGATGTTTGAAACATAATAAGTGTAATGTAGAATAGTGTAATACACACTCTATTCATTGTAAGTAACGTAACATAAGTAAATAATAAATTTATTTTGGATATTTATTTTACCAAACATATACATGTTTACTGACGCTTAATTTACTTGTTAACCAGTGGATAGAAAGATTAATTTTTGTAGAAAATAAATGCGTAGTTTGTACACGTTATGTCCGTGTGCGTGTGCGTGTGCGCAGTTCGCGGCGGAGCGCGCGGAGCTGCGCGGGCGCGGCGCGGCGCTGGACGGCGAGCTGGCGCGCCGCGAGCGGGACGTCGCCGCGCTCGAGGCCACGCTCCGCCTCGTGCACCACGCGCACCAACACTTCATGCACCACATCGCACCGCTGCAACACGACTGTGACTGACTGGCTCTACTACCACCTCTTAACAACATACCACTTACATCTGAAACATTTCATTTCAAAATGTTTTATATAAATTTGACGAAAATTGTGCTGAGAAACTGCCTTACTGGTTAATCGCCAGAATTGCTTCATAATAGGCTCGAAGGACCAACATTTTTTGTAGCGGAGTGCCATACAAAATTCTTATTGGGCGAACAGCAAATAGTATTAAATAAATAGTCCAATGGCGTAAATTCTTATAATATGTTGACTATAAAAATTCAAGATAAAATTATATTTTTCAGCGCCTGAAATAGAAGAGTTGAATGCACTGACCAAAGAGTACTATCAGATGAGTGACGAGCTCAAGAGACTGAACGGCACCATCAGTACGTTGGAGCAGAGCATATCAGACAGCAACTCGCGGCTGACCCTCATCACGGACAAGTACAATCAGCTGACCACGCGACAGTGAGTATTATCATCAGAGAGTAGAATAAAACTTTTGGAACCGCCTATGCTCTTTAGATACTGTATCTTTTTGCCGGGATTAGCAAGCGAAAAGTTATATTCGGCAACTACAATAACTATTAATATGGAACTCATCATAACAACATTGCGGACTACAAAGATGATTAACGTTTGTTATGTATACACTGTTAAACTCGTATCGTGATGTGGTTCGACCGCTGGTCGTGAGTGAGTGTGTCGTGTGCAGAGCGGAGGCGGAGGGCGAGCTGGAGTCGAGCCGCGAGCGAGCGCAGCGACAGGCGGCGCGCCTCAACAACGCGCGCGACCTCGTGCGACACAACGCCAGGCGTGCCAAGAAACTCGTCGACGGCGGTGACGACTGGCGCATATTCCAGGTCACTACATCTTCAATGTACTAGAGCCAGGCTAACATATCTGTGATTTTTTGTCCAGTGAGCTAAGATGGTAATAATTTTTTGCCATAATATGACTCCTACATTGGTATTAAACCACAAATACTATTACTGTGGACAATAAATGTTTATGTGTTGGGATTGATATTGCCATGTCAATGTTTGAGCGGTAATGCTATGTCCATAAGTTGTAGAGGTTGGTCTGCATGTCCAGATCGCGCTGTGGGTGCGCGACTACTCGGAGGCGGCGCACAGCGCGCTGCAGGCGCTGGCGGAGGTGTGCGGTGCGGGGGCGGCGGGGGCGGGCGCGCAGTTCGGCGCGCTGCTCGCCGCCACCGACCTGCAGCGCCATCTCACGCGCCACCAGCGACGTCTGCACCTCTTCATACAAAAGTGGCTACTCTACTCTTTACCTATACATTAACCTAGATCAATTACCGTCATCACTACACGCTAAGAAATGTAAATATTGAGGAGAAAAGAAATAATTATAACTATATAAACCTATTCATAATAATAGGGTACCGGTACTCATTTTTGTTCTTTACTATTATCAAATATTTACATAATATAAATTATAACACAGAAGAAATTATGAAAATCCGGTAAAAATCAACAAGTTATACGTCTTTGAATTTTGGGTAATTAACAAGAAACAGAAAAGAAACGAAATACCCACATGTGACGTCATCGGGAATTACGACGCGTGAGAAAGAAAGAGATGAAGCGATATCCTCACATCGCGCCCACTTCTGCACTTTACAATATTTTAAATATGAATTACTCGCTCATTTTTTAACCAATTTTTATGCAGTTTTCGCAGGAGTGCTTCTTTTTCGTATTATTAATCATACATATAGAATAATGTACAAAATCAAGCACAGACCGGTCCACTATTATTGTCTGCCTCACGAACTTCACTACTTATAAGTCAGTTAGTGACTACCTGTCAACTCGCACTACGGCCACCAGCCACTTCGAATTATAATATAAAAATGACTGGAAAAATTATACTGTTATTTTACGTAGGGTTTCGACTAGTAGATTTTTTTTTGTCAACTGTCATAAATGTTCTTATACTATTTTTATTATTTTTCTTCAGAATATTGGATGGCGGACCTTCAAGCTCGTTTAAGGAATCGTGTTTGGAACCTGAAGGTAAACATGCTAAAATGTATTCTATGCGTATGTGTTATAGATTTTGTTCTGTTGTGTAAAAGTCACTCCTAACTTTATGGTCGATCAACAAACCCAGTCTTGTTATTTAGCACTCAGAACAATGACAAGCATAGATGTAACACTATGACATTTGAGTGTACTCTGTCCAATGACTAAATATAAAGAGGACAGGCCTCAAAAGTTAGCTATATGAATAAGTTATATTTATGTTAGGGAAATCGACGCAGAATTGTCAATATATATGTCTATCTCTTTTACTCAAAGCTTATTTGGAACGCAACAAAAAAGACAAAAATAATTGCTTTCTTCGAATATGGCACTATTTCGTTTACTTCAACACACTGGGACCGCCTTGCGGCAGAAACGCTCATTTTATGCTGGCCAGTCGGCAAGTACATGTAGTGTCAGACGATGTAAACAAATCTTCATAAATATTGAATTTAAAGTAATATAATCATATTCTCAATTGTTCAGTGTGTTTATTAGTGTATTTGTTAAGTTTCGAAAATGACTCAGTGTTGTGTGAAAGGATGCAAATCGAATTCACGCAAGAAAGACCCCGAAATATATTTTCATAGGTTAGTAACTGTTTTTACCGAAAATTAGCAAATATCTTTGTATAATTACTTTTTGGATGTGTTTTTATCAATTAAAATGATATGTGGATCTGGTTTGTTAAGCTTTGGACCCTTTTAGGCGTGATTTATACACATTAAAATCATTATGTTTGTTTACACACGAGCTTAGGGATGGGTGGGTGGATTTGTTTAGAAATTATTGATATCGATATTTTAACAGACGCCCGTTTATCAGTTACGGTTTTTTTCTTTGAAAGAATGTTAGAGCACACATCAATATTGTATTATTCAGAACGACAAACTAAGTGAAATTAGAATATTTTTTAAGATAACCAAAAAATTTAAAAACCAAGGCAAAATGAATTGAGAATATTGAGCGACGTGATTGGAATCCTACACCAAATACATATTTCTTTACATTTTGAGAAGATATGCATAAACCACACGTTTAATTAACGCGAGTAAAGATAACTGTTTTCCAACAATATTCCCGATAAGTAAAATAGTAATGATTATTATACTTCACCTAATAGTAATATTACTTTAATATATTGCTATGAATAAAATTAGAATTGTTACATAAAAGAATAGATAAACATAAAAGAAACAACATAAAGATGAAATGTAAGATATATTTTTACAATTGGCGGTCTTATGTTTCGAGCAACCTTTGCATGCACGGAAATAGATACATAATCATATTGTTGTTATTGGAAATAATTATTATAATTTATTATCTTAACCACCATTTTTACGGTCATTGATTTTAGTTTGCTGAACCATAGTTATGTTTCTCGATCAAAGAGCATAATAATAAAATAAAATAAAACCAACCAAATAATTGCTGGCTACGCTATCTTATTCCATTTATCATGTATTAAATAAATATCTTAATCTGTAACTTAAATTTTTAGCAAGGAATAGTGCAACATACAAATATATATCAAACACAACTGGATGTTTGTCACAACAGGTACTGCTTTGTTTAACAATTGTTACTTATAAATCAGTTTCAGTGTGTTTGTTTACATTATGGTTTGTTATATTTATATTATGGTAGTTCCTAACCCCTTTCGTATTTGATCTTTTTGGGGCTTGTTTGTCTCTCTTAATTCTTCGATGTCGATACAAAATTTTCGGTACTAGCATATCACTATTGTAAGGGGCGGAGTCGGCACCATTTTGTTCATGAAATGTGCCGCATGTCACGTGACCATATTACCCATCCTCTATACTTCTTTTATCATTGACTCTGTCTTAGACAGCAAGAAATTTAATTGTGTTGCGATCCCTTCTGACATCTTATCGATATCGATAGATGCTTTGTCTATCGGCTGATTCACAGACCTGCTAAAATAAACACTTTTCGGTCAGTCAACTACAAACCGTTGCAAATTGCTATTTTAGATAAAGGCTAGAAAAAAGATATCAAATCCCTGATTTGGTATTCAAGTACCAAAAGAAGTTTGGGTATATAAAAGCACTCGTTAAGAAGCTGTTAAATTACAATAAACTATAGAACTACCGGCTTTCTTCGAGCTAAATTTTGTCCAATTTTCATTTGCTATTTACAGCAGTTTCCATGCCTTCCGAAACGTCATTTACTAAACACAAAAATGGTTTAGCATTTAGATTATTAAATTAAGAAAATGTTAGAAATTTCGGAAGGAATGGAAACCGCTGTAAGTAACAAACGAGAAATCGGCCGGAATTTCGTCTAGGAGAAAGCCAGTACGCCTTTTGTTCTTTTCTGACTTTCTTAGGGATTAAAAGATACCCAAGAGATGTGATTTGACAGAAGCTACTAAAATGGCACAGTAAAATTAAAACACAGCGGTATCATTCATGTCACATATGTTTGATAACTTATTTCAATGTTAATAAAACTTTGTCGAAATGCTTAGAGCAAACACGGTGCTATTTTTTCCAATGCCAATTGGGAAGAGCTATGGCAACGATCCATTTTTGCCTCATAGCATCATCTGTGGAGAATCTGCAATGAAACAAATTGTATGAAACACACTATGAAAATCAGATAGTTTCCTCGACCCCAGCCTTCGCGCACGGTTTCCAAGTGGCTTTTACCACTACACCGACAGAATATGCAGCACAACACTATTGAACACGACTACGTAAATTGGTAAAAATGAAAAATATTTAATAATGACTGGATCGAATGGCCAACAGCAGATTATAATATGACTACAGCATAATAAAGTATAATTAATAACACTTTTGCACTTATGTATAGGGTTTAAGCGAATATATTAGGTTTTTTGTTTACTCACCAATGGAAGCTGATGATTTCAGTTTCATTTTCTTTACGAGAAGAATGAGATTTACACCCCACAATAACGCAGGCCATTGCTTGTTCCTAAGGCTATATTTTACTTAAACAGCACTGTGTATTTATTAAATATAACAACAAAAATATTACACAACATGTAGCTTCTTTTGAAAAGCACGCGCTGAAGTATAACATAACTAAATTGTGTGGGCGCGTTTGTGACATTGTTTTGAGTTTGGCAAGTTGGAACATTTGACATTTTATTTGCTTTTTAATTGGGCATTATAAAGAGGACCAAAGGTAACCATTTGATTATTTTAAAGTGTACGCAAGCCGACCTTAGCAACATAATATTTGTCTCGTTCTTTTCAACAGTTTTGGCCTATTTGAAAAAATAGGATAAGTATATGAGCGTAATTTAGATTCCTTCTATGCTTGTTCTTGTTCTGAGATTTAGCAGGGTTAACACGTTACAGATGGAGGTGCATTGTAATATGAGAAGGGTGATGATTTTATTTGTCTAAAACCTAATATTTACTATTATAATATTATCAGAACTATTGGCAAACATCGCATACTAATTTCAGCGAATTTGCACAAATTTCCAAGTTTGTGAACACTTTTTGTGGTAAAAAAATTTTGAACATATTATATTATAATATAATATATTCTTGAGATTTATTCAAATAATTACCTATAGACCACCTCCAAATGTAAATGAAAATTCTTTGAACATCCACTTCCACACCGCGATGGGTCAAATCATAACGCAATGCCGCAACATAATTACCGGTACATTAGGTATTGTTGCATAAGCAACAAAATCTAATGTACCGGGCAGAAGCCCGTGCTCGTATTCAGCGAAATGTTGCCCAGTTTGGACGTTTAGTTGTGTAATACTTTTACCACTTAATTAATTATTATGAAGGCTGTATGAAACTAAATAAATTTGAACCCTACATTAATATTTACAGAGTCGGTGTTCTCGAGTTCGTCGGAGTCTATAAAGAGTGGCGTGAGCGTCGCCAGCGGCTACACCAAGCGCTTCTCGGCGTTCCGACGGAGCCTCGCGCCTAAAGTGCAGGAGCCGGCGGTACATACGATATTAGATACTGTGACTATGTCGATTGTGCAGAGACGCTTCATTTCTAACTGCTTGCCACAATTATAGCATTATTAAACGTAACACCGACTGAACCCGGAACGCGATATGCCGGAATGGATCACTGTGGCCGATTTGTCATTATATCTGAGGTGGTCGCTACTTGCTATCCAGTATCTCGGGTATAAAATAGTGAGATATCTCCTAATAATTTGGGCAAAGTATAAATGTCAGTGATTTGATATATACAGGGCCAGTCTGAATTAATCAAGTGCCTTGGTAGATTTTTTAGAGATCTTACGACTATGATGACGTTCAAATGAGTCTGTGGCGCTCCCCGTAAGACCTTGCTGTCTTACCTAGGATTTGGCGTCCCAAGCGGCCGACCGTCCCGCTACTCAAGCCGATACTGAGTGATTTCATTGAGATAAATGTTTTTTTTTTATTTAATTTTTTTTTTCAGCTCATCGAAGCCATCCCGGAACAGGGTAAGCATTTATTTTATAATTTATATTATACTGGCTCTAGGCAGAAATGATAAACAAGTTGAACATTACTTATAAAGATTTCAAAGTTGTATATTATGTTGGTATATAAAAAGCTGATTCAATTCAATAAAATAGATTAACCTGCTGTGATTTATTTCTGCAACCTGCATATAAGTTGATCATTTATCTTACGTCGGGAACCTTAAAACCATCATCACAGATAATATAGATATTAATTGTTCACTCACGGCCGAAATTAATAAAGTCGGCCACCTTCATAACACCATATAACCATAGCTATTGGTGTGAATATTACTTTATTCTGATTTTCGCATTTCAGTTTTCAGTTCGATCTAGAGATATTTGTTTTATATGTTTCGTTCTTCTACCGTTTTAAACGATCAAATTAATTTGAAAGTAATAATTTGGAAGTCTCTGTAATATCTCGCGTCGTCGTCGTCGCATGGAAAATTAACTTACGTGTTGTTAACGGGGTCGACGCTTTGCTTTGATTGTTCAATGCTTGCAGACTTATAAGCACTTTAAAGTAAATCTGTCAAAATAAATAGCTTGAACATACTGCAATACTAATTATGTATAATATGGAAATTGTGAGTAGCATGTGTACATAATCATTATTGATTTTCAAATTAATTGAATGGAATAGTTTTACAGTCGATGAAGGCTATATTTAGTAACCTTGAGTAAAAGCTAACCTAAACCTAATGCGTTTTGGTAGACGGGCAGGTGTTGGGTATCTGATTCGTCCACGTAACTTGCTCGTAGAAGTGATGACTTGCACATGCGCGTCCCTCATTAGACGTATAAAAAAGAGACATAATATATTATTAACTACTCGGTCGCCTTCTCCCTTTCTACCGATGGTCAATCTCGTGAAGGTCGCATTGTCCATTTTTTTATGTCGTATTTATGTATAAACTTGACGTCATAATAATAATTTAACCTCATTAGAAACTTACCCTTTTCACACCATATTTGATATAGGCTCGTCAATTATAATTGTCGTGTTATAAATTGAATAAAGGACCAATCATCCTTTATGGATTTTTATGCATATGAAAAAAAGTCTATAGTGTCTAGTACTATTAAGAGATCATTTTCTCGTTGCAGCTCGTCGTTCGACGGTATCTCTGCGTGTAGTGACTCTGGGGTTGGAGGATTCCATTTCAGCTATGATGTCGACCACAAGCCCGCAAGCACGGAAGTCTTTACATTGAACTTATTGGGATTAGACTATATCCCTTTGGATGAACGTGGTTACATTTTAACTACAACACTATAATTTAGAGATGGTTTTAAAAAGGTCATGACCTAATGTAGACATAAAGTAAACCATTTTGAGTGAGTTTGAAAATATATATTTTTTTTTTTATATTTAAAGTATTTGCCAACAATTATTCAGTTCTTGAATTATTACTTTCATAAAACCTATTTGGAATGTATGTTTGTATGAATTAAAGCGAAGTCATTAAAATTTGCAGTTTTATTTGGTTCTGTTTTCTGTAAAAGGTAAAAATAAATAAAGAAAAGACGTTTTACAATTATATTACAACATTTTAAATTTTTATTTTGCAGTGTGTGTACATTCATAAATTCATACATTTAACTACAATGACACAAAGTAAAATGGCAGCTGGCAAGAAACAAACTTTCAATAAATGTAACAAAATCTTTTCAGGTGGGATATGGGATTATTGTCGACTTTAACTCAATATTAGTAACTACGTTATTACAAGTGCTAGTGTGAGACACCTACGCACTACGGTATGCACTATGTGCGTAAATCAAAAAACTAATACATACATAAGTACATTTAGTGCTTTTAAATAACAATCATTTAACTTACTTTATTCATTTTGGGTGTATACTAACATTTATTGATTGAATTGTACTCTTACTTTGATTACGAGTTGATGGTTACCACATTCAATAACATCAAATATTGTTAAACTTGGCCAATTATAGACATTTATAATTTTTATGACATTTATACACCAATTTTATGAAATTGTAATACTGCAAACTTTGACTGATTCAGATAAAAGGCACAAGGATGTTAAATCAGAAATGAGATATCTTAGACCTGTATGGAAATAAACCACATAAAAGTCTGGAGACAAAGGAATACATAAGCAATGCGACAGAAAACAAGGGCAATATATGCGGAATATTTTATGCAGAGCAAATTTTTTATATATTAACCAAAGTTAAGGTATTAAGGTTTTTGGCTATCCATGCTATGCTTATTTTTCTTAAAAATAAAACAATGATTATGCAGTTTCTTTAACAGGGATTAAATTGATATGCTTCGTAATTTAGTTATCATATCTTAATCATTTGTACATGCATAGTCATCACAAATATACATAAACAGTAACTATAAAGAAATTGATTATACATAATTATGGGCATAAGGCAACAGTAGCATGCTGATGCTGCCCATACTAGTAAATTAGGCCTTGGAATGAATAATCTTAAGTAGTTTAATAAGCCAAAATTGTTGGAATCTGACACAGGCCAATTTGTAAATAAAAAAATTGTATTTCAAATAAATACAACTATGCATAGAAAATAGGAACTGCATAGGAAATACCAATGTATGTTGTCATTACTATAAAGAATAATATAAACAATTACAAAATAAATAATTTTTATGACACACAAAATATATTATAACTGCCAAATTCATTGTGGACGTAAACAGTGGATGAGCAATTTGTACACTACACTAATATCTACAAGACCAATTCACAAATTTTTAACTAAAGTTAATCCATCTTTAAAAGTAACACAGATAATTGTAAAAAAAGAATAAAAAAACGAAAATAAGTAAAATATATTAATAACAAAAGTGCCATTTAATATTCATAATAGTTAAAATAACTGAGAGCCTTGATACACATTTATAATACCAATATAACTTCTGTTGTAAGACACTACTACATTTGACATTTTGCTACAACTTAAACACTACAAATTTAACTATTCCACATAGAGCATACAATGACTGGAAGCAGAAGATCCCAGTTCATTTAATATAGGGAATTCTATAGTGAGCAGCGACTGAACTGATCTGTATCGCCTCACGGTGCTAGTTTTCCGTGAACGAACACGTCGCCACTTATGCCCCTCGTTAAATTCGAAAATTGGTGGAAAATCAAGGCGTCATAAGTCAGGGAATCGTAAGGGGTCTTCTATATAGCTCTCAGGAATCACAAAGAGCTCGGCGGGAATGTCATCTCGAAAATCAAATTTCTGAAAGGTGATTTTTGCTGTGACTGTAGGTAGAATTGGTATATCAATCTTTACGGGAAATCCACTAGGTAATTTCATTTCAACAAATTGTCGTAATTTTGCAAAATGTTTGAACGGTGCTATTACTTCAAGAACATTTAAGAGCATCTCCACACTGAGAGGGAAGTCATCACTCATTGCTATTGTGGCTCTAAAGTTTCTGGATGACTCTTTGTAGACAAGATCCCTGCCAAGGCTGGGATAGAGACCAGGTTCGGATGATATGTATGTGTTCCAGTCAACATTAGTCTCAGGTGGAGGGTTTAGTGATGCCCTTCGAGTAGGTTCACCATTGGTGTCTAAGGTGTGTGCATTACCTTTCGTCAAACTTTCAATTATAGCCTTGTTCTTTTGTAAATCATCATTAGACAGATGTTCCCTCCTTTTCCTTGACTCTAGAACCAATCCTGTAATGGTGTAAATGTCACTCCTGTACAAGCCGGCCACAGTTTCCTTTCTGTCTTCACGAAATATCCAACCAGACTGAGCTCTTGCAAATGAAATTTTTTTGGTGGACATCTGTGCCGCCATAATGTCGCTAGACATAAGAATGTCAACTTCATCTTCTATTTCCGTTTCTGTCTCCTCATAGCGCACTTTCTGGTAAACTCTAGCTTTGTTATCTATTACAGTGAGAGATTCACTAGGAATCTTTTCTCCTTGAAAAATAAAAGATATATCTCCCCTTTCCCACTTCATGTCTGAAAAATCTACTAGTGTTGTGTCCAACCGGATTCTCGTTCCACATTTGTAGATTTTACACACATCTGATGGCAATATCCTAGAGACTAGAGGTACCCATGAGTGGAAATCCCATTTTAGCTCCATATAGAAATCTTGTATTTGGGTGAGAGCTCTTATTAAATCTGGTCTTCTATGTTCCATCTGTTCCCGCGCCTGCTGTTTAAGTTTACGGACAAGCGAAGATATAGTTTGTCGGTCTCCATAGCTGATGGCCTCGGCGAGCGGCGACCAGCCTGCGATATTTTTCACCTTAACGGGCGCACTATGCGCAAGCAGCAACTGTATGCACTCCTTGCGACCTAGCATCACGGCCAGATGCAATGCGGTGTTTCCATGTTTATCCTTGCGAGCCACATCGTTGTTCCTCAACAACGATGACAGCTTGCGAACATCACCCAGGAATACACATTCGTGCAAAGGATATGACTCCTCTTCTTCCGCACTATTAGTAGAATTAGACATTTTGAACGGTACTACACTTCTAAATCATAACTGATAGTAAATAAACTGAACGCTGAACGGAACCAATTTTGAATAATCTAATCAATAAGATAAGATTATAGTTTCACTGGAAAATATCTCATATTTGTATAATTTCTATAGGAATGGACGATAACGTTCAGGAAATTGTTTTTCATAGAGACATAATTATTTTGGAGACCATAATACTATTTATTCATACACACTAAATTATTTTAATTCCTGTGAGAAAAATATGCGTATCCATATCCATTGTCAATTTACATCGTTTCTACTCTGTGCAAACTACAAAGCATGTTCTAGAGAATAAAAAACGTAACATATTCCGTCCTTTTCTTTACCAGACTGTACGTAATAAACTATCCTGTTGTCTTCTACGATTATGTTTGAAATATGAATTTTAAAAATAATCCCACAGAATATGCTATAATGCTAAATTAGTGATTGCGAAAACTTGAAGCTATATTTAGTATTGCCATATTAACCGAAATATCTACAGAGTTATCTTAGTTTCACTCACGAAGGTGTAAGGAGTAATCTCAAAAAAACAAATATATATTTAAGATTTGGGTATACTTAATCATTTTGTAAAATCCTTAGTACCAGCCCCCATAACCAAAACCGTCTCCTCCTAAAAGCATTAGAAGGATTAGAGGATAGATAATATCTCTGTCCACTTTATCTCCGCCTCCTCTTGTAATAATAACTGGAGGTTGATTGTATCCGTAACCATAAGGCGCAGCGCCGCCATATGGATACTGACAATTCACCGAACACACCTAGACATAAAATGTTTGGTTTGAGAGAATTTTAAAAAGAATTATATGTAAATTTAAGTATCAAGCTACTTACAGTAATAATGGCCAACAAGAAGCAGATGAAATATTTCGGTGCCATTGTGTATTAATTATATTTACACTTGTACCCAGGAAATATCTTTGAAACAAATGTAATTACAATTTAATTTTCCTTGTTTTATATTGTTTCTTACGCAATTGGACATGTGTCATGATAATGTGTAGGTACTTACTGTTTTTGTGCTACCGGTCTACCTTATTTATCAATATGGCGTCTAGTTTAAAAAGCACGTATTATTACTAAATAATTTAAATAATCGGCTACATGTTAGCCATTAACACAATAATAAACAGGTGCACATGTGTGGATATACTTAGTTATACAGATAGTCTATTCTAGATAAATGTAGAATTTTGAACTTATCAGTAATAATCAGCAAATTATTATAAAAGAAATCACAAGCCCCTCTCTTAAGGTGGTAGCTCAAGGTCCATTTTCATACATTTTGTTTCGGCTTTAATCTGGGTAACTAAACAAGTATTGGCAAGTAAAGAATTTAAATTCACGTCTAGTTAGTGATTAGTTCTCGCAGTTGAAAGAAAAATGTAAAATAATTAATAATCATGGATATTTCGGCCTTTAAAATTTAATATGACGAAATTTTAAAGGTAGAAATATCCATGATTATTAATTATTTTTACATTTTTCTTTCAACTGCGAGAACTAATCACTAACTAGACGTGAATTTAAATTCTTTACTTGCCAATACTTGTTTAGTTACCCAGATTAAAGCCGAAACAAAATGTATGAAAATGGACCTTGAGCTACCACCTTAATTAAAATCTGGCCATTGGATACCATATAAGTATTTTTTTTAAATACATGGTGCAAAATCTACTCTACTGTAGTCAAAAGTGGAGTCACCGAATGCACGCATCCACGGAAGGGTATTCGTGGCGGCACTAGGTACACAGTTAAGTGTGTATACTTTATAGTTACCGATTCACATCCAGGCCTATAAGGGCTCGCGAACATTTCCCAGCCTTCTCCCTTCCCTTCATCCTAAGAGATTTCCTTATCCTTTCCCCACTCTTCTTTCCCAGCTTTCCTCCAGGTCCCTGAAGTCGCTCTGTCAGATACAAAAAAAATATTAAGTTATAGCACATTCTTTCCCTAAATATCGAGCAGTACTTACTTGATTTATTCAATACGTCACCTCAACATTCTTATGGTCCTCGTAACACATTTTTATGCATGTTTCAGCAAGGATTTGACCGCCTTGATATATACCTTCATGTCAATAGCTCCCTTTAGAGTTTAGACAATCCAATCTCTCAAAAACGATCTAGAGAAACTTACACTATACATAATATATTGCCCGACGTGAAATTTGAATCCTCGTCATCAACAACTTTTACAAGCGTGTTGGCAGTACAACGCTATAATTTAATAGTTAGCAGCAGTGTAGCGTTTGGTCAAGGTAAAAAATAAAAGCTTATTTTTTTTTTTACTCTTCTTGCATTCCCCATACTGGCAAGGAGGGGCGCGCATAACTTTTTTCTTGAAATGGTCTTTTGTTCTTTTTTTGATATCATTCTGTTGCTTTGGGCACCAAATTTTGGGTGCGCTCAGGGTGAGAAGAACCTACGCTCCGCTACTGAGAGTTAATATTAATAGATACGCCGGAAACGTTTTCATAGTTACTTACTTAGAGTAACCTCTATTATGTAATATAGATGTTTTCTGACATTATATATGTTAGAAAGACACTATTGTATTGCTTTGTGGCGTGTCGCGTTTGTAGGAACATATCGATTTCGCCCTTAGCTAGATAAGGTATGTTGTATCGCGGGACGATATATTGGGAAATACGGACACTTACTTAACTTCGTATTAGTGCCGGTTTTAGGGTGGGGTGGACCAGACGATCATTGAGAGTGCTCCCTCCCCCGGACACTTAAAGCCGGCCCTGCTATAAAGGCACTGTCAATTGAAGGAGATAAGGATAATGCCCAAATTGAATTAATTACTTACACAGATAAATTCTTTGGCCTCTAAATATTTCATAGTTTTGGGTGCACGCAATCTGGTTGAGTTCAATGCTAAGAAAACTCAAGTGTGCACGTTCACACGGAAAAAATCCCCGTTTTCGCTCTTCCCCAATCTTCGGGGCACTCCACTTGTATTGCGGAATGGCCTAAATATTTTGGGCATGGATATTAGCTGCGATCTGAATCCAAGGAACCACATCGAGAGTGTAATATCTGCCACAGTCCGAAGAATCGGAATTCTGAACAGGGTGCAGTGATATTAGATACATGCCCGGTCAGTTTTGCCGTTTATATAAGGCACAAGTGCGGCCGGGTATTGAGTACTGCTCGCACCTCTGGGATGGTTCCGCAAAATACTTGCTCGATGCCTTGAACAGATTGCAGCGACGGGCTATCCGCATTGTAAATGGTGCAGACGACATAAAAAATTTAGAGCTACTGCAGTTCAGGCGGGACATTGCCTCACTGAGTATCTTCTATCGTCTGTATAATGGTGAATGCTCCGAAGAATTATTCTATCTTCACCTGTTCTTTCTAGAACCACGCGTGCTGGCTTGAGGTACCATAGATAGGTGGTGTTTTCCATGTCGGCGCGAACCAAAAAGTTCGGTAATCATATCTGTGCCGAACCATCAGGCTGTGGAATGGTTTGCCAGCATACGTGTTCCCTCCTTACTATAATTTGGGATCCTTCAAACGGACCGTGAAGAAGCAATTATGCATGCCGGCATGACTGTGCTGAGTGTCCAGAGATGCTGGTATCTTTGGTCGGTCGGCACTATCTATAAACTTCACTTCGTTTAACATCATGTGCAGTGAAGCCACTTTGCCGAGCTAATAAAAAAAAAGAAGAAAGAGTGACAGAGTGTACCTCGACACGACACATTAATAGTTGTATTTTATACATGCATATTAATTCTTACCGTCACTCCACAACACGAGACATGCCTAAAGAGTATGTACTGTTATCTTCGTTCAATATAAAATATTAATTACTGTAACGCAAATTTTTGGTTAAATATAATTAAATATTGTCGAATACATAATAATGTTAATTCATTAATTAATAGTATTACGTAGTACATAACATAAGTTTATTTTCGTAATAATATTTTTCTCTACAACTTTCAGTACATACTGTACTGATAGTTCTTTCCGAATAAAGCTTTGGACTAAAGATTATTATAATTTAAAAAACAAATAATGTCGTTTTTTTGTTACTATATGTAGAAGAAATATCTCAGAACAATGACAATCTTGTTCTGAGAGAAATATATTCGAAGAAAAAACGAATATAGCAGAAAATATGTAATTTCGAGTGGCAATGTCTACTCTGTTATCTTAAAGTTATCAAAAGATGGCGCTTGCAACATTGTTTTGGTTTGATTGACTTTGATTTGTAGCGCAGAAAAAACTTGGATTCGCGCAGAATTAAGATGTACAACGCGTTTAACAGTTTGCATGAAAATATTGCAACGAAATATAAGAAATGATAAAATAAGTCGAACTATTGTGTGCGTGTAATTATCAAAGTGCTATTTGATAACAATTGGTTTGATCCGTTGAAAATGCACCGAAGTCGCTAACTTCTCATGTCGGAATCTGTACTATACAATTTTAAAGATAAGATTAGTATTGATTGAGGATTTTGTTTGGATTTTAGTTCAATAAAAGACGGTTTCTTTAAATGTTTAAAAATAATCTACACGTCGTTATCATGATTACCATTGTTTGATATAAACTTATATTGTTCTTGTGTCTTGCGGCGTTGTACGTGAAAATAAAACTCCGACTTCGGAAATTGTTCAACGCCAGTTTTTAAGAAGAATTGAAATATGTAAGTATTTTAAATATATAATAATTTAATATTATGAATATAGAAACAAAATATATTTGGTAATGGTGGTCTGGGTGAGTTAAGAAATAAATTAGATTCTACTTGCGTATTAGTTTCGTAAGGATAAGTAAATAAATTACGATGTTATAATGTAAGTATAATGTATAAAATTCGTTTGCATTTCAAATGATACTCGCATAGTATTTTCGACGACAATTAAACAGGATTGTTGAGGCTTGGCTCTGTCAATACGCTCCTGATGTTGACGAATGTAAATATAGAAGATTCATATTAATTAAGCATGATTGTTCGATATAACAAAATAATAAATGTTTATCTATTGAATTGACATATATTACAGGCCATATATTAATACCAGAATATACATTACCAACCGAAAATATACTACTACCCAAGAGAAAGTAAAAAGTCATGTGAGTCTTTGTCTGCCATCCCTTATACAATTTGTGTGAAGGCTCTGTGCAACACTATCTTTTGTATGTTGCAGGAATAATTTCTCTTAGTCTTTACAACTGGCTTTTGGCATGACTTTCATGATGATCTTGTGGATCCAATTGTGGTCATATCATGTTTGAAAAAATCCTCATAAAGTGTTACCCAATCTTTAAATTTAATCCAGGACCCAATGTAATGCAGTCTTTATAGTCTGTCATTAAATCAAGGAGACAAAAGACAAGTCATATTGTTCACAAAAACAAAGGAACTATATACGAAAAAAAATCACATACAATATTAAATGTCTGAATCCAGTTATGCATGTACATACAATATCTGATAAAGCCAAATTATGCCTTATGTTCCACAGGCATTCAGTTGCAAATAAATTTCACCTGCATTCTTTTATTCATTTTAATGTTTTATGAAAATTTCTGTTTTTATTTCAAGCTTCTACTTGAAATAAAAACAGAAATTTTCAAAATAATTATGGAATAATCAGAAAAAATAACACAAATGAAAATGACCCCTCACACAGTCACACAATATACAATATACACTCTACTATATGTCTACTACTTACCTACTGTGCATATACCCTTATTGGGTAATCTGTCTAATGATTGACATATCATAAAACATGATAACTGTTAAATATGTCTTTACAGACATAGATTTTAACAATGACATGACACAACTGGCCTATTTACATCCCAATACAACGATCATAATTGGTTAGCAATTGTGAACCTTGATTTTGAAGGTTAATCTGTTTGGTATCGGCCCAGTAATCTTGACTCGATCCTTCCTAAGCACTAAGTAAACAGATTTAGTATTTATTATTATATATTATGATTGTGCTCCAAATATAGCAATTTAGTGTACAATAGTGGTTTTGTATAAGTAGTATTATGTTTCTACTGTGTTAGGGACATTATTTTGCATCTTCTGTGAGGTAACTACAATATAGACAGTATTATGGTGTCCACTACATAATTATTATAGGTATATAGTATATTTGTTTAACTTGACTTGTAATTTGTCCGAATGCTGATAAATATTTAAAATGGGAATAATATTGGCTTTATTCAATCATTCAATGTAATCAGATTAGGTGTAATCATTTAAATAAGAAAATGTTTAATTTTAACACCAAAGAACACTTAGATGCATTAAAATTTAAATAAACTAATCAATATGTTTACAAAACTCAATAAACTTGTTGTGTATCACAAACAGATTTTGGCCTTATCTCAGCATAAACTAAAGGTTATCTCTTGGATATATTATCAGTATGTGTTTTCTCCTCAATGTGGACAGTTTACTAGTTTTAAAAGACAATAAAATAATTGGAAATTTGATTTAGAAAATATGTAAGTGGCTAGTTTTTATATTGCTTTAACACACTTTCCTTACTGGAAACATAAAATATATATTATGTTTTACTATCTTAATGAAAACTGATTTTAAAGGCATTACACATTATATTACAGATAAAGTAAAGCATTTCTAAGAGTAATTTTTTGTGTGTAATAGATATAATATTAGTCATTGCTCAAAATGTGTGCTGTGTTGTATTATAATGACTGTATCAGTCACTAACAAGTCTGTTTTATTAGTATCATATTATTGGGTAGGTTTATTGCCAAGACAGGAGATGACTTATTTTCTCTGTGCATTACTGAACTGGCAACTCTAAGTATCAACAATTTAAATATAGGAATGGACATCTCTGTCATGCTTTGATGAACACTGCTTAATATATTAATATCAGTGCAGTGAAAACTTCTCATTTATAAAAAATAAGACTGTTTTACTAAAACTATTGTGGACTATCCCCATGCATTATTACATAAAACAAACATAAGTATTAAATATCATTTAAATTACAACAAGTATTGTGTTAATTTTTGTCCAACAAGCCAAACCACATCCTTATTTTATAATTGATTAAGCTGAGGTATATATCAATCGAATTATTTATGAAACAGAAACAGGTAATTCAATACTTGTGTTAGCCTGTATTCATTGTTGTATAGTATGTATTCATTACAATATGCATATGCCTATGTTCCTGTCATACTCTGAGTCGTATTTCTCATACCCCTTTTCCTTATTGTCGTAAGTCATTAACTGTTAAATCACATGCTCAACATCTTGCATGAATATAAAATTTGTACGTAAGTCCTCTCGTTTTATAGTACTTCTAGAGGCGTAGTGCGTACGTTGTTATTAAATGGTTGAATTGTTACTTAATTGTAATTCCACTAAAATATGTGTGTGAATAGTCGGGTACAAATAGATGAAGTTAGGGATTTTCGACGTCGAAGATAATTAAGGCAGAATATGCACCAGCGTCAAGAACAGTAGCTTTCCTTATCGTCCCTTCCCGAGCAAACGGCCCTGAGCAATCGTTCCATACTTGACTACGCGGCGCTTAAGTTTCGGGGGTGAATGTGCAAACTTGTACGAACAATTCAAAAAAGAGTATGTATTAAAAAATTATTCCTCTTTCTTGATTTTAACAACAGTTTTATTTGACACTAGGTGTTGTTCGCAGTTTCGCTTGCATGAAGGACTTCTAGCTACAAATCAGTCAATTATGTTAGAAATCGGAATAAAAATTAAAATATTTCCTACAAGAGTTAATTACCTAGATAAAAAGTAATAACACACATCCCGCCTTAATCACCGAAGGGGTACATAGAGGTGTGACCACTACACCCGCTTGTTGTCTGTACGTTCCTGTAATAGGGGCGAGTCTATCATCATATCAGGCATAAATTCCAGACTCCAGACTGATGATACTTAGTAGAAAAACCCAATATCACTTTGTCCGATCCGTGATTCGAATGCGGTGGATAAACTGCGCACGCAAATTAACTATATCACCGTGGCAGTAATTTAATTTAAGTCCAATAATGATCACAAATTGGCATTTCTGGCACCAAAACTTCAGTAATTTTTGCTTAATAGCAAATGTAGTATCAGAATTTTTAGGCTTCCTATAAAGTTTCTGATTTGGCTTAACGACTATCATTTGGCAACGTACAGAATCAAAGGATTAACGTTTTACACGATTTCCGAGCACTATAATTAACCACGTGCAACAATATGGCCATATTGTATAAAATGTACCTTGTATAATGCAAGTGTCGCATGCAGCGAGCACTGAACACATAGCCAGTATGAGGTTATCGGATATATTGTGGAAAGTTAGTTATTCTATAGCGATCACTGAACTCATTGGGAAAACCATGAGATCAATCAAGAGAATGTGGTGGCACATGGGTAATGGCACGCTTGAAGTTAAGCCAATTTTAACAGTACAATAGGCCCACATAATTGCGGGGATGTAATGGTTTCATTTACTAACGCAATGTCAAAATGACCCTGTATATCTCAATTTCTGCAAAAAAATATAATATAGAACTGGTATGTGAGGCAACAACATGTTAGTAAATCATAAGGTTTACTTGTAGCCTGTAAAACAGAAATATTACCCGATTTTATAGCCTTGCAAACCAGCAAGGAGATCTTCTAATGTTAAGTGTCGTGTAGTACACGTCCAATAAATATAACATTATGCTTCTGTAATGACATGAAGATACATATAATTATTGTGAGTGTGCTCTCCCAATTTAAATGATTCCAAAATAGGAAAGGAAGGGTATACGGGGTCAAGGAAAGGAAGAATAGTGATTGGGGCTTGAGCAGGTGGGCATACAGAAATCTCACACGCCATAATATGAACTCTAACAGCAACTTGCTACCTAAAGCCTTTTTTGCAGAATTGTAGTATTTAATTTATCATTAATTTGTTTTAGTTTTTTTATACACGCCTCCTACGGTATAATTTAATGGCTTCATTTCCTGGTAAACATTATTATTTATTAGTGTTTTCACTAGAAACTAGTTTTTGTTCACTATAATTTGGTCGCCATTTAAGTACATTTTGGCGTAATACAGTTGTTACTGAAAGTCGTTAAAATTGCACAATATCGCTAAATTGTAGTAAAACATAGGCGCAATTGCGTTCGTACAACTTATGCAGCTTCATTTAATTAGGTCACATACTAACTTATTATACATAACATGTGCGCGACGAATATTGTTATGTCGTCCTAATAGTATCCAGCGTGTTATCTGTTTACTAATATTATGCATTTACAAAAGTTTGCGAGGATATTTTAATGATTGTGATAAGTAAAGGTAGAAACTTTTCAACGGATTTAGTACACGGATTTATCAAATCCTGGTAGTTATTATTTATACCTACCGTAAAAGTATACACTGGGAATTATATACCGGGAAAAGCCTTTAACGCAGGCGTATTCGTGAGCAACGCCTAGTGGATAATGACTAAAATAAATGTACCGATTAAAATACATACGCAAACGACATGGAACGGATAATTTTTCTGGTACGGTGTAGCCATGGACGCCAGGAGGGTAGTGCAAGTAGGTGCATGTGCACCCCCTTGCCCAGAAATAAATTACAAAAAGTTTCACTGAATAAACCTGCAACAATGGGAACTATCGATCACAGAGGTTTTTTCTGACAAAGCATTTTCAAAAGCTAGCACGATTTGAATTTGAAAAGAAAATATGATTTTATGTAGTGCAGTGCCTAGGTGCTCATGCACCTCCGTAAAACTAATCTTGGCAGCGCCCATGGGTGTAGCTATGCAGTCGGGCACAAAATAATATATTCGTTGCTTCAGCAGTCAATAAATGCACCAGATGGTCGATATCCTGCCTAACATCAATTCTTTTAAGACGAATGTCAAGAACTCGCAGATTGCAGGTGTTTCCAGTACTGGTGGAAAAGTGTTTTTTTTTTTTAATTATATATATATCTATTATATAAAATCATTATTAATTTTAAAATTACATGTACGCGTTATATCTACCAGGATATCATGCCTGGCCTCATTGCTTTATAATGGATGTATCCCAATTTAAACATTTTTTAAATGCTTGTTGCATGTTTTCGTCTGAGTCTGCATGTCGGTAAAAGGTCACTGTAACCTTGAATTGTATACTGCACATAGTTACAAAAAAAATATTAACATTTCTGGAAATCATTGCTGTTCTACAGGATGTCCTAGAAAGCAGTGTCAAGCGGAAGTCCAGAGATAGAGCACCCGTGGGGTATCCGAATCACTCCCAATGTATGTTCCGCGATTTTTCATAGTTTTCGAGTTATGAATATTTTTCTGAATTTTTGAGAATATTCGATTTGAACGATTAAATGTTTTCTTTTTAAAAAAGTAGAAGACTTATTCGTGATTTTTTTATTGCAACTGAATTTTCATTAGTTGTACTTTTTTGCTAAAAACAATCAGCTTCGTAACTTTAATGAAAATTATGAAAATGTTGGTGTAAAGTGAAAAACTTACGTTCTATGAATTACAACTTAAATTTTCTTCTTTGAATTAAAATACTAAACAGGTGACTTCGTGGTTCTAAGGTAGGTCAAAAACTTCTCCAGACTCTCAACTTACATATTCATTAAAAAAACATAGTCCTTCATGGGCGCCATTTTTGCTAAAATCAGCCTTAAAAGACAGCAAGGTGGAAAATTCTTAAAATTTGCCATTAGATTACAATTTCTTTTTTAACTTCTCACCATTCCTAAGGTTAATTAATTTGTAAACTAACCGAAAATTACTGCAAAAAAGCTATAAGTTAAACATTTGGCATATTCTTGTGTTTAAGTTCAATTAATTGTGCATTATTCGTTCTCGTGGTTTAAAGTTTGTAAACGTTGGTGTAACCGTTAACCGTTAACCTTAACGTTGGTTTTACCTGCGATTACAATGGGCCGAGGGGATAAAAGACCGAATTATTGCTATTATATATTATATATATAACACACATTTCCATCAACGTGATTTAGATTTTTGTCTTTTCAACTTCGTTTATTATACGGTATGAGATTTAGATTTGGTTTTATGAGTGACATTAGTTGTTCACTCAACAAGCAAAGATGTAAATACTTTTTGGTTTAATTGAAGATCGAACTGGGTTAAATATGGTAATGGTAACATCTGCGTGACAGAATTAGCTTGGACTGATAAGTAGGAATGTATAAAAAATACTAACGGGACATAATAATAAATGTACAAAAAAAGAACTTTTTTGTATATGTACCCATACACATTTCACCGGTGGACAAAGAAACACTGCACCGATGGTTATTTAAGTTTATTTCCTTCCTAACAAGGTTGTCGTCATAGCCGACAGAAATCTAAATCTAAGCAACTTCCTCGAGGTTACAAAACGAAAACGTACACAAATTAGTCAACTTCGAATCTCGTCTTTTCCACAAGATTTTAAATTGCTAATGTTACTTACAAATGGACGGCTATTCATCATGTCTTTCTATTGTGTTCAGTAATATGTAAGATTGATTTCATGTTAACGAAGTGGCACCGGATACCATACAGTGCATATATTAAAAATTGTTATTTAAATTTTTGCTGGATTTGCACAATGTTTTCGTAAGCGTAAAAGAATGTATGCATCATATTGTATATTAGTATCAACACTTTTTCCTCGTTTTTAGATAAATTGTTTTTATCGCCGAATGAATAGACGGCGGCGCAACTCGTGCTCGTTCGTGTATTCGTCGTACTTTGATCATTTCATGAGGTGACATGTATCGAGCTTATTGTCTCATCATAATGGGTACAACCCCTTACCAAGAAAACTTATGTGTATTGTTTTAGTTTTAAAACTCACCAAACTTAATTTAATCACATGGAAATTGAACCCAGAACGTTACGGTTTACTTCCAGCCTAAGGTGGCTGCCATTGGACCAATGTTTTAATTGCAACATTTTATTTCGTACACACCACAGTTTTTTTTTTATTATTTGCTTTTCTGTTTTGTTTCGTGTAATTAATGCGATTCTCTGAGACTCAGATACTGAAAGATTCCTGTAAAATGTCCTCTTTTCGTTTTAGTCAGAGAGGGTGTGCAAGTTCGATAGTCGTTACTTACTCGTTTGCTGCGCTAATGACATGACGAGGGCTTTTCATTTGTACTTTGCATTGTGATTTACATGACAGAGGTGACATTTAATTAAACATATTAAAAAATATGTCTTACCGTATTCCAGAAAAAATAATACTTTGGTTTTCCACAACCTCATAAAATTTTATTATTCGGAAAATAGCGAAATGACTATATAGTTAAATCAATGGCTGATGCAATACAAGTTTTATGTAATTACCCACTATGTCAAATTACTAATCTTTATTTTGTATTCTTTATAACACGCAGGAATATGCCAGTACCTACCACAAAGTGAAGAATACATTGGTTAGAATATCTAGGATCACTATCAAATCTCCGGAAAAACTCGTTGATTAAATGTTTTGTTGTTGTCGTCCATACCACTGAATAAACTCTTGATATTTGTCATACATTACTACTATAATAAGCGTTTTGTCTAGAGGTAATAACATCGAATAGCAAGTTTAAATCGTCTCCTTTGCTTGTCGCACAAAGGAAACTAGAGTTTTACTCATCAATGTTACATCCTGGTATTGATAGTAGCTTGTATAGGTTTCCGATGAGTTACTATAGGATTGGTGTCGCGGAACCTTCCTGTGATTATATAGAGGAGGCGGTCGTTGCAAGGGTGGGCGCCAGTAACGTGCGCCGCCCACTTTGTTCACCACCAGCCTCTCCCTTCCCCTCATCCTTCGTACCCCGCATTCCGCGCCCCGTGTTTAGGTTGCTCCATCAGTCGCACGGCACCCGTTTTCAGAGTAAACCGCGTCCGCGTCATGCCGAATGACCCGCCAGCACTTCATCACATGAATTTCGTACTCTTTCGGTTCGTTGCATTGAAGCATGGACCACTTTAGATGCTTATCTGCACATCATTATTCATTAATCACGGATATTATCACTATAGACTTCATAGTTTCACCATGTTTAGATTTTTATGATCATTATTTACATGTGGAAATGACGAGACCACATTATTTGTTGTTAAGCAAGATCAAACCCTAGATTGCTGATAGCTGAGGCGAACTTGTTACTCAGGAAGCATTTGTATAAGGTGTAGATATTGTGTTGAGTAGCTTTTTGACTTAGGACTGCTTTTCGAATCGTTACATTAATTCTATAGAACTAATAATTTTGCAATTTTGAGGGAATTGGTCAAAATATCAAAGCCATTTATCTGATAGGGGTTGTCTAAAGTGAACACATTATTATAATTAAATATTTCCCTGCTTCAACTTGTGTAATGATATCATTGTAGCTTTCAAATATTTTTAGTAGTGTTAATTTTATTTTGACTTATGCAACTGTATTTCCGAAGCGGAGTGTTATGATCAGTATGGATGCCTCGTCCAATGTGTAGTTTACAAACTTTAGACAACAATTCCTAAATATAAAATTAAAAAGTCAATTGACAGAAAACAGCTGATTGTCGTTTCCACGTTGGGCGCCACTGAGTAGCAACAGTGAGCAGGCGCGGTGTAGTCACAAGGTCGTTCGTATCGAACGGCACCGCTCTAATTAATAACAAATCGCACTTTCTAATTGTCGTGCTTTCATTGTCCAAAATCCGTAATTTTCCCGTACGATAAATCAATCTCCGTTAACGTTAAAACATTTATAATACTTACGTTTATCAACTTAATAAAACATACATTCGAAGCAAAATATTCGCTTTTGATGAGTTTTAACTATAGAATGCTAAAGTGCTAAAAGACAAATATCTCTTCCTTTTAATATTAGTAAGTTCTTATCTTCACGAGATTTTATCCCCATAAATATTGTGACGCCGCGTGTTAGTCACGCTTACAGCAGAATCAATCTATTCAATATGATAGTGTAGTATTTGTTAAAATATTTTGTTAATTTCGTCTTTACACTACATTGTACAAAAATAATAATTCCATAGCGTATTTTTATATAACTATAATAAATGAATCTCCATTTCCCTTGGTCATCGCATAACGCGTGAACGGCTGTACCATTTCACTATTTTTTTTGTTGTGTTTGTTATTGTCAGGAGAAGGTTCTTATGAAAGAAAAAATTCAAAAAATTTGGCGAAAAATTAGAAAAATTGAGAAAACTACGAACAGTTATATAAAATTAATATTTTGTTTGAAATAACTGTCAGCAATTGACACAATGCGCGCTGCAAATTCATAGTTAAGACGGGACAACGTTTGTCGGGTCAGCTAGTAACTTATAAAATCTAAGTTTCACATTAAAAAAAAAATGTACCTATGCATAGTATTTCACCTACACGAAAAATACAGTATTATATGTAAAAGCTTTTCAACATGGGCTCTATTAAATTAAATAAACGCTTTCCAATTGGAAAGGTTAACGTAGGCAATGTAAAAGCAGGGACCGTTCAGGTCGCGGAGGGTGAAGGCTCTACGGAAATTAACATGTCTACACGCCGAAAACAACGAGGCCAGTGCCTACAGTCTACACGAACACACCCACATGTACAGTTACATTTGGCCGGATATTGTATTTTTCTAAATAAATCCACATCTATAGGTGACACTGTTTAGTAAGGAGCCAAGTTTATAACGATCACAAATCGAAATATCTAGGATCCTATGTACCTAGGGCGATATAGCTTGTTACCAAGGTTACGAATGGTTGCGATCAGCTGGACTTACGTAAGGTGAGCTGGGACGCGGGGGTGTTGCGGGGCGCGCGGACTCTGGCAGTTAGGGCCGATCGATACTATACCCGCTTTCGCCTCTTGCTGTTTCCCCCCGCTGGCTTTAGTGTGTTCACACTAAAGTTTCTAAGCCCCTGTAGATCACGTGAGTGTCACTGATATATTCATTTTTTCTTAATAACGGGTCAACAAATATTTACCAATATTTATTTACCTACTACGTAATTATAGTTAGTTTTAATGAGAGAAAAATATATAACCGAGGACTTATGAAACGTGACTTCCTGTTAATGAGACTATTAGAAAAGAGAAACAATAATTAGCTGTATTTTATAATTAGCCAACGTAACATAATACTTAATTAGTATTCTGATATTTGATTGTGAAGATAGGAGTTTCTGTTCGATATGATAAACGGATCTAGATCTATCACATCAAATGACGAATAAAAGCTTGGCGACAGGTGTACCTACTTTTATTCATAATTTGATAATAATATGTTCAGTTGCGAAAAATTTCGGTTGTTAAACCCGAAGACGTCCCAATGTTGCTCACTTGGTTGAAAGCTTAAAACATTCTAAAAAGGACTCACACTCTATAGACGGACATATATATACATATAAATTCGTATTGTACACCACAATACGCGTAGATTCCGTTAGCTATCAGAAACTACAAGTTTTTCGTCTCAAGTCCCCGTACCAGAGAATGGCCAGCGAGCACATCGTCATTAATTCCACATCCAGCTCATCATCCGTCGCACTACGGAGACTGTTGATATTGTCAGGTGGCTAAAATCGTCGCAACCATATTTATATTCTACGGGGGTGTATAATTTTAGCAACATTTAAGTCTAAACTCAAAGTATGATAATCAAATGATATTATTATACTACATACACTCGTGGTAGGTACACTTACCATGATTTTTCATCAGCGGCGTTTCCGTTACTGTTTTAATACTCTTATCTTATTTGTGGAAATCTGAATGAAAAATTACAATCTAGCATAGCTTAAAGTTTAACATCGATTTAAACTGAAAAAGTATACCAGATAAAAAACTTTATCTGGTATACTGTACTTCTATATTTTAGTAAATTTTAGTAAAAATTGAAGTTTTATATCTGGCATACTGTACTTCTATATTTTAGTAAATTTACCAAACATTATATTAATTGATTAATAAATTATTAAATTGATACTGTATTTTATGTTTAAATCTGAGTTATGTTAATTGTTTTCTGTTGTACAGCTATAAAGCAATTTCACGTGTTATTAGAATCAATTTAAATAGCACAATGTTTTTATGCAGTTTACTGGGCTTAATACCTTTTTCCCAGAAAGCATTAGCGTCGTGTCCTGAATTGCAGTTGTGAGTATGGCTCCCAACGACTCTTAATATTTTCAAACAAGCGAGACTTGCTTAGTTTTTGTTATACTTATATATATAAATCAATTATATTATCGTTGTGGTTTCACCGCAAATAATTTAGACCATTCTATTGCTCCTTTTAATATTTCGATGTTTGACTAATTCGGTTCGGAATACCAAACTCTACTGATCAGTCGAACACACGCAAGTTAGGTGCTGTGTTACTATGGCTTAAGTAGTTAAAGTAAAAAGTCGCAAGAATAATTTTATGTGGTATGCTTCGAACAAAGTGGTAGACGCCACGGTGCAAACATAAATCTACGACATGAATTTGTGGCTTCGACAGGAGTGGTACTTAACCACTGTTTTTAATGGGGAAATCAAAATTTTTTGAGCTGTGTGCCTCTGTTGTATTGTGTGTGTGAGTGGGATTTCCTTTCACAATCCCTATTACTTTTTACTAAGGCTGGCAACGCAACCATGATGGCTGTGGACACTGGAGGTTACTTAACGTCACGTGACGTACTTGCTTCCTTGCAGCCCTATTTTATAAAATTGAAACAGCTAGAAGGCGTTTGAGACATATTAATTTTCGACCTATAGTCACCTAAAATGTGCAAAGGGACGAAAGTAATTTATTTTTCGCACGTCGTTTACCCTGCATAATGTATTCCTAGACACGTCTCCCTTTAGGAGATAATTTTAGCTAATCCGTACGCGTTCTGTAATTTCGTTTATCTTGAAAATGTAAACAAAATAGCCGGATGTATACTAACTTCAACATACGGTGTATTAAAGTTGTTGGTGTTCGTATTCAGTATGGAACACAATATATATACATATAACGTAGTAATTGCAGTTTCATTGCTCACAACAAAGTAATCATTTTAATATATCTGAAATAAACGTGACTCAACAATGATGTAGGATTAAAACAGGCATCAAAGTAAATTTTTAACGCTAAATACCAATGCTTATCGATGTTACAGTTGCTTGTTAATTTGGCACGCGTGCGCCTTATAATAATATTATATTCATTCATAATATTTCCTTCTTGCTAGTGTAAAACCAACAGGCGTTGTAACTTTTCGTTATTACACGATAATATAATGTTATAGATTACTTTTTATAGTGATATTATGATGGAGGCAACAAGGAAATATAACTTTCTTCGATTTTATTATTTTCGGAAAGACGGTGTCTATGTAAACGCAAAACATAATTTTATTTCTTTTTAATTGCAATTTCATATTTTATTTGATTTGTTTGCGATATTGCTTGACCACGCGATGTGTAAAAATGATTGAGCAGAATGTCGATGGGAACGCTTGGCTTTATGTTTATTTACGTGGCTTTGGTGGTTTCTGTTGTGTTGCAGCGCTGGTTTGTAGTGCTCCGGTGCAGTGGTGTGATGTTATTGTGGATGCAAAGCTGGTAGTGAGTGATGTCGCCGGTGCGGCCGCCGCCGCCAACGGTGCCGGCGGGTGCGGGCACGCTCCCGCCCGGCCCGGGGCCATCGCGGCAACGCTCTCTCAAAGACCGACTCAGAGAAGGCATCACCGGACCGTTTCATTGGCAGTGAGTTTTGAATAGTAAACAATATAGTGTGCACACGACACGCTGACACTTTTGCTTGTTCATAAATGCTTTTGGCAAGGAAGTCGCGGTTTCTATTGCAGTTTTGCGGAATGTGGTATGCACGTTGAAGAAAATCTGTTGCATGTTATATAAATAATATATTTTATCATACACATGCGTGGCATTTTATAGCATTTTTGTGTCAGATTTTATAATTTAATCGTACATTTAGATCCAAGTTTTAATAGCTGTTCAGTGAAGGAAATTTCTGTAGAACTGGCATTATTTCAAATGTCCGTGCGCAATATAAATTTGTTATGACAACCGACATGGCTATAGATATAACACATTGTGGATTTTGTAATAACGACATAGAATGTTACTGATTTTCAGTTTTAAATTACCTTTTGTGCACTGTTTTATCCTAGCGAAAGTGTTGCTATCTTAAAGGCCCTTGCCCGAGCAAACTTCCTTGAGCAATATTTTACAATGTTTGAATTTAACAATTATTCTATACGTAATGGTAAATAATAAGAACATAAACTCTTGTGTGAAACCAGGAATAAAATTGGTTAAAGAATGTGGCAAAAATTTATATTTCAAATATTGCAATGTGGAAGAATGGGCGTACATTGCATTGATCATTTCATCTCTTCCTTTCGCTTGCATCGTAATTTCCCATGACATCACAAAGATATTGCGACTCTTTTTCGTTTTTGGACACCTAGCCGTTTCATCAGCTTATATTGTCGATTTTAACCGCATTTGCATCGTGTCCTCTATGTTTGATTTTAAATTACGAAAAAACAAATAAAGACTTTAAAATAGTCTATTCGTTCCATACTTGACAGCGCGCGGTAACCAATTTATTGAAAATATAAATGTAAGATCTTTTTGAAACTTAAATTACCAAAATATTTATTTATATATTTGCATTTCATACATAATATCTTGTAAAGGCATTATAATGCCGAAGGTATGAAACATAGTTGTTACACGAAACTGATTTTAAACATAGTGTTAATACAATTAAAATATTAATATGTACAGAATATGTAAACAAATACATACGACACATACGAGTACAAACGAGGTGCATTTTTAACACTGGAATTAACCGCTGTAGCTACAAGAAAACTTTCTTAACAGACTGTCATATATTTTATATAAGAATAGGGTTATAGATGAAAAAATCTGTACAAACAATCCTAAAATGTTATTGCTTCTCAATACAAAGATTTATATTATTATTTTATTCTTGCATATAAAAAAATATCTAAAGCGATTTCGATGCAGTTACACGATTATTCACTCAAACTTTAATAATGATCCTACGTATAGATTAAAAAAAATCCATGAGGAAGGGAATAAAGATTGACCGAACAGTTGACACACTTTACATATTTACAAAAAGGAAGTGTTTCAGGGTCGTATATAGTGTATGAAAGTCGAGTACGAATATATAATAAACTAGCGGTTCCATAAACTTTATTACTCTCGGTCGCGGTTTATTATCTCGAGTTCATATCAATATCATGAGGAAACTGTTTCAGATGTTATTGCAGTTTCTACGACACATTGCAAATTAATACTAGTTTATATAAACAAACATACATTTAAAATGAAATTGCCAATACAGTTGTACAAATATAAGTTTTTATATTCATACGGGGAATTCGTTGGAAATATTTTCTTTAAAACAAACGTATTTTTCGTATGTTTAATTAAATTTTCCTAACTTGGAGATATCTAAATTAGCATGAATTATTAATTTATAAATTCACTATATAAAAAGCAATTTTTATTTATTTTTAGTATATATATTATTCATTATGCGAGAACCCAATCATCGCATGTTCTGCTACCCAAAAGGCCGGACTGGTCACTTAGTAGGTCATAATATGATTGAGAAAAAGAGATTAAAGAAAGCCGCGAGTCGTTCCCAGGATAAGTCAGATAGCAGTGATATTATTCATCCCTAATATGGCGTCATGTAAATAAATTATACAATAACATTCATGAAATGCTTTTACAATCAAAATAAAAGTATATTTGCAAAAAATATTCGAAAATAGCATTAGTGAAATCTTTGCTTTTTAGAAATAGAAAGTGGACAAAAGGTATATTGGACAATAGTCTAAAGAATACAAATGATTGTCACATTAAACATCGTGTCGACGGTATTGAATTTGTGGTGGCGAGGCGCTCGGTGGCGGCAAAGACGGCGTGTGCTTCACGCCAGTCTCGCCTGCCCGCTCCGTCACAACTCACAACGAATTCAATTTGCCAGCACGGTCGGGGATGCGCAATTTGTGCCGTGTACCAAGGTATGGCGGATTAGCTGCTTGTTGCCGTCACATTATGTTCTCTCGCCGTGGAATAATACCATTTAAGGCAATTTATCATTTGCCTGACGACCTTCACTTCCATTATGCGTTTGCCTTGCCAATTAGCTCTCTTATTTAACCATTTACAAAGTGCATTTGAATTTTTCGACTTAACAATGTTACGTTTGTATGACAGAAGAGTTAGGCAGATAAGACACTTCTAGCAAGAAATGCACCTATTCCTCGACCAGAGTAAATTCGTCCCATAATATAATTGGTCATTGGAGGTAAAGTGGTTAAAGGAGATTTTAATAATTAGTTCCATCGGAAAAATTTCGTGGCATTCGGTCTTCATGGGTATGTTTAGCCCTTAATTCCAGCGACTCGAGTGTGGAACGTTTCCGAGTTACATGCATTTTCTTAGGTAACTTACATGGACCATAAGTTAGACCATAAGTAGCTCATAACCTTGTCGTGTGTAGTTATACTGTCACAATATTTGACCACTTTACCCCAGAAGTTTATCGTGGTACAATAGTTCGTATATGTTAATACAGGAACCAAACGGATATAACCATGCTATAAAAACAGCGCATGTCTTTTTAACTATGTTTTGAGGAGCGTGAGCTGTCCAGCGCATTTCATATACTAAAGAATACGGTGCAACGTTACTAGCGCAGAGTTTAATAAGCACATTTCATTACATAAAATAAAAACAAAAATAAATTTTCATATTTCACTCTGTTTTAAATTTATATCATACGCGGCGTTGCTCGCGGCTGCAGCCGCCAGCAACGCCGTCTATTTAAAAATTATGTTATTTCCCATGGAAGCAAAATACCGGGATAAAAAGCCTATCTTAATCCAGTACTTGGTTTACCCGTGTGCAAAATTCATCCAAATCATAAACATACAAATATTTACAAACTTTCTCGTTTATATCAGTAAGAAGCAAGTAAGATCAGATGATGCTCACAGGTCCCTCCCTGGTAATATCTCTTTTACTTGGGATAAAGGTACATAGTCTATGGTTATTGTTTGGCTAATCCTTTGTCAGTTTGCCAATTTTCATCCTAATGATTTAATTACTTACATTAATTTAAAGAAAGCACGGAACCAAATAGCACAAGTAACAATATTTCTCTTTAGTGCTTTTCATGTAAACATCGAAACTACGGGAAACTCTCAAGCGCGCGATGCTCGAAGGGGAAAATGTTGAAAGTTAATTCATGCAGGCAAACTTTGTGCGATAATAAAAACAGTATAATTTCACCGGTAATTATATGTTTCTGTATGCGTTCGCAAGTAGTGAGTGGGAAGCCGCACAAATATTTGCGTTGTGCAATGCAGAACACTCCCTATCTCGCTTGTGTACACACCATGTACAGCGAATGTGGACTCCTTATCTCAGCGCCCAGCGGAGCAGCCTTCGCCGCTGACCTTCCAAACTAAATCTGGCTTGTTTATAATGTAATTTAATTAAAAACCTTATGTCTTGCCTCCCTTAGCTGAGAGCATGGTGCGCGCTTTACTGTGGTATGGTCATGAGCAGAGGGAACTCTGTTGTATATATCTAAGATATAATATCTGTAATAAGTTTAATCGTCTGCTGTTTTAAAAAACCGTATTTTAATATGGAAAAATTACTTCTAGGTTCCTCAAAAAAAAAAATTGTAATCTTAACCAATTAGTTTTTAGGACCTTATGTATGTATTCTTTTGGTAACTAGTAGGCACCATTCGCGAGACTATCGATTAGTAAATTGAAGTATCAACCATCCGTCCATAGTATACAATATTTGTTTGTGCAACTCCGTCGTGCATACTCGATGTGTCCTTGGCCGGCATAAAACGTTTAGCCGTCACCAAGCCGCTGTGGGATGAGGCAGGGGTCTGTCCCCTACACGGCCAACGCTATTGTTCCCCTCCCAAACCCTAGTTCCGGAACGTTCTCAGCTTTGCAACTGTTATCCATTGAATACGGCCTTATTATCTCCGCATTCTTATTTCGCTTGAGTGACAGTGGACTTGAAATTAAAATAAGTACGATTTCTATAAAATGCGTTACAAACATAGACATGAAATTGTAACGTATCGAATTGCTTTAGTCTCACGTAATTTATAAATGCGTAAATTAGATATTTGGTAATATTGTTGCTTGATAGCAACAGACGCAGAAACCGTTGAGTAGATTTGGATGGAATATGGATCACAGGTAAACCAAATTAACATTATAGGCTACTTTTGAACGCAAAAAACGTAAAGTGAAACTTTAAACTCCTTTTTTTTACCTTTAAGCTCTTTATGCCGGCGGAACTGCGAGCAAAATCTTGTAAATTGTAATGAATAACGTTAAAAAATCTTTACTTTGGCTTTGTCATTTGTTTATATTATTATGAAGTCTGTTACAGAATTTATTCTAGATGTCTAAGGACCGTATTAATAGGTGCAATTTCGCTCTGAAGTTCGATATCAGTTGAGAAGTTAGCCAGCATCTTAAGATCGTCTATTATCGCTATTTAATAAGCAGATTTCAACGTCTCAAAGATTAAGTCACAGCATCATATTATGTCGATTTTTGACATTTGAGTTTTGTTTATTAATCAGCGCCATCTCACCTGACAACAAGTAAACAAATGACAGCTCAAATTTTATTTTTTAAATAGTTCAATACAGTAAATGTGCTCTGAAAATTGTGCACAATTGGGCCGGCGCATATACGGCGGAGCGCAGTGCAGAAAATTGATGCCTGTCAAACTATTATCGACATTGCCTTTATTGAAATAGTATTAAACAGCAAATAACACATCAATGTAATGCAATTTATTCTTGAGAGAGATTTATTTATTAATATGGCTCTTAAAATCTCAGTGTAAAGTTATAGTTTTGTAATTAATTTGACCGTCATAGTAAAATGACGACAGTACTTTACAAACGTCATATTCTATAATGATATTAATGTTATAAATTCAACAACACTGAAATAAATTACTTATCTGTGTAAGTAATAAGTAAGTTGCAGTAGAATATTTATATTATACGTTTTAATGTGAAATGGAAAATCATTTTAATGAACACAGTAACCCACGGAAAGATAGTATATATAAAACAAAAAGATGAGCACAATGATTGCTGTTTACAATCAGAGAACATTTCCTCGAAACAATGTTTGCTTTTCATAAAATGTTTGTTCGTTTTATTATTTTCATCAACATGTATTGCACTAGATTATTTGAATGTTAATTTCACAGCGTTATTTTGCACGGAAATATGAACTGAGGAGAAAATTTGCTGCTGATTTGTCGAGTCTAAAAAATTTCATTTCGTTTTCCACGCTAACAGTAATTATAATTATATTATGCGGGCAAGCTTCCATGCTATTATATCATAGAAGTTCCTAAAACTTTTAATATCTGGGGTAAAACATCAACAAATACAAAAGCTATTTTATACTTCTTGTTTTAGAAGAAAACTTAAATGCGGTCAGAGAAAATGTTGTATGATTATCACAAATTATTTTGTTATCATTCTGCAGTATACCTAAAGAACTCAATTTATAATTATCTATATAAATATTTAAATTCATCGTAAATTAAATTCTAATTTTTGGGTTGGGTTTTCTCATTTGCTTAGTTTGCTTTGACTGCATGAGACGATTATGTTGGCGCGTTTTATAAAAGCCAGTTTGCATCCGTCCATTGTGTGTTGTGATGTCCGCTGGCCAGTCGTGATGATGTCGAGAGGCGAGGTCGAGCCACATTGTGCTCTTAACAGTGCTGTCACGCGCGCATCGCACCGCACAAAACGGCTAACATTGTACCGCGGTTAGCGCGTATAAATCAATTTCACGCTAAATGTATAATCCTATCCGCGACTATTTTCTCTTTTCACATTTGCATTTCAATGTCGGTTTATTGGATGTCGCCATAATGCATTGATGAAAAGCCATTGTTTTTGGAGCCGATATATTTCAAAGAATTATAACTCCACGTTCCGTACTGCGTAGTGCGTACACAACGAAAGCAAGTTTTGTTAGTGTTTTTCCTGTTGATGAAGATTTATTTGGGGTAATCCAAATTGAATCACCTCTATACATACGGTTACCTACCATTAATGTAGGGAGTCTTGTTGAGAAAGAGAGAGAGAGTATTTTGTTGTTAAGAAGTATTTTTTATTCCGTCCATTTTAGAGCATGCGGTATAGACCTTTTTTCCCATACTCATCGAGCCATATTAATGATTATTGTTTCACAGAAGCCCTACAGCGTTTTTCTCAGTTTTCCCGGTTGTCCATTGTCAGTTTTTTAAACTTCCAGGAGGTTGTCACATAATCATTGGTTACCAATAATAAAAAAAAATGGTCTAAACTTGTAAGGGCTATAGTATTACCTTGAACAGTTCGCGGAAGACACTGCATGTATCATAGCGCTAATTCGGGTACAGTATATAATTGTTTTATGAGCCTGACTAGAACAATTGTATAAAGGCATTTGGTGTGCGGTCTTAGATCTATCTTTGTGCATAATTTTATTTAACTCCATTCATTGATTTATTAAAAAAAAGTTTCCCTCACGACAATAATGTTTATGTTGAAACTATTTATTTATTATAGGGACTTATTTAGAAAGATTGTCATTGATTAACTTTCACATATGTTTTTACTGCGCATTAGCTAAAGATAAAAACAATGTGACAAGATAATAAATAGTCGAGCCCCCGGGCTTGTTGTTTGTCTCGTCACTTGTTCTTCTTTGATTGTAATTCAAGTGAACAGGATAAGATAGCTTTGTTTTGCAACAGCCTAGCTTAGCGTTTAACTGACAAGTGTCGTGTTTTATAACAAATATTTTTGCATTGTATTCTTCTTGACACCTTGCCCCTGATAAAGGAAATTCTTGATACTTTACTATGAAAGAAAAAGTAAATGTTTAAAATATAAAAATATTATCATTTATTATCTCAGCGTGAAAATAGTGCTTAATTTGGAATTCATGATACTTGTTATAGCTTGAAGGATAATATTTTCACATTAAGAAAACTCGACAAAAAGGTCAAACTTGAACAGGTAATTGACAACATTTCAAAATGTAAACATGCCTAAACCAAAAATACCGTTTCTTAATTTTTCCACTCTGAGTTCGATTATGAATTTTTAATATTTTTTTTATACTTAATTTCGAAGAAAAAAATTAAAAACCGAAAAATGCTTGATGACGTCACATATACGGTTGAATGAAATAGTTCCTCGGTCCACCTTACTATTTATTTTAAAAAACTAAGACACCGTCATTTGTCAACATTACAATACAAATGTCAATATTACAATAGATACGTCACAACTGTTACGTTCAAAGAGAGAGAGAGAGAAACAAAAAAACTGTCACTTCACTTCTTTTTTACTGCAAAGCAAAGGTCATTGCGTTTTGAACCATATATTTGACGTCATTTGGTGCTTACGTCGTTTTAGAATAAAACAAAATTCAAAGTGAAAATCATGAATGAAAATATCTGAATTTCGAAAAAAGACAAAATATAGGTCTCATAATTTTAGATCTAGTTTCATAAAATATAAACATTTGGGTATGTTGAAAAAATGAAATGTTGTCAATTCTAAACAGCGAACATAAATGGTATAAAGAAAATTACGAAACGATGTTCTCAGGCCGTCATAGCTAGTTACAGGCTACCTTTGATCGTTATTCCGACTACAGTGACACTGTAATGACATACAAACGTTTGTTCAAGCAATTTTAACATTGTTCGAGCAAATTCTGAGTGCAATTGAAGTTCCATTCATGCGATGCCTCGAGTTGCTCACGTAATTGAATGATTGGCGGCGGCGCCAGTTGGACACCTCTCGAGATGATGCTGCGCAGAGCTGCATCCGTGCGCTGCAACGCATCACGCCGTGAGCAATTTGTACCGAGTGGATCCCGTTTACTATCCATCTTTGTGTACTTAAATTTGTTTACGTCAGGCGCTCAGTTAACGAAAGGTGCATACACTCGTACGCTTAACTATCTAATATTAATTGCAGGCGTATGTCAGTTTAAAACGCTTTCGTGGTAAAGGAAATTTTACCAACCAAAAACACAAAATATATGTTACAATTATTAATTAATACAACTTATCGTTGTATCACCATTGGCGCCGGTATCTGCGATAAATGTTTTGATAGATAAAAATTCTGCAGTTGATTGTATTACTTTGTTGTGTTAATAATGTTTTAGAGTGGAAAAAAATAATTATATTTGTATTAATTAGCATCTGTTAATCCAATTTTTATCTACATGAGTTTTTTTTCTTTTCTTGGGTATGTACAAATAATCATATCGTGCTGTGTTTTAGGATATTATGTAAAGTTCAAGGAATGTACATTAAACGCGCATGCATATCATATTATGTATGTGGGTAATGGGTATGCGTTACAAATTGATAATTTATTATTATGTGATAACAATGAATGTCAACGGCCATATTTCAATAATAATATTTCATGGATGTTCGGATATTTTTTTGTATAATGAAAGATTCAATTCACGTTGTCCACAAAATGCATGGGTTAAGATATACGCCTGTCATTTGTCAACGCGAGTGTCGGTTGGAAGGTTTTCAGCGTCTCCAACAATGACCACCATAATTGATGAAGCCGTTTAAAATTTCACTTTGTTACAAAATACAAAGACGTGGCACATTGAAGAACGTAATTTGTCTTCAGATAACGTTGGAAAAAGTTTTTATAGTGAATCTATATGTCGTTATTGATATATGTTGTGTAAATCAATCACACTGTAAATTAATTTTGTGCTGTAGGCTACATTTGTACCTGTGAAGGTACGTCTTCAGTTGCTGATATTTTTTTTTACATAGTAAAGGGCCTGCGAAATTACATCATTTGGGTCGTTTGATGATAAGTTATAATCGCCACCCCCTGTAATCAACAAGCATAACAAACACAGGTGCTTTACCAACTTAAAAAAAAAAAGAATGGCGACCTGGGTAATATTTCGACTTTCGGCTGCCCTTGACGCAGGAGACAAGATATGCGTAGTTGTACTTCAGTATTTTGAGGAATGTTTGTAACACCCCACCCCCAACATTATACAAATTTTTCTTCTATTTTGCTCTACTACGTACATATTATATGCGTTTACATTTAACTACGCATGGTCTAGTTTTAAACTTATGTGACATGATCCGTGCATTAGATGTATACCATGCATATTCATGTAATACTGTTGCTTCCAAACTGTGCTCCATTAATGATTCTAAAGGCGATGTCGCATGACGATTTACAGGAAGCTCGTTATTCGTGGCGAGAGGACGTTCAGTTATATTTTTACAAAATATGCACGAAGACGACATTTGGAGTGCCGAGATCGAGTGAGTACTCGATCGATATTATATTTTTTATATCGCACACATTTTATTCGACATATTATTCGTTATCAGTGTTCTTTTCAATTTGTAATTAAGATCATGTAAAAATGATACGCGCACACTTTTATTTTAGTGTTATGCTAACATGATTCTTATTCTAAGGAACCATATAATATTTACCTCTTCGTACAAGCATTATGTAGGTGTGAGCAAACCTGTCAAGATAACATAGTTTGTTTGTAGACACTGTACTGCCATTGTGTGAAGAATACGCGACGCATCTGTATTTTTTTAGTTATAACCTTCAAACAACGTATCATAATTATAATTAATTATTGTAATCTTCCCGCTTGTGGTTGCGGGTGTATTCGTTGTGCAAGATCCACATTTACGACACTTGTATTGTGTCGGCGCTTCGCACTTGTTCGGTAGTCTGTATCTCATGAATCATGTTCTAGTTTTAATAAGAGGGAACCCTCAATAGGGCCCCGATTGTTTATCACTGTCGTGTAAATTATGTCGCCGGCTCATCGCTCACGTATCACAATGTTTTCGTGTTTACCGCGATAGTTTTCCACGAATAGGGTGTTGACCCTCATTCTTTTGTGTCACGTACACGTTGTGGTATTCAGATCAGTGAATGCTATTGAATTTCAACATGGAGCGAGTGGTCGTCCCTACTCCCGCACGATACCAAATCCATGTTTGTTGAAATTTCAGTTACGTAGCTCTGTCGCCGCCGCCCACGCCCCAGCCCTCGCCAGCGTGGCTCCGCCGCTCCTCTACCGTAGCGTACGTTCGCATTATTGCCGCATTGTCATGAATATTCATATCATCAAGCTTGCCAACCGGATAGGTAAGCGACAAATATTCGCCATTGTACGCGAAAATATGCAAGTAAAATTCACACATTTATAGATCCCTATTTGCCTCACATGAATATTCACGTACAGTTGATTATAATGTTAGTAAAAAGTTAATGTTTCGTTTAGTTTAGATAGAGGTCAGACTGGGTAATTTTTTGCGTTGCATATTGATCAGTTTATATCCCACTTAAGGAGTTTTTTTTTAATATTGATGTGATCTAGAATAATTACTAAACGGAATTCGCATCTAGTAGATATATATCAAACATGTTAAGGTATAGTAAGTAGGTTATAGTAGGCCAATGGTAAACAAATGTGTTGCAGGCGTGCAGATGAGTTGCACTTGCACTCTGTTTAATAAACATTAATCCTGGTACACGCGTGCACTGCACTGACAAGGACTGAATAATACACAATATTTACATGTACACACTACATACAAATGAACGATTGATCAAGTTTAAGGGCGCATAGACGCTTGCGTCAATATTTAAAAAAAGTTTTCAGATGCTATATTTATTGCTGATACCTAAATGTGATTTTCAAAAATTTTGCATCTTTAAAATATGTAAGGATCAAGATATGAAAAAATACTTTTTCATGTAGGTACTGATCTGTGAGTTAGGATTTTAACCGCCTTTTTAATTAACTTTGGAGCATGTTCATCTTTAGTCGGAAAATAGAGATTTATCTTGAGCTGCACCGATAATACATATAGAAATCTTGTAATGGAAACATACGATATATAATCTAATGTCGTTCCACAATGCCGTGTCAAGGAGCTGCTAAAGCTTATTGACAATATGACGCGTCCCGGTTGCATATCTACGATGAAAGCCGATACGGCTGCCATTGGGTTTGTCAACAAGGAATTATCTAAATGTGCGCAGTAGCAATGCCAGAAGAAACAAATATTATGAAGTCGTGATCTAGTTTGCTGTTGTAAGCCCTTTGTGTTTTTATTATAATGTAACATTGAGTTAACACAAGCGTAGTTCGGCTACCGTCATATAACAAAGGCAGTGTGGTAAAATTAGCAAAAAATTGAGGGTACGTGCCGTGTTAGAGCGAGTTCGTATGTACATACGGAAATACGGGGGTTGACCACTGTACATGCCATTGCCCATTAGGAATTGATCTATACATTACTGTCATAATTTACTTTATCGTTATTCATTTGTATGAGATTTTTTATCAACCTGTACATAATCTATTCATCGCGTACATTCATAATTAATGCTATTGGAACTATATTTCATTAGTTAGGTTAGGTTAGGTAGTAAAAACATAATAAATAAGGCTAAAATTGCCTATAGTAGCATTTATCCGCTCTTCTGTCGTTTAAACTTTTTAGGGATTTGCCAAATACGTCGCAACTTTTGATGACGAGATCCGCTTTATTCGGTGTCTTAATTAGAGAGGTTGCTAACTTGTTACATGGTCACAGGTTAAATACTGTAACAATATACTCAAGATATTAGATAAATTTAATTATTAAATTGCACACTCGCATAATTATACTCGGAAGATTTTAAATTTTAATCTGAATTTACATCGTTGCTTTTTCTACATTGTTCATTTAAAGAAGAATCTGAAGAAGTATGACGTTATCTGGGTTATTCATTGTAGTTTTACTTATTGCGGAATATTGTGAGGACGTCCATAGTACATACTAATATTATTACAAATATACCGTTATACATATATACAATATACATAAAAATAAGAAGTATATATAGTCTTGTTCCCAAAATAAGTAATTAAGCTTTAAAATATATTAAAACAAATTATATTGTAATTGCTTTTTGCTAGTTACGGTTATAACATTGCTGATATCATATCTTCGGCTTAAATGATAGTGATCGAGATTTATTGGTTATAACGAATATTGCGTGCATTTCTCACAGTTTTATGATATGAAAACCTATCACAGAATGATAGGAATTAATATAAAAGTTTTATATGGATCCGCATATCCGCAATTCAATGTAATCCGTTTAATTTATTGCATGACGGGCGGGAATTTTTGTACGTATCAATGTAAGTCTCGGCATACCTACTTACAATACCAAAGCTCCTTAATTAAGGATTAAAAAAACATCTCAATACTTGGTTATCCCCGATAGTGATTAATTTGAATCACTTGTGATTTATTCCATATTAGGTTTTGCCCGCGGGTTTTCGGAAAAGTAATTTCCCGAAAAACAAAACTCCATGTGACTTCTTTAGTTAAAATGTTTGTCTATCCCTGTAGGCTATACTAGCTCACGTTGTGACGTTAGTGCAGACTACTAAGAGCAAATATTTTTATGCGTATCGGTACCGACTATAGAGTATTCGCTGGAGTGACTCACTAAAGGTACAGTATGTTTATTTACAAACCTTTGACACCTTTGACGCATTTTATAGCTAAAGGTGCTAGCTAAAGCTAAAGAAAGTTAGTTAGCAACGTCACAACTGAAGGTTCACACGAGTACGATGATTCATACAGAATTGCACACACGTTTCTAGAGGCACGTCGCACGGATTTGTGTTTGATATTGATTTCCTGGTAAACGTTTACCATCTTTTGTTCACGTTAATATGACATGTATTTATGGAATAAAAGTAACAGAACCTCTTATTGTATGCAGTGTCTCAATATGCTTCTCTTTGTCATATTTGAAATGAATGATTATGTCAGTTAAAATATATTTATTGTATGATTGTGTTATGTTTATAAAGTTTCTTTTTATTGTAAAATTTAAAGTTTAAATTTATGAGATATCGTTATTCGCTATGATTTTTTAAAGTCGCAATTAGACGGATCAATTATTGCTAGCAATAATTGTTAGCAATTATTGATTAAAGAGGAACATGTGCAATGGGATGCACTTCTCGCCCGCGATGATGTTTACGAGTCTTGGCAGATATTCAAAAGACGATCATTGTTAGCAATAATTTTGTAAGTTATTGCTGGCAATAATTGGTCCGTCTAAATGAGGCTTTACACACGTTCTGGATATCGGATAGTTGGCACCGCAAACTAGATAATGGTAGCGTACTGTAATTTTGTTAGTATTTTTCGGGTAGCTTTCAAACTTACAGATTGTTGCGACTCTACCCCATACATTTACGATCTGGTGTCCGATCCTAATAATTTGACAAGCGGACGTTTTAATGTACTTTGGTTGAAGAATTCTGTCGGTAATTAAAAAAGTACTACATACATTTGTTTTTTAATGATAAAACTGGTAGCGAACACGCAAGTAATCAAATTATATTTATCTGTAGTGCATAATATGGCATCTATTTCCATACCTGATTCCATTTGACGAGACATAAATTATGTCTAGCCTTGCACTTAATCAGATAAGTTATCAATGTCACGGAAATGCAAATAATACGTACTATAAAGATTTGTGTAGCCCGTGACGACCTCATTAGTTTAGTTTCATAACAATCGCGGTACCGTTGCAGGCTGCTGACTGCCGGCACGCTCTTCCATCAACCGCTACAGAACTTACCGTTATTATATTTGTGTATTGTTGATCTACTGTACTAATAAAAAAGGCAATGTTTCATAAGTCTCAAGTGAATTCTATTTGACTATTACCGTATAAAACGGCTAATATATACAGTACTCATTCTATTAACATTTATTTGGGAGTATAGATAAGTGTGACTTTTGTATTTCAGCTTATACATTTATGTGTAAGCCGAAATACATAATAATTAATAGATCACATTGTATTATAACCTTATATCTATGTAAATATAAAAAGTACTCATATAAAAAAAAATGTGTTCAAAAAATATATTCCCATCTGTAATAGTCTAAGAGCCCGTGAACCCCAGACCTTCATTATTTTATAAAAGCTGAAAGTTTGTCAGCGCATGTTCCCAACACAGGTAACAACGATGGGCCATTATGAAGTTTGGGCTACAGTGGCTTTGGCAGGTACACGGTACTAAAGGTGTGTAAAAGGTGTGTGTGTATTAAAAACGTCTGGCTAACGAGGAAACATTATTTACGTATTACCCAAGTACTATATATAAAAATCAGCTTTAATACTATAACGTAAATAAAATTATAATTTCATGAACATTAAGGGTGTCTGGCAAGGGATTGCCACGATGTAAAGTGTCTGTCAATGAATAATGTGATTTTTAATAACTTTCTGAAGGTAATACCATAAAATCTCATTTATTATTTGATGAAACTAGATCGGTATTTTACACACATTTAGTACCGTGTACCTTTTTTTTTTTTTTTTTCTTTCGCGGAGAAAGTACCTTATTACTATCGCCCAGCTTTCGCGGGGGGCGACTGAGCGGTTATGCTGGGGTAACCGTGCCTTACGGCCCGACGTTGAGCCGCCCGGATTTGATGGTGACCTTAACCTACGCACGGCCTACCAGCTAAAACTCCGCGGTGGCCCTCTTCGGCGCATTTGGGACGGCTGCGGGCTTCCTCTGACGTTGTAGTGTCTAAATCTACGACCGCAGCCGTCCCTGCGCGGTGCCGCCTTGCGGCCCGTCTCCTATGGGGAGTTGAGAGGGGGGGGGGGGGCTCAGAAGCCCCCGCGCACCAAGACGCCTCCGGCGTCTACGGCAGTATGAGGCCAACTACACACTGCCGTCCATCCCGGGGGTCAACCGAAAAATGTGCAAAATGCACAAAAATGCACTAGGGCGGACAGTGCCCGCCGACGACCCCCTTCGTGGCCCCTATTAGTCGCCTCTTACGACAGGCAGGGGATACCGTGGTGGAATTCTCCAAACGCCCCCATTCCACAGGGCGGGAGTACCGTGTACCTGCCAAAGCCACTGTAGCCCAAACTTCATAATGGCCCATCGTTGTTACCTTGGGAGCATGCGCTGACAAACTTTCAGCTTTTATAAAATAACGAAGGTCTGGGGTTCACGGGCTCTTGCTCTATAAGACCTTTAATATGCATGAACATTTGATCTTACTAAATACATTGTATTATAAATGCAGAATTTAGTGAAGAAGTCTGGATATTTGGGTGCTTGTCAGGAGTAAACGCAGAAATATAACCTAATTGGATATAATTATAATTATTCTAGGTATTGGCAATTTACACCCATATAATTATTTTTATATTAAATGGCTGGACGTTGATATTAAATTTTTGTCACGCCTGTGCCTTAAGCAGCATCAAGCGACGATTTTAGTTTTGGTGTTAATTTTCACTCATATCACTACAATTAGGATGGTCAAAATAATTAACACATGCTCTAGTCATGTGCGTTAGCTGCTTACACAAAATGTAAACAAGCGTTATTTATGAAAGTACAATAATAACCGCTAAAAGGTGCAAATTGAATGACCAAATTAAAATGGCTATTATTAAAGCCCTTCAAGTTGTCTCGTAGCAATAAAACTCTGAGTAGGAACGTAATTAATGAATTATATGCAAGGTTGTTGCATCACAATAATATGTCAAAGTCATGCTAAAGGGCAGCCGAGGACAGTTGTTGAGCAATGGGTCAGGCACATCCCAATCATTCAATATGCACTCTGGACAGCGGTCAATAAATCAGACCGTGTCTAAAAACGTCTTACTATGTGATACAGTATAATAATCGTGTAAAACTCGTTATATTTCGGAAAACTTTGTAAATGTCCAAACCATTCTCTAATGTATTAAAATTGTGTTTAGATGGTATTTTTTTTATTTAAATTTTACTTTAGACAAAGTGTCATTAAAGGTCGTCTGTAGATTTCCTGTTGGATCACTCAAGATTCATTCAGGTTGCAATAGCCATGCGCTTTGTGATTTGTTTTATATAAGTATATAATAGAATGTTGTACGTTGTATTGAGCGTCTTAAGTTTAGAATATTCAGAGACTTTTAACCTGAGACAATCTCCTCATCGTATATCAAAAATAAAACAGAGCGTGATACTCAATGTAGAGCGCCCGTCCTTTTGAAATGGTATGGTATCCTATCATTACTTTAAAACGGGAATTGTATCGCTTCTACATACTTGAATCTTAGTTTAGCAAATACCTATTACTCACATTTGCGCTAAACATTACGTACTGTGATTTAAATTCCCTTGTTTGATCATATACTCAAACTATGCGCTGAATATAAAGGTGGGATTAGTTATATTATGTATCTTTGATGTTGAATTATTTTGTCGTATTTTGTTAAGACTGGGTACCAGGTAGTAGTCTAGTTTTAGGTACCGTTACTAAAGGTTAGAATATGGACTATGGAATATGGACATACTACATGGACCCATGAGTTGTCCATGTAGTTGCCTGAAATGGATTTCGTAACCAAGGCCACATTCTGTACTAGCATCGTACATTATAATTTACTAGTTCACCAGATGGATACTGCTACTATAGAAATTGAAGGATGACTAAAACTTTTAACTTTATAGAAACTAAGAAAATAAAAGTTTGCCTCGGTGTCCGACATGTTTCGTTAATGTTACTACTTTGCTGCCAGGTTAAGGTATTATAAAAACATCTTTTACAATTATAATTAAAGATGATATAGCTTTGACGTAAACATAAATATTATATGAAAAGAATAAATAGATAATATATGTTTTTAGCTTCCCGAAATTGGATTAAATGGGCGGTTATAATGTAGAGCTGAATCAAATTTGTTATGTGCAACTAAAATAAACTGATTCTCTACCTACCGTCAAGTGCAAACTAGTCGCTCTCTTTGCCAGGATTTAAAAAACGATAAACCATTTCGCATGGAAACTTTTATAAAGTACAAAGTCGAAACATGGCACAATAAGTGATATTGATGAGACTACATTGCATTTTACCGTTTCTATTTTAGGCTCAGAATGTAGAAATACCCCGTACAATACGAGGTAGTTTGTAAATCGATACTGTTCTATAATTTAATCAATCGCGGATAGCCCAGTTTGCTAGCCGAGTGTACCTACAGAAATAGGAGTAGATGTAATTTGAATACAATAACCGCAAATTGTTCGTGTGTGCGTTAGCTGTGTGGGACTCGTAACAACGCTATTTGTTTTCTTGTCAACATATTCATTAACATGCATTGTGCTGGAGTGACAAATTCCTCTAAGGCAAGAACTATAAGCTTACCATACTGTTTCTAATGCATTTACTCATTCTCACGGTTTGTCATCATTGACATGACTTCGAAGAAGTGTTGAAACGAAATTCTTATATACTCTGAACAGATAAGAGTTATATTAGTAGTTTTTCGTCACTATTCTGTAAAATAACACAACTTTTTAACAAAAAATTATACCGCCTTCAATAACCACTGAAAACCAAAAAATGTAACATCACCTATACTGGTTACCAATTTTGGAGTCGGTGCCTAAAGAAAATTAAACATTATTTTCGTACATTTATTCATGTATTTATCTAGGTTAAGTAGCAATTATAATGACTAATGTTTTTATATATAAACTAAAAAGTTTTAATTTTTGGCCTTTTTGTGTTAGTAAAAATCAGTTTACGTTGAGGACATTATAGTTGACGATATCATTTTTAAAGTTTTCTGATGTATTGCCGAAGTCAAGGGTTCAACAACAATGAAATTTATATGGGACCATACGAGAAGCACCAGCTATCGATTAAAAAAGAATCATCAAAATCGTTTAACCCAGTCAAAAGTTCTGAGGTAACAAACATAAAAACGACCAAATAACGACCAAGCTCCTTAAATAAAGATTAAAAAAAAGATACAATCGAATTGAGAACTTCCTTTTTTAAGTCGGTTTTATATTCATTTACAAATTGTTTATACGCATCTTTTTATCCTTTTAAAATATGGGTCGATATTAAAATATTATGATACGGAGTTTGATAAAGAGCTGAATCAGTTTAGATGACATTTGATTGAATGTAGGCTTGTGTGTGCGGGGGTAGTTTTCAGATGCGTTATCAGTCAGATGATTTTGTTAGGCACGTAGCGCACGCCCCCCCAGCACGCGGTGACTCCACTGGGCGGCCATCAGTCCGATCTACAGCGTTGAGCGCGAAGCACGCACGCGCACAGAACGCGCACACACGTCGCAGTGAAAGTCGCGCGCGCACAAGTTCCGCTAACATTTGGTGCGTCGACGTCTTCGTCTAGTTATTCTGTTTGTTCGTTGCGCCAGTGCAACGGGGAAAGGAGGTCGCTGCTGGCCCACAGCCTGTAAGAATAACGCGATCTGGTATAAGTCAAGTTTTAAAACGATCCCTTCGTGTGCCATGCCGTAAACCTTCGTTTATTTCTATATTTTCCGGTCGGCTCATAACATCCTAAATAAATGGATGTGATCCGAAGTAAAATGTTATTTATTATAATTTAAGTAATTTTGTCAGGATTTGAACATTAATCTGAATATTTTTAAACTACCTTCTTTTACAAAAAAATGTGTCATGTTAAAAGATTACCTTGCATGTATTTACACAAATGATTGATATCTGTGTGTTAGGTCGTGATGAAAAACATGTAATTGCTGCAAGCGTCTATGAAGTGTAGATATTTATTTCTCTGGTGTATTTGCGTGAAACGGTTGCGCAAACTTGGAATGTTTTCTGGTCGGCGAGCTCGCTTCTTGTCTCGAGTCTGTCTGTACATTGCGATAACTTGCCAAGTTAATAGTTGGTTACGCGGCGGTTCACTAACTTGCATTGAACGGTGAAGTGAAAACGAGCGTGTGTCCGTGACCCCATCTATCTTTTCTCTAGCAATGTTACATTTCCTTTTAAATTAAATTACATATTCTAATCACGATTTTATTAAAAATAAATTAAGTTACAAAATACTTGTACCATGCAGATTTTTTGATCGACTTTAATATAATTTAGAGATTTCCAGAACACAATTATATACTATTTTGAATTTTGCACATCATTCGTGAATCATTTCCAATGTTTTCGATAAATTATTCAATCATAGGGCGATTACTTTTATCTTATCATTTTGTCAGTACTCAGTTCATAATAAATAGGGCGGCGACATAAACAACAGCTATATGAATATATGAATGAAAGTCGGGTGTTAATTTGCCGATAGGCGGTTTACATCGTGTTGTGCAAGTCCCACGATTTGAAATCGGACACGACCCACATTTTTGTAGCAATAGACGTAACTTGAGTATTGTATTTTGCGGCGTAGCACTCGGCGTTACTTGGTGACGCTGGCCAAGTTTGCCTTTTCATGATGATACTTTAAGTAACTTTCGCTTTAAATGTACTTACAATACGAATTAAAAAAAACCTGTCATATGTTCAATTTATCACCCGTGCTGCTGTATTAACTTTAAAGCGCGTCTCGATCATATCGGAGTAAACAAATGGTGTGAAACTAGGAAAATTATTACGAACAAATAGAATTCAACACAAAGACTTGTCTCGTGCCGTAAGTGCATGTTCTCAATTAAAAGATAAATTTTCTCTGTTTCCTGCGTTCGACTGACTCGTTCCGGTTTGGTGGAATGGGACCCTTACCGTTAGTATTTCAGAACATTGCGTGGTGAAATGTGAAAAATAAATTACACTTTTGAACATTACCCAATCATCCGCAGGCGCCCGAGATCGAGATACTAATATACAATGAAATTGTGCGTCCCGGTATTCTTTTTATACATTTTTATATTTGAGTCTCATTCTTGGTTCAGAATCAGGTCATCATGTCTACTTATAATGACAAATGGAAGATTATGATTGCGGCTTTGGGTATTTTCCAAAATTATCGCTCTGTTCTTTAGTACGCATAAATTTTATGTTTTGACGACGCAGATGACACTCGCAGAACACTTTAATGATGTTAATAATAATCTGACATTAAAGCAGATCACGAAATTTTATATTATTTCACATTATAAGTATTGCAACGTGACTCTCGATACTATTTCAGTTTTTAGATATAAACAAGAAATGTTACAATCGTTGGTTAATAAAAAAATATATGAAAACAAGTATTGAGAATAAAAGCTCCGTTTTTTTCAAAACTTAAAAATTCCCCGTAATGTCATTGCATGGTGTAAGATTTGTAAATAAAAATAACATAGTTGGTCATGATACATTACCGACAATTGAAAAAAAACACGTTGAAACTAGAAACTGCATATTTTATTTATATGCTACTATTATTAAATTGTCACCCAGTAGTCAAAGTTTCATGTATAAGTTTGGTTTTCCAGTTCATTGGGCAAAAATAATATTATTTTTCCTTATTTTATACCTGTAGCTTTTTTTTCAAATATAAATGTAGAAACGAGCCAACAAGTTTGCTTGATAGTCAGCTTCACTACTCCTCGTATATAGGAACTTGTGATATGGTATTAAAATGGAATCCCAAATTAAATTGACTGTGATTATATTTTTTTCTATTGTGATATATTCCGTTTGCTCCGAAGAAGGCTATTCATTGTTATATTAAAGGACGTCAATGTGTATATATAGCAATTATTCTTCATTGGAAGTAATTGGTTTTGATTCATGACATTTCTAGACGCGCTAAATACTGTCCGTTTCTTAGATATTTATATCTTATAACTGTGACTTTTCATAAAAGTCAAACCGATATTAAAAATACATTATTGGTTGGGAAATGCATTAAATTATATTGGTACACGTATTTTGTCGCACACAGCTGTACATCTTCCTGTTTGTCACACTACACAATAGGTAAAAACATTACCATTAACTTATTTAAAGACTACAATTGCATTAAGTAATTTGTTTTACGACCGTTTACCACTCTGCATAATATATTCGTAATATAATTATATAATATAATTTATAACTAATTAATAGTATTTCTTTTTATTAATTTAACGAGTGATTTAGTTTGTGAAATGTGTACTTAAATTTAGTTATGAAAATTACTGTTCATAAAACCTAATATAATATATTTAATATAAATGTCAAAGAACTTACTTAATTTAATGTTAAAATTTAAACACGATATGTTCATCTCAAATAGTCATGTTATTTCTTAAACTCACTTCCTTTAACCATAAAAATGAAGTTTCGATTAATAATTACGACCACGGCAGGCAGAATGGCCTGTTTTTTTCTCTCCAGAAATAATCAAAATTCATCGTCGGTCCTTTGTTTCGTCAAATACTAATTCGTTTCTTTGATAATTTTTATTGTCTGTGGGTTTGTTTGTCTCGTTAACTGATTAATCTGTATTCCGCACTGCGTTGCTTCTCATTAGTTATGCGTCGATTATTGTGTCCTGACCATCGTTGTTTATGTACTTGTTGTCATAGTTCGGTTTTGCCTTTGTGCATACGTGGTGTAACTTGCTATGCGGTTCAGTGCCGTCGTTTGGACTGGTACCATATGTTCAATTACGTGTCTTATGTATGTTTGTATAAAACTAACTGATCATACCTTTTCTATAGAAAATGTCTTACACATACTTTCCTAAATAATCTCAAGTCTTGATTCTCGACTGCGTTTCAAAAGGTTAGACAAAGCAACAAAAAGGCCAACCACATTTTATTGAACAGATAGCCTCAAGTTGCTACTAAATCAATGAGACAGTAATGGCTTATTCTAATTTTATTTACTCATGAATTTCGATGTAAGTCTATTAATAAGTCATCATAAGGGTTCAAAATGATGAATCAAATTACGATGAATAATATGCCGCGATAGTTCAACAATCTGAGAATAATAATTTCAAGAATCTTGATTATTGGTTTCCTTATCTCAGTGACTTTGAGGATAAAGTGAAAAAAATAATATGAAACAAAGTTACGAAAAATTATTTGAATAATAATTATTTGTCACTTGAGGACATCCCATCTTTTGTATGCAATATTTGGCATATTCTATTAAAGGTCACTCGTCTGATTACAAATAAGATGATTTTTTTAAAAAATTGTAAGGTTCCCTAGAAAAGGAACTCTTAATAGATTAGCCGTGTGTTTTTAATCTGACATCATTCATGACATGTTTATAAAATGCTAAGAGGTGTGTCAAAATAATGTTCCATGGTGTTTACCTAACTTTAACCTTACACGTTAAAAGATTGATATAATATGTTTGTACTTTGTATAAGAGCAGCAAATCTAGTTTAAATATTTCATCGTGCATGGAAAAATGTTTTGTAACAAATCTGTTGTCTATTGTCTCCAGAATGTTTTTGATATAAGTTTTGTTCAAGCGGCGACGCAATCGTTTACCTATACCTGTTTGTTTACTTGAGGTATTAATTTTGAGCACGTACATATATCAAACGTATTTTCGTATCGACTGTTATGTTAACTTACATTATAAGCATGATATAATACTTCATAATCTGTAGATTATATCTAAGCAAAAATATTTTATGCTGCAAGTGCTATTTGTGATTATAGTAGTATAAGTTAGCTGGACAGTTTGTGTCAAAAACCGGAACTATATATTCTGTATCCATTATCTATAGCGTGATATTATTATCGAAGTACATGTACAAAACTAAAATATTTCAAATCTCCAGGCAAACGTTAGTTTTGTGTTAGCCGAGATTTTTCCGTTTCAGATCATAATTATTTCAGCGGAAATATTAAAGTAATTTATCAAATAACTCACATATCACGGTAGGCCTGTAGACGTGAAAAATATTATGGTCACGGGAATGATATTCATGACGTTATAATAAAAGCGTCGTTCACGAGTGCGTAATTAAATTTAAAAAAAAACAACGGAATGTGTTTGCGAAAAAACTCATGTTTAATTTTTCCATGTTATGTTGGGAACCGGTGGCGAATTATACAATTTTTGTCTACATTTTTTTAAGTCTATTGAACAAGATTATCATTAGATAAGTATAAAATACCTCTAGAGCACTTTCAAATAACTATAATCTTGAGTTTACTTAATTATCTCCGCATCTCAAATTTAATCGCTGAAAACTATTAAATCAATGCGTTTGTTTCATTAAAATTCGTAGTAAGCAGCAGTGCAGTTTGGTGTAAAATCGTGAGTTTGTTACACAGGCACGATATTTGGAACAGTCGCGACGTGAGATAACTGTGAAAGATCATAGTAAAGGTGCCAACACATTTATGAGCTCTTGTGCGTGCTTTATCGCCCTTTAGGTTATTACCATAAACCGCGTAATGTTTTAGAAGCTAGACGTTTTCCATTATGAGTACCACTGTAATTCTGTAACGATGTGTTATTTCCAAGGTTTTTCCATAAGTGTCCTATTTTTACGGTTTTTGTTCGTGCTCCGTGCCGACATGTTACATTTTATGCCCTTAATTATTTGTGCGTTTCTTTCTGAGCAGTTAATATAATGTACTATTCCGTAGCATAATGTAATGCATGGGATATATTTGAATCATTCTACAATCGGTTCTTCTGGTAGAAACATGAATATAACAATCAGTAACGGCTAATAAAAATGAAACGTTTTTTTTTTATTTATATAGGTAGTTCAAATGTAAAGTAAACACCATGAAACATCAAAAGTGTTTGAAGAATTACAAGTATCGGAAACGACATACGTTTATTACTTTTCTGTTTTATGTCTTGTGTAAACAGTGTTTTTGTGAGCTCATTTCGAAGTGCCGTCGAAATCTCAAAAGACCGCTCATTTGAATGTTTGGACGCTATTTAATTTGAATCTTTTGCGCTTACAAAACTGGTTCGGTAAGATTTATAAATATAAAAGTTATGAATGTTGGTGTTTGTACCTTGATGCTGTATTCCTCGGATGTCAAGCTATGAGAGTGAAAAGGTCAGATGTCGGGCCCTTTCTCGAGGTTAATGTCGCTCATGACATTGGGAGGACATTACTCGTATCGCGAAACTGACATTGTGCAGGCTAGATAAGTTGATTGCAATAATTATAATAAATTGCTTCATATTATGCTAATTTTATGTTCTGTTTATAGATTTTTTCTCATCTGCGGCTGTTAGTTTTAAATGGCCTGTTAAATAGCGTTGTCGGCGAAGAGTTAACATACTTAACAAATAAAAAAAAACAATATTAATTGCGATATTTACAAATGTTTATCCGACATAATATCAATCTAGTTTATGAAATGCACATTTCGTTTGCGAGTACAGTAGGTTGAGATTCGTAATTATGTAACGAGTCATTGATGTGTAAAAGGATAAATAGTAGATATTTATAGGATATAAAATAGTTTTTATTCCTCAAAATTAAGTATAGTAACATAATTCGCCTTAAAGGATATTGTACTCCGTTTTTATCACGTCATCCTAAAAGCAGAATGTAAATAATGACTTGAGATGTTAACACAGTATCCATATGCACGTTTTAGTTTAATTACAGTATATCTAAAGTATAAAACCGTTATATTACGGCAATAAATCAAACGCGAGAGTTCTTGGTATTTGTCCTTTGTAAAGTAAAAGTTTATATAAGGTTGTTTGGTATTAAAATGGTAATATAATCGTAGTAATGAAATAGTTACCTACGTATTAATGGTGGTCGGTGGCAACTTTCGCCGCAGCCACTTGACGCGCCGCGCTGCGCGTGAACTGCCGCCAGACCACTATGCAGTTACGAAAGCTGCAACCACCGGCTATTTATATATATGTTATAGCACCGGGTATCGACACTTGTCACTGTGGTTACTTATGGCTACATTACGGTACAAGACATAAACGTTTAAGCAAGAAAACATTCAATGGTAAGAGGTAGAAATACTGTATCTCCTTGCTTTAATTTATTGTAACCGTAAAAATACAGTTTGATTAATGTTAGTACCATGGTATTGATAGTATACATATTTTATCATTTCGCAACGCAAGTATGCCTGCAGAAACAATGTGACTCACATATTAAGTGTATGCGCTATGTGTGCCTTGACTGCAGATATTATATTTAAATAACTTTAATAAACTAAGGCTATACGGTACACAGCACACTGCCTTGTGGCCTTGAGTCGCGCAGCAAAAATGAAGTTGAAGCCTCTGAGCTTTCACTGATGTTTACTTTATATCTTTATTATGCCTCGAGGTTTAATTCTACGCGCGTGTATAATGTAGCCGTTTCTCCGTTTTCATAACGAAAATAATATATTATCGTTCGCAATCGACATACCTTCAAACGAAGTAAAAGTAGTTTACCAAATAGTTTACGGTTCTGACACACGAATACGGGATCCATTTAAAACTACATACAATCGTGATAAATAAGTTTTCCAACGCTTTGTAGGTTGAACGAAATAACGAAAAACGAGGACCTTAGGTACCTACTGTTTGTGGTCTCAGTTTTCGGATTAAATTCGAAAATGAAGGAGCCGTGATTGTTGTGTTGGAAGTGTGACAAAAAGTGAAGTGCTGAGCAGTTATTGAGTGGAAAGTGCGTTCGTGACAATGAGCGTTGAGCCGACGTTGACGGAGTCACCGGTGCCGCTGGCACTAGCGCGGCTGCAAGGCCGGCCCGGCCGATACCCGCGCGGCAACCGCGCGCATCGCCCCAGTCTGCAGCTCGCAAGTTTGCAAGAGGCTGCCGACGAGACTCCGCGACGATACAGCGACGAAGCATACGCTCCAGACACTGATGATGATGAAACATTCACCAACGAGACTCTCCTGGAATCTCCACCGCTGTCTACTTCAAACGGCCGTCGAGCATCTGAAGCTACGTTTTCAGAACGATACAGACAGTTAACCGATTTTGATGGACCTCCGCCTGAGGTGCCTAGGCGAGCGTCCTTGGCTGTGCCGGTCGCCGTAGAAGGGTACGGCGCGGTTGACAAAGGTCGCAGACGGTCGTGGGCAGCCCGATTGCAGCTCGAGCGAAAGAAAAGACGGAAGTCTGGAGGGAACGACACCGACGAGGAGAGCGACACGCCCACCTACGTCCGACAAAAGCGACCCTCCTGGTGGAATGTTTTTGTTCCGGATAACATGCTGAAACACAGGTATTATTTAAATTTTATGACACACATCTATAGTAGATGTTTTAATTTAAAATAAATGGTCGTAAAAAGTTAAATAAATATGCTACTAATTTAATGTTTAGTACAATTACAGTCCCTATAAGGCATTAGAATGAAAATGTGTCTATGTATATCCAAGAGTCAGCACCATGTCACCAGATCTCCTTGACCCAGTACTGTGTGGAGTGCTAGTGTTTATGTTTGTTAATCGGGTGTGCTGCTTTCAGGGTCACTTGATCGCGCTCATTGAGTCTGAAAACTGTTTTTTTTTTATCTCGATTTGCGACGTTATTTTTCTTCTACTCGAAATCAATAGCTACATTATTTATTTGTTATATGATATACGATGACTTTAAACGCACCAAATTATTAAAGCTTTATAAATGTTCCTTTTTGTTATGTTGTGTAAGTGTATAGAGTATATATATATGTATATAGTACATACGTAGTGTTGTGTACGTAGACAGATAGAGACGTGACAAATTTACAACATGTGGTCTTGATAAATCAGTGAACGTTATCTAGATTTACGTGTATATTATAGTCGTTATCTTTGGGAATATTCTCTCCTAAAAAATATAAACCAAATATTTGTTTAATTTATAACAAAATTTATTTTCACTATCGTAATTTAATCACAGGCGCCTTCGTGGCACTGTTTGATATATACATAAAAAGAAAGATTCTAATAAATTACTGGGCAATGGAAAATTTTATTTTAATGTAAATCAGAGAATTTGAAAACAGTTAATTTATCATACAAATATTAATAAGTACGTGAAGAAAAACTTTGTACCCTTTTTAAGCACATTATGCGCACGGAGGGTGTAAGATTTGGTATGAGTAAAGTTCCTATAGAGGAGTGCAGAAATTTTATGAATAGCGGACAAAATTTACCCGGTGGGAGACCACTAGTTAGCAACCGTTAATTCTTGTTTGCTGTGTAGCAATGCTTGGGCTACGTCATAAGGACTTTACCATACGGTGTACCGCCATAATGAAATCTATTGTATGACAATAAAAAACAGGGTGCTACTTATTATATTCTAAATAACAGAAACTTGATATGAAACTGTCAGCCGAATAGACCGAATGGCTTAATAGTATAGTGCCGAGGGACTATTTCAGCACGAAATCGATAACTGGTCATCGTCTTCCTTTTCATGTATCATGTGTTATACTACATGTTGTATTAAAGTGAATTGGGTTGAAAATGAGGATATTACCCAATACAGCCACAGCATGTTGTACTTTTGTATAAAGTTATATACGTGAGATTTGGTTTGCTCGCTCTCTAGCTCGGTTTCGCTGGCGTTAATGTTCTTTCTCGGGATACAAGCATTTTGGGATAGTGGTCCATCATTTTAATGAAAGATTTTGAGTAGTTCGAGAGATTAGCACGTTCAAATAAATAAACTATACCTCGCGCTTTTTAAACTTACTTAATATGTAATCTAGTATATTTAATTATTTCTTATCCGAGTCTTACTCCTACATTTAGGATCGTATTTGACAACAAAGTATTCTTTATACGGACAATCTTAATTATACTTAATAGGTATAATCTTGTGTATTACAAAGTTTAATTTCTTACAAATTGCGCGGATTTTAAAGTGAAATAAAAATGAATTAAAACAGGATATTTATCTCTCCGTGTTAACCGCGCAATAAAACGAAACCTTAAATAAGTGTCAGTTTGTACGTAGTATTATTAATCATTTCGTTTGTGACCTTCTTTTTGAATTCGCTTTGATTTATGATTGAATATAATATAGACCTTCAGTGTTGGAACCTTATAAGTATTGTAGACATGACAAGATCGGATCGAAATGAAGCAGAGCTTTTACAACAGCGAAAAGTTCGTATACGTTAATTTTTTTTTTTTACTAACTTTAAGGTATAAAGTGGTAAAATATTTAAAGAATTTTAAACACACTCACCCATATTATTCTCAAAAATGTCATCTATTTATTAACTTTAGTAATTGTTATATTGCGCGTTTTAAGTCAAACATAACTATATACATAAATATACTATGCAATAAAACAAGGCGTCTTTCAGTTACACAGACGAAATAAATCTACTCGAGTCGTGCTAGTCGAAATGTTTTCTATAGAGCGCTCGATGATATTTTTACTATGCTAATATTTTTGCAAGATCTGACGTTACTTGATGCTAAACATTTAGCCATTCCATTAGCATTTGTATTTTGTTCACGATTTCTTTAGATCATCTCTGCAAGACGTGCCTTTCCACTTATATGTATTTGTGTCAGATATACGAATTTCTTTGTGTTGCGAATCTTAGGTACATTTCCTAAGTTATTAAAGTTTTTATGTAGGTATATTGTGTTATTAAACCAAAGGGCGACATTAAGTCGCTGACGGGCTGGTCAATCATAATTGTTGCAAAAGCCTCACTCTCTCCCGAATAGATTTTTCTTGGACTGATTTTTATTAAAACTTTGGATTAGAAATACATTACTTACTTTTTACGCAAATACATACTCACGCCTTCTTCAGCGCGATAGGAATACCGCATGCGCAATACAGATGCACGTCTTTGTTTTTAGCTTTTGACATATACTTTGGAAGTAGGTTTGGTGGTTGGGTGAGGTAAGATTTTCATTTTGATAAGGAAAAAAAATGTTAAAAACTTTAACTTACGTGGGTTAGGTTACAACCTGATTACAAATATACCTATATAATTGCAGAAAAAAATATCATACTAAAATTTTATATGATGTTATGCCATCAGATCTACAACATTGATATTAGCTTTGTTCAGTCATGTTCAGTGTATAATTTCGTCTACATTCTAACAAACTGGAAAAAATGGATTTTGTGTATGTCGTGGCGCGAGTAAGTTTTTCGTATTTCGCCTTTCGTTTTGCATAACTACATTCGTTTTACATAACATACTTTTATGTGATGACAATCCAGACATAGTTAGTTAGCTTTAGACTTTTTACGGCAGTAGATATTACAATATCAGAAAATAAAGAAAATCATCAAATACATTAAAATAATTTGCATAAACCTTTAAGATCGACCCACACGTAATAACATGTTCCGTAAACATTGTAATCCAAATGCGGATGATTGGTCGGAATTGGTGTACGGGTGCGCGGCGCACGGGGGCAGCAGCCTTAAATATGGGCGTTCACATTAGTTTATTCATGCGGAACACTGCATAAAGTTTTATTAGCTTGAAGAGTTTGCTGCAAGTTGCAACACATAAGTGCGGTTCGGCCGGCCCTCGGCAGGCGGCACTGGTGGAACCGCATACGTCATAGAGCATTGGTTTCATCATTGCTACGTCACGCGGCCTCCACTCACTTCTTTCCGCAATCGTTCGTTCACCTTTGGATTTGTGAGCCATAATCCTTTGTCTTGTTAAATCAGTACCGCGTTCCGCGGTTATTGTTTACGTTTTGATGATATTCGAATCAATTTCCTTGATTGTTTCGATTTGTTTCCTTCCTATGGTTATTTAATTATTGATATTGATTTAAATATAGCCATAGAATTATTTACACTTAAATTCGAATAATATAATATGAGATTAAAATAAGTCAAAGTTTAAATATGTGCATCGAAAAATCCTAGCTTCAGCCTTCTTGATGATATTATCAAGAGGCTAGGATTTAGCAGATACCTATTCTGTGTGTAGAAAATATTAGACTTTCTTATTCAATATATAAGTAATTCTCATTTAAGACACGGAGGACCCTATGATCTGGCTCAAAAGTTCTTCTCGTTACATTGTAAAATAACGTGACATTTGTTTTCTTGACTTGTCGTTATAACATAATAAGGAAATTAAATACCATATATAAAGTTAGAACTTTACTAACCGGTGCCGTTCCCATTTTAAGATAAACCATGTTTCACGCATACTTATATATGCTGGACGCCGACGGAAATGCGGTTATGGTTAATTTATACGTTTTTTATGCATTAGGATATATGCTAATGGGTTTACTAGCATTTGGGTCTATAAACAAACATTTGTCATACATATTTGATTATTCTGCATTAATCTATTTGCCACGAGTCCGGCTTTATAGTTGATAGTGTGCCAAACGCCTACGTGCATTTGGTGAAATATGTTATTTGTGTATTTTAGGAATCTCACTCCAGGACATAGGCTAATATTAAAGGATGATCATGCACGTGTCATTACTAAAGTATTTTTTCTTTTTGTTCACTAACATAAATTTAAATTGCGTTTAAAGTTTATAATATTATCGCTTATCAACATCGTAGATATGTATTTTTCAATTATTTACTTTTGAAACCAATTGGATTTGAGGAAAATCCACAACACAAAAATGCAGCATGTATACTCATAATTTATGAGTTGTATCACTACCACGCCGGCTCTTCGGTAAAGCCGTAAGTTATAGATAGTATCAACGACAATACGTTGTTTTGGCTTACACAAATTATTTTTTAAGAAAATTCTTAAATATCTTTTATTATTATTAAACTACACAGAGAATAATTAATGTCAATATGGCCTACATTTGTTATCACGCGGTTGTGTACTTAAAACGTCGCAAAGCGTGAAAACTGATGTTTCTAACTATTAAATTATTTTGAAAAACAAACCTTGAAAAACATTGTGATTTATTTAACAAAATTGGACATAAGCCAGCGTTCCCACGTATCGGCGTGCGTCGCCGCAGTCGCCACCACATCAAATTTCTGAAAAACATAAAACAAAGAATTTCGTCTAGCATCTGTCTCGCGTTAGATTTCTGCTGTCTGTAGGTATCAGAATTCATTATTACTGTGCTGACTACTAGTTCTCGCGCTGCTGTTGTCATTAAGTAAATATTTTTGTTTTTAACAAACGATTTGTCTCATTACTAGTTAATTTCAGTTATTGTGGCAACAATATTTTGTCATGTCCACTTTTTTATACACAAATACTTAATAGGACGGATTTGTTATTGCAGAAAGTCAAATAGTGAAATTACTGATGGTCACAGAATAATAATAGAGTGATACGGAAATATAATATTATAATTTTTATACACACATATATTATAATATTATAAGAAGAATCTTTGAACGGAATTCTAGTAAAAGCCAGAGAATCAAATATTGTAGCTCACGGATAAATAAGATGAATTAGCGTATTTTGTAGTAGTGAAACATTTAATTTGTTTTGTGTTTATTCTGCTTTCAGGAACATCCGAGTGTCGTAAAATATTTACACGTGTTTCTGCGTGGTATCTACAGCTATTATTTATTTATATTAGAAAATATAGTAACAGCTCTTTGCCTGTTATCTTACTAACTGTTGAAGTGCCATAATATGGTACCTTTTTCTTTTGTATTTTGATAGGAAAATGTTTATTATTCACGTAGAATCTATTAACACACTTACACGTATGTAGTTATATATTATTATTTTGTTTTTCGTTGTGGGAAGATAATATCATTACGAACTGCCAATTAAATTGAATATTTTGTCGTAGAGGGTAATACGTGAACCGTTTACCCTCTGCACGTGCTCAATTTATAAAACACACCGCAAAACATGGTCAACGAGCAGCCATGATTATTGCGAAGAATTATACTTGGTCTTTGATCATTTTAATAGTTTAAACATTAGAATTGTTTGGTTTGATAACTATGGTGTAAGATATAAATTTACATACTAGATTGAAACATGTTTTTCATAATAATATGATGCCGTATGATATGTAGAAAATGTGATAAAGACACCCCTGGGTGATAGATGGCCCGGACATTAGCTAACATACTTAGAAATACTATGAAGAATCCTCCTACCTCGACCTCTAAGAAATCCAATTATTGACAGTAAACTATTTAAATAAATTTAAGTTACCTTAATTAAAGTTAAAATGATTTCCGAAAAGTTTATTCATAAGAAAGAAAGAAGTAGTTAATCGAAAGAAAAAATACATTATATTATGATATTTTATTTTGAGGTTTTTGAGTATTTTTTTTTTAATTTTTAATGTGATCAAAAATTGTTGTTTTATTTCTAATGTCGTCTATTCTCACAAAAAAGCACATGCGGCATCTAACTTTACCGTAATCGTCTATCTCCTTGGTTAGAGATAATATACTTATATATTTCGTTTATTTTACATACGTAAGGAAACTTCTTTTTTACATCCGGTTTGATGTTTAAGGCCGGGTTATCAAAATTCATTATTTCTCTTTGATACTATTTACAGTCTAGAAATCACAGCTCTATTATAAAAGTGGGGCATCTATACTACAATTACCATATAATATATTATAGTTAAATTACGTACTTAAATTTGTTAACATGGACATCTCCCAACGAAACCAACAAAGTTTTACTGAATAATCGACATTTACGCGCAAATAGGTAATATAATGCGTTTCGATTGATGATGTTTGTAGTTATCAAGACCGAGATGTATTTATGAGTCGGTCGCGTCGTCTGTAATCTATTTGCGAACGGTATTGTTTGCCATTTCTGTAATTTATATGCATACCAACCAAACGTTCGTGCACATTTAATCATTTAGAGGGAATGTAATAGTAAAGTATGTAATGTAAAGTCACGTTACATTTTGATTATATTATTATAGTATATTTTAGAGGACAACAATACATTTCTCTGCTTATTCATTCGCGGTTGACCATTAAAATTTTATAAGCTGAAGAGAATGTTCTTTTAGATTGAAAACGACTCGCGAATCTTTGGAACTAGGCACCTGATTATACCTAAGAGCTATAGTCTAGTTGTTATTCTTTAAAGTATTTTTATTCCGCCTTTATTTATCATAACGCGACCGGAATGGCGAGTCGCGATAAACATCGCATAGGTAATAAATCGTGGTTCGCCCTAAACATTTTACAAGTTTTTGCCGTTGGGATGAAGTGTTTCGGATATCCTTGACAATAATGTTATACAATTAACCTCTATATTGTGTTTTTTCTAAACTGCTTTTCGAATTTGGCTCTAGAGGAACAAATCCGCAATTAAACCTACATATGTCCCTGTTGGACTTTGCAACAAATTGAATGGTTTGGCGGATGACATAAAGTCTTATTTACTTTTTATAATGTGTCAGTAAATAAATGGGCAATCTCTTTTGATTTAAATGTAACTAGTTTCTATAATTAAGCTTCCTTCCGAGCGTAGTGCGGAAAGACGCTGACCCAGATGTGTTGCGGCCGCGGCGACAATGTTGCCCGCACAAGGCCGGTCGCATTCATGCGCCATGCGCTGCAGACTTGTCCGCCACTGTCTTTCCGTCGCTTTACACTTTACTCTTCAACTTGCTCATTTACTGTATTTTTATTTTATTGCACGGTTATTCTACAACGCTCGGCTGTCGTGGTGCGTAGGTGCATGCATACGCGTCATGCGTGACATGTGCGTTCATACTTCATGCCATTTTGACTCCGAACCGCATGTGATGAAACATGTTATAGGTGTTTATATTTTTATTGATTATTGGTTATCTATCCCTTATTTGTTGTTGTAACTCTTTTCACTTATGGTATACTGATCGTTTTGAATTCCGTGAGAATCTTTACAAAGTAATTATTAAATATTAATGCTCGAAATAAATATTTTAATCATATTTGTGTCATTCTGCAGAGGAAAAACTGCTTCGATTCGCTCCTACTCAACTCAATACTTGCAAGGATAGTGAATATTCACAAGAAAGAAAGAAGTGTCGTGTGTTAGTCGTGCATATGAAATAATATATGCACGACTAGAATGCTACGCGGCACGCACAGTTGCACCCGCCACTTGACATCACTAAACCTTAACCTTGTGTCGTCTCCGGTCTCCCTGATGATAGTTAAAATAGTTTCAGTAGGTGGAGCGTCTACATTATATGACTATACGTGACCTAAATAAAAAAAAAGGTTTTATAGAACCTGCAACCTCTGTCCAAGCCGAAAGAACACCAAAATAAAAAACAAAAGCGTGTAGCGTGCAATCCGTTCCGTAAGATCAATGTATAATCTATGGCCTAATTCCGCGTTTTTCTAAAATTTCTTTTTATAGTAATAACGGCTTTACTGGCAAATCAGGGAAACAAGTTAAATGTAATGGATTACTTGTATAAATAGTTTTACAGCTTTCATCCACAATGCAGTACAAATGTGAGAAATTATGTTATTTTTTGCCGGACATCTTGGGTCAATGATGACAGTAATCATATAACTATGTGTATTTTTTTATTTAGGTGTTCGAGGATGTACGGGTATTTCCTCCCTATTGCGCCAATTGCGCTCGTTTGCGGACGGCACTCGACTAATTGTAAGCCCGACAATTAGCAAACGAGTCTGATGGGCGAGAGCACCTCGCGACACTCCTAAACTATTGTCACGCGACACGTCAGGTTTAAAACGTTTTATTGTTGTTTTTTTTACGAACCAACCACTCGTCTGTTTGCAAATCCTCTTTCTGTACATCGAATAGGTAACGATTCATACTCATTCCTTCCCTTTCTTACTCGCTTCCTTGTACCAAAAGGTAATTTTGATTTCAATCGATTATAATTAGTAAGAAACCGAAATTCGGTTACATTTTCGGTTTTCGTTGAAAATCTAGTTTTGGTTTAAGACACTACACTAATTTATATTAAACATACCATAATTCTGACGTTAGCAGGTATTCGAACTTCGTTGTTTTGTTCCAATTTTGGCATAAAGTGAGTTGAAGCCCGGGGTTTTGTTTCTATTTCGGGTCCTCACTGAGGTCGTTGCCGTTTTTCATCAAAGTTCAGTGGTATATGACTCATCCGACACATACTGAAGATTATTAAAGCAACCAAAATAACTAAACATGCAATAAAAGTCATATTCGTTTGCTGAATTTAGTAAACAAAGCGTTATTTGTAAATAATGAATACAACATAAATGTTTACCGTGGGCGAAGAAACTAATGTTTTTTATCGGACCATTTGAGTTAATTTTATTTTTATAAAAGAGATTTCTTTAAACATATTAATATAAAATATAACTTACGTTACGTAGGTAGGTACCTGGCAAGTAAAAACAACCAGATATTGATTTTAAGTTCGAGCTTTGTAGTTATACAATTCTGACTGTGACTGTGACTGTGACTGTAGATTAAATATATTTTGAAACAAGTGATTTTGTTTGTCAATAATATAGACCTATATAAAGTTGGTTGTATTCTAATATAGAAATCCAACGAGTGCATACTTATTTTTTAAATAACAAATGTCTATACTCTATACCCAGATGCCGATGATGACACAAAACAAAAAAACTCTGGTCTAAGAAGATTACCTAAAGATTTCATTAAAATCACTCGACCCATTTTGGAATCTATAGGGAACATACATAAACACATTTATTATAATAGCTTTTACTTAATTTCATTTGCATGTATGTTCTGGATTTTACTTGTATGTTTTTATAGATGATCACATATAATCGGTCCAATCTTTGCATATGCTCTGACGTAACTGCTTATTTGCAACTACTATTCACCAGTCACAAGACACCACACCTTTATATTGAATGTAGATTTTTATTATGCCGTGTCTTTTAAACACGTTAATAACCTGAATCTTTAGCATACCTATTTAAAGAATATATACATATTATCCTTATATTGTCCGTATTGGGTCACATGAAATTCGCTTGCCATTGCCATTATCAAAACAATTTGTATGGTACACGTATTCTAATTAAGTATATATTTTTCAACAAAAATCTTCTCTGTATAAATAAATGTTCTTTTACTTCCCTACTATCACAATATAACTGCAATTTAATTAGGCATTCCAATTTAGCACCAGCGCTAAACACTTTTCTACCGTGTTGCATAAAAGTTTAGGGTTAATTTTACGACTGGATATCTGATTTCGTATTCTTCTGGGGGTCTGGATTCTCAGAAGAAATCTTCTCGACAAAATAATGTTAGAAAAACTTGTATAAAATGTTGCCCGACCTAATCCACGCCCTCCGGAACCTGAGGCGTCATTATTTCAAGGAGGCTAATAATTAGTAATTAATGCCTTTTAAATAAATTATGCAAAGTGTCAGTCATTAAAATAACATATCCAATACATGAGTTGATCGTTTACCTTAAGCGTGACCATTGCGGAGGCATTTCCTGACGTGATTAGTGTTCGGTGGTCAACTAGGTAATTGCCTACATTGCACCAAATTTTTCTATCACTTATTTTCAAACGAGTTATAATGAAACATTTCTGCAGAATCGTGTGTTTAGATGCGCTTTATTCTTAATCATACTTTATTAGTTCATTTTGGCAAGGCGTAACGGAACGTGCGCTTCAAATGACGTGAATCTCGAGTGGTCGCAGACCATTTTTAATGGCCAAAATCTGGAGTCCCTCGTTGCCGCGAAGAGCTTTTTAAACTCGAATCGTTGCCAAATGTAACTGTTAATTAAAGTCGGGAATTGTACATTATACAAGTTTTCATGCTAGACTTAATGCCTAGTTGAAATAAGTAATGAATTCGCGATCAAGGGAAAGACGCTTCTGAATTCCGTGTTGTGTGCATATAAACGGAAATAGTTTTAATAATAATCAAATCGGTGATGGCGAACTTCAAAAATATTTGCGATACGAAATTTCGTCTATACATATCTTTACGGAAATAATATGTTACTTAAGACCTAAAGCCATTGTTGTAAATTTTTGAATTTAAAGGGAACCTAATCCATTGTTTTGGGTAATTTCAGAAGCATTTTACTTTCCTTACGTAAAAAGTTAAACTCACATCGATAATATCCTGTAGGTATGCTTTTAGATATGCGGGACAATAAACGAAATCCAATAAAAAAATGTTAAGGAAAATGTTTGTTTACATTCATAAGTCGTTGCCTCCATTAGAAAATCCAAAACTAACAGAAAATCCAAAAAGCTTAATAGCCAATGAAATGGTTTTTAAAAAAATTATTATACTGTAATTTATATATTAAGCATATCATTTTTAACATAGCATTCTTGAACAATGTTGCGGTCACAACGAAACAATAAATAAAAATAGCCGAATTGCCAACCGGCATGTGCCGTATGTGACCTAGAGCTGGAACTGGTTTCAATGTAAATAAGAGTGATATGATAGTAATTGTGTTTACAATGTTCATTTTTTTTCAATTACCAAATCTAACTTTAATGGTACAATAAATAATAAAAAATATAAATCGATAGAAATTCATTTGTCAAAATCGATACAGTAAGAGTGACGCTGAAGTGGAACAGAAAAGTGATAGATATAAAAAGACCATGCCACATGTGTGCACACAACCCACATTTGGTAAAAGTTGTCTTATATAAAGCAACCAAAATATGTTGTTACTTTATGTCCGATATATCTTATGGTCTTAAGCAATTGATGCATGTAATGTTATATTACTGCGGCTGTCAAAGCACAATATGTAATACTACACGACCGGTTGTTAATGATCTTTGCATGTAACATTAAATCTATCTCTGTAACACAATAATTGATTATCAGTTTTCTTAAATATGATCCAACATTAGACATTACCAGGTAAACTCTCATCGTGTTCTAATTATATAATTGAAAACGAGAACATGAGCATGTGAGTTAATTATCTAGTCAACACTACTGTGTACATGGCTAGCTTACATCACCATTAATTATGCCCTGTAAACATATTACCGAAAATTCATTAGAACACGCCGTTGAAAACAAAATGATGTTGCTTAATTTAGTAGATAATACAGTTTTTACGCCAATTTAAGAAAAATAATGCAATTCAACATAAAGAAAATGAGCAATTACGTACATTAAAACAATCGTAAGTGTAAGATGTAATTACGTATGTATACTATTTACATTATGTGTAGGCACTAAGCACCGTTAAGAAGTGAAGTATACGATTATTGTGTGCTTAGCGATCGTTCCTTTAAGAAACCTCGTCTTATTAACCGGATACGGATTTTAATTCGGAATGACATTCAATTTATTAAGTTCTGTACAGTTTTTTAAGGTCATTTACATCGTAACCGTTATAAGAGTTGAAAATATATTCATTCCGCTAATTATAATTAGTACTTAGTAAGCAGTATTAGTAAGTAGGAAAGTCGATCTGGAAATCTTTGGGGGAGGCCCATGTTCAACACTAGACATCCTGCGGCTGATGATGATTGATGATTGAAGCAGTATTCAATTCATAATTACAACACCCGTAATTTTATAATTTGTTGATACTGATATCATTATTACCTAATAATAATATAAGGTTATAAATAGTATTTATAACTATTTTTCAAACGAAAAACAAGGAACTTTATATATTTATATATATAAGCTCCTTGTGAGTCGCAACTCGTAATATAGTCATATTATTTAGACCATTATATGAGTCTGGAACTATATTAATGTATGCATTATAGTTAATACTTATGATCTTACCGGAAGTATGAACAAAAGATTTCTAATAAAAGTAGTTACAAGCACTACCGTCTATAATAAAATATTATACAATGAGCCAAGAAGTGCAATATAGTATTATTTATCAATGAGTTAGTGCATTAACAAATAATACATGTAAATGTCCGGACAAGGACGTCGAGCGTCGTCGCGTCGAGACTGGATGTTGAGTGACAAACGAGTAACAACCGAATGAGTCGAACAGGAATGTGAACTGAACTTATTGAATGGACACATGCTGTATCCAAACCTGTAGTAAACTCAAGGTTCGCACTAAATCACACGAATATTTACCAACAACCTGTTTAATCCCCTACCACTTAAACATTATTGCAGCGTTGTAGGTCCATTAATTCGATGGTTTATTTTTGTCCTGCTATGGCTTCAGGATGTTATTGAATTTCATCGGATATCGAAGTTCATTTGTTGTAACTCTATATACAATTATATTCATTACCATTTATGTTCAGCTTGTTTACTTTAGAATGTTACGTATAATCAAATATGTGTTAATAAAAACGAAAACGCTCTAGACTAGATTTTTATGGCGCAACATTTTTTAGGTAAACAGCCTTGATTCATCGTCACATTGATAAGTGAGTTAGTTATTTTGGGAAATGATAATTTTTTATTGCGTCAATAGTTATTTATCTAACATCAGCAATAGATTCAATGAAATAGTACATAGAGATTTTGTCTGTCTGTAACTGATATATCTTCAATATTAAGGTACTTGTAACTTATCTGTATAGATCACAATATAGTCAAGATAACGAGCAATTTCTAAAATGTATCATAATAAGATATTTTCCTTGAATATTACGCGTCAAACCGGTCAAATTGGCGTGTTGACGCTCATCTCGCGGGTGTTACTAAAAATACTAAGTACCTCATATTTTTGCGCGTATACATAAAATAACGGATGTGCTCTAGATTAACACAATAAAATGACACTTTTTTATATTATTTATAATCATTGTAGTCGTTCATCTAGAAGTACATCCAGAACATTTGCAATATTTCTGCGTAAATGTGCAATCGAAATGGTAGTTGCCATAATATAATTTAAGAAATATATATGGTCGAGTCGATATAATAAAATAAAGTCCACATAAACCATCATATCATCATGTAACCACATAACAATGAGCATTGTCAACGATAGGCATGTAAGGTAGGTCACGAAGTATTTATATTTAATAAATAAACTGGTATTGTATAATATAGCTGTTTGAATTCTGCCTAGTAAACATTTATGTTATATGCAGGAATTTCATTCATTTTGTACAGTAACGCTTTAATTTAATAGAAACGGGTGAAAGTTACTTAATAGAAAAAAACTTTTAAATTCTAAAATCTATGTAGGACAGATATTAATATATTTTGGCATATCAACGATGAAGTTCTAATAAAACTACGAGTTTTCATTATTTAATGATTCCTAAGTATCGTACTGAAGAATGAAACAATGCGACTCAAATGTTATTTAGTATTTTTTTTACGAGCACGGCAAAGCGACCCCACTTCACATGACGGTGCGTGGAGAGTTCCGCTTCACATCTAATACATACAGCGCCAGTATATTGTAATTACTAGAGAAGGTATATTTTTAAGAACATGTAACGGTCTGAAATAGTTCCGGTGATATCATTGGTTTTGTAAATCGGTTTTTTATGAATGGCTTGGTCTTGTATAGTGGGAATGTTTCATTTACTACCGGGTTAATATGCCAATTGCGCAATAACAGCTACAAACAGATTCATTGGCGTAATCATCTCCGTTTCCACTATAATACTACACGGTTAATTCATCCTTATCAAGTAGAGAAATTGTAACGTATTTCAATGGTTTCACATTAAATTAACAGAAGAAATCTCTCCCAAACACCTGTTATTATAATCACACCTTCAAGAAGTCCTCCTACGTGCAGTCAAGCGCGTACACATTCTCACATTTCAAAACCCTCTGCGTTACTCATAAATCGACCTTGCCAATTATATCTAACCACTAGCTTTTGCCCGCGGCTCCGCCCGCGTTATAAAGGTTTTCAGGCTAAAGTTTTCCGTTATAAAAGTAGTAGTTTCCCGGGAGCCTATGTTCTTCCCAGGATCTCAAACTGTCTCCATACCAAATTTCATCTTAATACGTTTTGTAGTTTTAAAGTTTAACACGTTCAGGCAGACAGATGCAGCGGGGGACTTTGTTTTATAATATATTTTTGTAGAACTTTTTAAGAGGAACAATCCCGTCATACATCATCGTTACATAACTTTAACCGTTTACGCAGCGCACGCAACGGAAGCTCTCAAAACGAATAAATTGTCCCCGTTTTTGCAACATGTTTCATTACTGCTCCGCTCCTATTGGTCATAGCGTGATGATATATAACTTAAAGTATTCCACAAACAAAGGGCTATTCAACACAAAAAGATTTTTTCAGTTCGAATCGGTAGTTCCTGAGATTAGCCATTACTGCTCTGCTCCTATTGGGTATAGCGTGATGATATATAGCCTATAGCACTCCACGAACAAAGGGCTATCCAACGCACAAAGAATTTTTCAGTTTGGACCGGTAGTTCCTGAGATTAGCCATTACTGCTCTGCTCCTATTGGGTATAGCGTGATGATATATAGCCTATAGTACTCCACAAACAAAGGGCTATCCAACGCAAAAATATTTTTTCAGTTTGGACCGGTAGTTCCTGAGATTAGCCATTACTGCTCCGCTCCTATTGGGTATAGCGTGATGATATATAGCCTATAGCACTCCACAAACAGAGGGCTATCCAACGCAAAAAGAATTTTTCAGTTTGGACCGGTAGTTCCTGAGATTAGCGCGTTTAAACAAACAAACAAACTCTTCAGCTTTATATAATAGTATAGATTTAGCCTTTAGACCATACGCTTCGACACTAAAATTTTGTTATCAATAGATAATCGAATATTGGTCACGTCCTAAAATGAATTATATCTGTACAAGATATTAATTTTGATTAATTACTTAGTATTTATATGATTTATTCGTAGACCATGCGTTTTGCCTCGCAGTGCATCCTACGACTGTGAAACGTATTAATATTTATGATGTCATTGTCATTCTGGTTATACGATAATTCAATATTTGTCACTATTAAACGTATATAAGTATTACTTCATTTCTATATAAATAAAATTTATTCAAGACGCCATCAATATTGCGAAGTTTGGATCTATTATAAAATACGCGCTTTGGGCTGTCTTAACCTTTGTTCAATCATGAATTTTAAGCGTTTTTTCTAAGCTGCACTGATGAATTTAAAATTATTCATGTTTTAGAGATACATTTTCGTAGGAATGGAGATGCCACAGAAAACACCTGTATATGCTCCCTGTTAAAAAAGACCCAAAGGATTTTCCTCCTGTCGTCAGTTTCTTAAATGTTCATACTAGGTATACATGTATACCTAAGTAAAATAAGCTTATTTTGTAGACCTTTGCTAAAGGGGTATTAGTTAGATTATTGTGACATCCGTCAACCAAAAGCATTACAGTAAAAAATATTATTATTTTTGTCTATATGTATAGCACAATTGTAATTCTTAAGTGGCTCGTTATGTAACATCACAAACATATAATAAACGAAATGAATGATGGAAGGATCATAGAAAAATCTACAGCTGTTGTTTATTATAGTCAAGCACTTTTATTTTTGACAAGTAGTATAGTTTAAAATCCCACTTATTTATGCAGCCTTTTGCTAAAATAAATTATAGAATGCGGTGATGTGTGTGATTTGATGTGCCAGGTCATCGTGATTATAAAATTAAAACTTTTAAGTGCCTTGGTATATAGTGTTGAGCTATTTGGTTATGCAGATCGTCACGTTACAGCTAATAATTTGATGCTTCAATGCATTTTTTTTATTCATAATATAAGTAGGTAGATATAGGCAGTAGGTACAGGTAAAGCTTGTATGTGGGGAGTCATCTATATATATAAAAATGAATTGCTGTTCGTTAGTCTCGCTAAAACTCGAGAACGGCTGAACGGATTTATCTTATCTTGGTCTTGAATTATTCGTGGAGGTCTAGGGAAGGTTTAAAAGGTGAGAAAAATTCGAATAATTGCCGGGAAAATCCTCAAAACAGCATTTTTCTATTTCCCATACAAACGTTTTCTAACTAATACGTAGAGTCAATTAGAGCTTTATTGCTATTGTATAAAGTTCACTGTTGTTTAAGCAATGTAGGTGTGTTCCTAACATCAAAGCAGTGTGCGTTGGAGCACAGAATATAATAATGTAATGTCGCGTTCTGAAACTCAACAAAAGTGATATCGCGGACCCGACTAAATTGAACAGTCACAAAATTTAATATATCATTAGTTATTTGGTTGGCTTCACGATATTATTTCTTTTGTTTTACTTTAAAATGCATGTTTTCGTTATGGTCAATTTTTGAGCTACTTTTGCATATCTATACTTATAATAAATCTGTAGAGAGGTCAATTCTGTACATGAAATATATTTCCAAAATAACTGGGGGTGATTAGGGATCGATACTGATGCCAAAAATGCAATTAGTAAAATTTTTGTCTGTCTGTCTGTATAACCGTTATAGAAACAAAAACTACTCGACGGATTTTAACTTAACTTGGTACAAATATTTTTCATACTCCTGAGCTGGTTATAGTATACTTTTCATCACGCTACAATTAATAGGAGCATAGCAGTGATGGAAAATGCTGGAAAAACGGGAGAAGTTACTCCATTTTTAAGCTTCCGTCATTTCGTGTGCAACCTTAATGGTTAAAAGTTCCTTCGATTTCACCAGGATCCCATCATCAGACCCTGACCGGACAATCGGACCACCTGCATACAACCATAAATTAAAAAACATCCCGACAAATTGAGCACCTTCTCCATTTTTGAAACCCGAAATCCACGCGGGCGAAGCTGCGGGCGGAAGCTAGTTTTATATATTTTTTAAGGTCAATAACGTGATGAGCAAGCTCTATTCTCTGAAAATACTGCTCTGATACCGAATAGGTTAATAGGAAGAAAAATATAACTTTTATTTTATGAACACGTGGCCAGTGTAGAGACCGAGAGCTAGTTTCAAAGAAATATTTAATTTAAGAAAAAATATTTAGTAATTTGAAAAAAATAAAAGGAAAAATATGGATGATTAAGACAATTCCAATCCTTTACAATTTTTGCGATTTGTGGTTGCAATATGAATAAGGTGATCATTAACATTCAAAAGTGATCCTCACCCCGCATGATATTTATAACATTGATTGTCTTTGCCCTTGACTCAGCATGGAATTACCGGTCACAAGTTTAAAACAAGTTACAGAAATGCAGCTATTATTTACCTCCTACACACAGTCGTCCATATCTTTTTCTAATCGATGAGTTTGACCACAAACTTTAATTACCCCCGTCGGCCATCGATCCTTGAAAGTCATGGTTCACAGCCCAATTGCGTCTACAGTAATCCAATGAGGATTTACCTCTCAAGAATAATAATAACTAAATGTTCTTACAAAAGAATTCATGATTAAATTACCTCTTAGTAAGTGTCATGGTATGCATTATACCATTTGGTCATAAAGTTTTCAACAAATTGATACGATGGTTTGGTGATGTCGAATAAAATAAATAAAATAAAGTTCAACAACCTTCAAGGCTCGTTTACAAAAGATTTTGTCGAACGTGCACCGGACATAATCTTAGATGAAAAGAATATTTCTTTTCTGAGGGTAATAACTGTAATCCTTTTACTTGAGAGGTAATTTTAGGGAGGTCCTGGGCTCGAATCCCGGGTCGGGCCATAAATAATTAAGACTGGGCTTTTCTATCTTAAAAAATTCTCAGTCGCAGCTCGGAATTAGGAAGTTGGCGGTGTGATACCCCCGTGCCTCGGAAAGCACGTAAGCTGTTGGTCCTGCGCCTGATCTCCTTTTGGTCATGTCGGATCGCCGTGTTATCAGACTATGAATGTGAAGGAACACAGAGTGCACCTGTGTATTGCGCACACACTTGTGCACTATGATATATCCTGCGTATCTGGCTAATCTACGTTGAGATTGGCCGCCGTGGCTTAAATTCGGCTAGGAGATAAATTATAGACATCATTGATTATTATATTACATTTCTTATCATGGCAAGAAAGTTTGAATTTAATTTTTTACTAGGTCGCGGCTACAACCTCGTGACGTCCTGTATAAATTGGAGCCTATATTTTAAATTAGTCTTTTAGTAGTAACACATCTGTGAAAACTGCATCCAATTCCATGCAGTAATTTTTGTGTGATGCGTGTACAAACATACAGATGGACAAAACATTTAATAAATATTGTTTTGGCTTCTGTTGTTCTAATAAAGGCCCCCATATTAGTTTTTCTTATATATCTATCATGTACAGACATGGGCCTGTTATTATAGGTAAAGAATTTGTGCAGTAATACTCACAATAAAATACGTACATTTGGCGTCCGCTCTCGTACTTACAGGCTACAGCTCACTTTCAGCCATTTCTGGTAAATTATTAGAACATTTGCAAGTACCTAGTACCTTGGAAAACTTCTTAAAATTTTGTTCACGAATTATGATAAACAATATAAATCATTAAATTTTGAGGGAGTATGGGGGGTTGACCCTCCATTGTTTGGCAGTGGTGTTCATTTAATAGTGCTCCGTAGAATATGTAAAAAAATAATTCTTTACAGTTTATATTATCATGTTTTAGTTGAAAAATCTAAAGCAATTTTATAACCTGTTTCCAATTAAAGTTACCAAGAATAATATTTCATAGTCGACAATCGTTTTGCCCGCTTAGGGTACTTGCGTAGAAAAATTTTCAAACTTTACTATGACGTAAGTCTGCCGTTCACGGGCTCTTGTTCTATTGTATTGTCTTGTGAGACTCTCTCTTGCTGACGCATTGATATACAGGAAATTACATGTATATAAGCAAGCTAAAAATGTCATGTTTCTCCAGTATTGTATCTCATTATATTGAATATCGTGCATTCAAAATTAGAAAAATCAAATAATCTTAAAACCGCAGACAACTAATAAACAGCGTGGAACTCGCATCAATCTCAATTTATGCGTCAAATTTAATATTCGGAACGAGTATGTACAGTGATCTCTCGGGCGAATAGATATTATATATTCAAAGCATCTATGTGTATGTGCACAAATACCGATCAGTTTAAATTAATCCAAGTCGTAACCTCGTTTATTATGAACGCCGACGCGTTTAATTTTATTATTAGAGTTAATTAATTCACCTAATAAAACACTTTGTGGATTCCACTGCTGTATGATAGGAGACCTATTATAATCTTTATGCAAACACAGCAGTTCCGAATGAATGTTACAATAATTTAACATTTGATAGATAAATTGTAGGTTTTACCGAACCTCAATGTTATGACGTCTGATATAATACATTTTTCCTTTTAGAAAAACTCGTGAAAATCTTTCGAATGTATGATGAATTCACAAATACTTTACGTTATGTAGCAAATAAAAATGTATGTGTAGATCTACACTCCGTACTATTAAATAGGTAAGTGCTAGTGGCTTGGCACACGCCCAGTGTCAAGGGCGGCGCCATCTCCCCGCTCGTCACTTCTATTACAACCCCACCAACCACTGTAACTAAACCTCTCGCATAATTTTTGTGGCAAGCAAAAACCATATGATGTGATTAAACATCGCAGCTCTTTCTTAAATGGTTAAATTCAACCTCGTCCGAGTTCCGGATGAGGATGTGCTTACATCGCAACTTAAACAAAACTCTGTGGTCTCTTGAACTGGTTTCTAATTTGCTTAATTAGGTTGCTTGTTTAAATAAGTGACTTTTCTGTACACAGTCTATTAGCTTTATTCGATCACTACAACTACGCTTTATCTTCGTTAACATTCTAAAAGTACGTCATTGAATGTATGAGATATCTACAGTAAATCTGTTAAGGGTCGTTACCGATTATGTTCTTCATACCATAGCTATAAAATAAACAACTATTTCAAATTTTCAGTGAGAAAATCTTAAGAAAATCTTACTTCCAATTAATAAACGTGTTGTATGGGGAACTTCTTGTTTGAAAAATATATTATGTAATGTTTATAATACTTATCAAATTTATAAAACTTTATCGAAGCTAATGATGCGTGAAGCAGATTTACTACGTCGTTAATTCAAAATAAAGTATTCGGTTAAACCGACATTTACAGCGATAATATTGTTTATCTGTGCTCACTGCTCGGGTGAGAATCAATCATGCTGCTGATAGCAGCTACTGTTTGACGTTAATTTGTTTGGCGAAGTAAACAATGAGCCGCACTGCAATGCCGTGCACGTAAATTAAATTACTAGAACTGTCATAATTACATTTTCTTCCATTATAATTACTAAGGAACAATGAGAGTAATAAGAAATAATATAATCACACACAATAGTATCGAGACATGTAGCCATCGCGATGTCATAGACGGCCGACTCGTTGTCTTGACACATTAAAAATAGTAAACAACTCGTAATTACGGTTTCATTTGTACGCTTCACTACTACTAGTAGCATTCCTTATTCTCGCAAATGTAGTCATATACGAGTATTGTAGTATTTATGTATAACACATTTATTTTCGTTATTCACGTGCTTGAAATTACTATATTTGTTTAAAAAAAGGCGTTTGTTGATTTTTTTGTTATTTTTGATTTTATAAGCAAAAGCTATAGAAAATATGTAGATTGAGCTATCTGACACATTAATTTGCTCATAAACATTTTCATTTTTAGTTTTATAAATTTCCCATTGGCCCAAAAATAATAGCATAGTAATTCATCCTACTCTTATTCAGATAATGATTATGTATTACAACAATTTATGGTGTGTATTAAATTATTGCAAAATAAGTAAAGTGAATTGTTGTCTGGATAAGGGGTGTAAGGTTCGTGTGCAATGTATCTCATTACAAATAATTATTATGTCTTGACTTATTTATAATTTTTCTTATTATAATTAATTGAAGTGATACTCGATACAATTATGAAATGATTATTGCACACGGACTGCTATCGTATTGCATGCGTTGCCTGTGTGTAGAGCGTGGTCTCTGTTGCATGCAGGTCTAGGCGCGCTTCGCAGCAGCTTTCGAGGAGCGCCGAGAGCATCGATCAGTCATACAAGAGGTAACTGTATGCTTCATTTATTTTTATTCACTTATTTTGTGATTTTGACAGATTTGCTCAATAATAATATATATTTTAATCTGCCATCGTCCTCCTAGGCGCATCCCATTTGAATATGAATACGGTAGTGTACATTATTTTAGTGAATAAAACTACTGTTGATTATAATAATATCAATGTACCGTTACACTATTATTGAACAATAAGTGACTTTACAACTTCAAAATTGTCCTATGAACTCTACGGCACGATCTTGTCCTTTGATATTCGCATTTTAAATGTCAAACGTCCCTGCGTTAAGTACGAAGAACAGCGCGTTTAAATACGCGCTGTTCTTCGTACTTAACGCAGTAAAAATTCTCTCTCATTTTGATTGGATTTGAAAATTTCAAATATTGTAGTGCTATAAAACTTGGACAAACAGTCTTAATTTGATAAAAACATTGCCCCAGTCTAGTTGACATAAAATAAAACATGTGTCTGCTTTGAAATGCAGATTAGTGTAGTAATTTTATTCAGCCTAGTAATGTGCTGCATTGTTGAGCAAATCTGTAAGCAATCTGCAAACACATTTTTACAATGGCATTAAGTTGATCTTGCTTGTTTATGTAGATAACTAAGTCGTTTCTATTAATTTATGTGTAGACAGTAGTTGGTATTTGTTGAACATTGTGCATGCGCTAATACTTCGCACTTCAAAACAAGTCACGTGAGCCTTTGGAACCTAAAAAACGAATAGGCTCTATCACATTTTAATATCTTTCGGACTATTGCCATGTCGCAACTGAACTGTTTATATGATAAGCATTGACCTAATTGCGTAATAGTACATAATCCCATTAAATTTCAACGATGCTGTACACAGCACAAGTAATATATTGTGACTCATGATGGAGATTAATTTAAGTTTAACGTCGACCTTAAGTAACGACATGTTATTGGCCTTCGTTCGTAACTGGCTTAGTATTCGAAGCATTCTTGCAGAAATGTATGTACCAAGGTGCCACTGTTATGTTACTTATACAATACATTTTATTTACATTGAAACTATGATCGGCACGCGATTCTAATGAGGTACAACGATTTATTGTTATATAATTTATTATATTGATAACATTGCCCTTTGTTTTTTGGGTAGGCACATGAAACCTTGACTCGCGGGCTCGTTCTATTTGTATCAGTCCTGTCGGAGTTATTTGTGTTGGCTTTAAGGCGTGTACAATTATACGTACGTTGACCCGGAATGTTTGTAATGTAGGTCTGGTTATCTTTGTTTTTGGGAAGGGTTTACTGTCGGGCTTTCCGTCTGGGTCTTGGGTACAGATACGAATATATTCAGCTCGCTTGTGCGTTAATCTTAAACAGTTGTCACGCAATTTGTTACCACCACATAGAACATGCTTATAATTCATTTTTACTGGTCTGATATAAAATGTAAACAAACCTTTCATTTCTTCTATATGTAACAATACATAGATAAGGCTTTCAACGTTATATTTTTTATAATTTCGTGTCATTTGATACATTTTTATTACGTATTTGTATCTGCCAAATAACCTGTACTCACTCCAGGTACTCAAAGATTAATCACGATGATTAATTTTTTGTAGCTCGATACATTTCCAATTATTCATATTATTTTAATAAAAAAAAAATACTTAAAAACTACTAGATATTTGTAATTATAAGGGTAAGAGTTCAAGAAATTTGTAAAAAAATGATCAATGTATCCAATGACTGAATGAGGTCATATTCGCGCAATAAATGGTCAGTAATATCCGGTTCCACATCCTTATATCGTTTCTGTGGTGATGGTTATTGCCTTCTAAAAATGCTTTTGGTATAGCAAAATGAAAAAAATGCACGAAATTTTAAATATTATTATGGTGATACTGGTAAAATAGGTTGTAAGGTACGCGGTTAGACCTAAGTACTATTGGTTGCTGATTACTAGTGACTCTAATTTGTGTGTTGTGCGTTACAGGTCTAAGAGTCGGTCAGTGGACCATGGGTTCTCACCGCCCTTCGACTTGGAGTCTCTGCGTTCGAAGGTCGAGGGCAGATTTGACGCCGTACATAGAGGTATGTAGTCGATAGCATTCAATTATTTAATAGGCATTATTATCTTGTGATTTGAACTACACCCTAGGTAGTCGTTTCTAAACCAGATAATTCCAATGAGATGAAGTAGTTTGCGTTGCTTCCGGGAACCATACGGTTATTATGATACGTATTATATTATATGGACTGGGTGGACTTAGTGAAAGCGGGCTTGTTGTCATCCTTAAATAATATAATGTATGTATTTATGTAAAGGATGTTGGGTCTTGTTTACAAAATCGTCTTCTCCACTACGAGCTTTAAGCACGTTTTCATATCGGACCAATGTAAATATTTCCTATCGGACCTTCCCGGCTATGTTTATTTGGCGGCATGAAAATTACGCCTTAGGGATTATTTTCATCACAACGCCCAAAGGAAGGGTTAAACTAATCCGATCTTAGTAAATCCATTACCCGGTCCGTCGACGTTTTGTAGGTATTTATTTAGCATCTTCCCAACCCGCGTCTATATCAAACATTGAATGAAATTAAACCTTGTCCCATTACGCGAACACGTTTTATTGGCCGTTTCATTACGCAAGATGTGTTTACCGTCTAGCAGCGTAAAAATTCTCGCCACGTGACCAAATGTGAAACCTTTTCGCTGCGACGTGTTTTATAAACGCGTCATGTATTACATTTATTTGCAATTAATCTCACTATTGCTGTCCGAATAAAATAATATGCCAACCTATATTCTTTCTATTGTGATGTAATGAACGCATTAAAAAATGCACGAGTTGTTTCTTTGACAATGGTAAATTTAATAGATATTAGTACAAGCCGATTAACCACTTTCTCAGTTAAGAATATATTATTTAATTTAACACTTACCATTTAGTATTTATATTCCAAATTATGCAAAATCTAAATCAGAGTAAATTTCACTTCAATTAGCAATTCAAAGTATCAGTTCTGTCGCTAACGTTACCATCCTACCGTAACATGAGCTTCATTTATCGCGCCACCCGTTCTAAGGTCACGTAAATTGTAATACGTCGGCTGTTGGAAACATTTTCAAAATAAATTAACAAGTAAAACCAAATAAATAACTGCCGGCTGTTAATGGAAATTCGTAATTAATGTTTGTTTGCGTTGTCTATTGCGAAAATATAAAGCTCCGATTTGATTACAAGACAGCCGGATGTCAGTGTGGCAGTTTATTGCTTCATATGTTGGTGTCTCTAATGCGAAAATTATAGTTGATCTCCTTATTACTTGAAATATCTCGTATTTCGTATGTTTGAATTTAAATTCAAGTTAAAGTCACGTTTTAGATTATATAGAACTAACGTTATAGTATGTATTATAACTTCCACGGAAGAAATATTTCTTTGTTTCCTAATCTGAACTCCAAATTTTATAAAAGGTGCCTTTGGAAAGCGAAAAGCTATGTTTACTTCATATTACTATTATAATGAATAGTTTAAATATATTTATTTAAAATCAAACCGTAAATGATAAACAAGTGCACTGACTTAGAATTAATAAAATAGATTTATTGGCTGAAAGATAATACTATTTTCGTTTTGGCTCTTGTAACCGACTGACTGATATCATGCGATGCACCAATGGCCTCTCATTCAACGGAATTCAATTCTAACGATTATGTCTGCGTTGGTCTGAATTAAACTTGACGGAAAACTTAGTTAAATAGTACTGTTATAAAGGATTTATTTATCATTTTGAACGTATAGCATTGATATTAACAGTGGTGGTAGTATGGTGGGAGTAGGTATTTGTGTGTCAATAGTCACCAACGTATTTCGCCGTTGCAACTGATTTATTCTAGGCAACATAATGTTGATACTATGAAACATCATCATTTTTGCGTCATAAGGTGTTTAACTCTTTTGAATCTCATGTACCTCAGTCATCTATTTGTCTTAAAATAACAATTACGTTATGTTCTTTTATTTTATTTCTATTGTTTACTGAACAATTTATTATTCTCAATGTGTATTGAATATGCTTGAAGACTCATTCGTGTCGGACAAATTATGCCATTTCTAAAATTATACACGAGTAAGACACTTCGACGTAAAATCATGAGGTTAAAAATTAACACGTAGTGGCACTACATGTTATTGTATTTTGTTTCTGTAGAAAAAGCAAAGGAAACCTTCAAATAGTGCAAAGGAACCCTTATAAATGCACGTTCCTGTTACACGATGATACTCACACCCAGGGAATTGTACGTGTTTATACTAAAAGTATTGTATACACGTAGAATAATGAATAATGTATTTTGTTACAGACGAAGACGAACATGCGAAGAGACTGCCACCGCCGCCCCCCATCAAAACTATGACGTATACGGTAAGCATTATGTAGTACATTATGATTGATGATCCGTAAACACTGCCAGAGTTGCTCTTTTGAAAATAAGTTCGCAGTTTAATGTACTAATTCTTAAAATTAGAATTATGCTTCAGAATTGATAAATCAAATGTTAAAAAGAATGCTTCAAGAATTCTTTTTGACTTTTGATTTATTTATGTTGGTTCATTACGTATTTGGAAATACCAAGTAATCTACCAAATTACATGAAAGTAAATGAGTTGAAGAATGACTTATGAATTTATGGCTGTGTTTTTTAAAGTCTTCCAAATAAAGAGGGAGAAGCGGGCATTGACTACATTTAATAAACAACACTATTAAGACAGCTTTATTTCCTTTGATATCATGTTTATTACATACTTTTGCTTGCTTGTTCCAAGAAAGTACCTGGTACTGTCATTGCGCTCGAACCTCAATTTTACCCACTGAGGAGTAAATTTTCTCTCAAGTAATTGATAAACATATGCATAGAGAAGTTTATAACCTATGTAGTACCTTAAAATAAACCTTCCAGCTCAAATGTACCCACGTATTCACCCTAGCCACACGTAAAGGACCCAAACATGTACTTGTTACAGTATACAGTTTGCATTCTCATATGCAACCGAGCGCTCAGTATTTTGCTCAATCAATGGAAAACGTTATGATTCGCATATTATATCTAAAAGCTGTTGTAAGTAAATAATGCAGGATCGTCATCCCTTTTTCGCAGTAAACTCCTAATATCACATAGCTATATTTTGGTTCACTACTTTAAGGACTTACTTATGCTGGTTAACTAAGTTTAAATATATCTATGTAGAAAAAGGCCTTCTATTTTGTAATGTTGCTTTGTTTGCAGGTGCGTGACCGCGACACCCTGACGTCACTGGCGGCGAGGTTCGACACAACACCTTCTGAACTAACCAAGTTGAACAGACTCGCCACGCAGTTCATCTTTCCCGGACAGACACTGTTAGTGCCGGACAAACGGAAAGGTAAACTATATTACATAACTTGAAATTTGACGACAGTGAATAACAAAATGACTGCAGAATATCGAACTATGAGCACGTTTAAATACCTTCTTTATCATACACAACTGAAAGGACCATTTGCGAACTTGTAAGTTAGTTACACACAATAAAAGTCAACCGTACTAAAATAAGACCATTACCGCAAAAAAAAACGAGTAATGACTAAAATTAACGTTCCGACATCGATATAAATTCTTTTTATTTCTGTGCAGTAAACAAGAAAATCATTTTATACCTCTTCACTTGTGATCGTTTTGCGAAAGGACAACGCATCGGAAATAAAACAGCACGAATTGTTGAACGGTACGAATTTATTGAATAGGTGGCGTGAAGGATTTTTCGAGAAGCACGCCGACGGCGAACCGAAATAAATACATCTTTTGGTTTTAGAAGTTATTTGTATGAGATGCATTTATGTTATTTATTATTATCGCGGGGAAAACAGATTGTACCTATTCGAAACATTTTATTTATGTTGTTTCCACGTTGATCGTAATGTCTTTCGCTTTATTTTATTTATTTGAACGTTATACGTTTGTTTACACATGTCCATAATGTACCTATTATACAATTTATAAACAGTCAAACACTTTAAAAGTTCGAAGAAATAAATTTATACTTATATATTGCGAAAATAACTTTGTGTGTTACGCTTTTGCGGCAAAATCAATGAACCGATATTGATGAATTTATTTAGTCCGGCGTTAAGTTTGTACCATAAATGGAACCCAAGAAACGTTGTTTCTTTTATATTTATCACAAGCATTAAATCATTTGCTGTTGAAACTGGTAGTATATTATAGTATGATGCTATTACTTCAAATCCAGGTTTAGAAACAAAAATAAAACAAAGTTTTCTTTTTCCTGTATGTCGAGATATCGGTAAGTAGCTTTTTTCTCTGATTTAAAATTCAAATCAAAAATCATCCGTAAATAAATATTTTATTTTCATAGCGGATAACAATGTTGATAATGTAATTATACGTAATTTAACACATGCTTAATATTATGATTACATGTTTTTATTGTTATACTAAGGTCGAAGATTGTTGCGTGAAGATAAACAGATGAATCTTTACATAAAAAGTTCTTGTTTATAATGTATAAACACGTGTGTCTCGTGTATAACTATATATTGATTCCCCTGAGCTCCACAGAGAGTTGGTTCGGTTGTATGCTCCAAATAACTACTAAAATGTCTTGCCGTATTGTATTCCGTGCGGTATCTGCAGTCCTGCGTGCCCTTGCTACTCTTAACGCGCTTTTGGAAGCCTCTCCGTGCCTTGATCTTTTTGTTTACAATTTTAATATTATAAGATCTTTCATTTTAGCTTATTGTGCAAATCACTGCATTTCGTAGTTAGTATTGTTTGCTGAATAAGTAGCAATATGTTTAGATGATATTTTTTCTTATTATTTTTTTATCATTATTTTTAAGCAAATAATTGTATTGGTTACTGTAAATTGTTGGTTGTAATCGTTCTCATCAAATAATTTCCTTCTTCTTATTAACTGTTAAGTTATGGTCAAGTAGGCGAAAATTCAGGACTTCGCTTATGGGTGTTTTTGGAAAAAGTTTTTAGAATTCTATAACGAGTTTTGAATGTAAAAGGTAATCACCAGCTTAGTTCCAAAAACATCTTTGGGACTAGACAATTAAAATGATAGTGAATGCAAATATCATTTACCCACTTTTAAAGACTTTTTAGGTCCAGTTTATTTTGTGTTTGTAACCAAAGCAACCATATCTAACCTTGGTATAATAGACATTATTACAGTCACACAAGTAATAAACGTAATTGGTCAGTGGGTAGATATTTGTTTACATTTCTGGCACAAGATTGATGAACATAACATACCGACTCCATTCCGCATTTAACAAACTTTATTATATTAAGTGTAATTAGACAACCGGGTATAAATAAAAAGAAAAGTTCTGCATAAACACCGCGTCAAGAATTACAAATCCATGCCTATGTATAAGAAAATGGTAAACACTTCGCGTAATGTTTACGATTTTTAAAAATTAAACATTTCTCCGGGCGAGTAATTGCTTCATATTTTATAAACGACACGAAGGTCTAAACATAAATGTTTGCCTGTCTGCCAATCTGTGCCTGTGACGCAGAAACTTTTACCGTAATTTAAACTCCAACTGCAGACAGTTGTAAACTAGTGGAATGGTTTTTATTACATTTCTTAATGTCGGTAGTCCGTGCGGTAACAAATTTCATCTTTAGTAAAAATTTACTTAAACTACTACAACATGAAATGCTTATTAACATTATAGTTTTATACGCTATAATAGATTTTATCGCCTTCTTGGCCCAATAGCAGCGGCCTGCGGCCCAATAGTACCGGTAGGTTCTGCGTTCGACTTTCTCGTCGGGAAACACAATGTGTGCGATTTGTGACAGGATTCTTGGATTGGATTTCTTATAGAAGATTAACAGACAAGCAGGCAACCAGTCATAAAAAACTTTACGAAATCGTTTGTGCAACTTGCGCGAAAATTATGTTATGTAACTGACTCCACGTCGGAGTGGGACCAAGTCAAGTACAACAGTAAGAACTATGTGATAGAGATCTAGCAGTAGGACAGTATAAGGTATGGTCTGGTAATATGATAATGTTTCAACGATTATTTGGTCTAGAAACGGTGAGTGCATAAGCAGGAATATCATTGTCAGTGCAGACAACAGTTGTGCTTTTTGTGACATGACTTGTTACAGACCATGTTTCGCTGACCCTATAATATTGCACGCAATTAACTTGAAATAACCTATTGTGATATTTCGTCACCTCAAATTTTATATTGAATATTGTATTGCGGCTAACTAAACTCCAATACATACATTTTGCACACGTGACACTAGATAGAACCGTTATTATATAATAAAAAAATAATTTTCACAAAAAATTTAACCGCCTTCAAAAACCACTCAAAACCAAAAAATAATTTCACATAACAAGTGTATATTGGATACCAATTTTGGAGTCGGTGCCTAATTAAACTTGCTAGTTAAGCTAGATAAATACATTAACGAATATTTGGTTTGGTTTTGAGTGGTTTTTGAAGGCGGTTTAATTTTTTGTTAAAATTATTTTTATTATTTCCTCTTTTTCGAGGCAGGGAGTATAATACACCCACATTTGACCAGCTATATGTAACAGGGGAAGAATTTGGGTAGGGTACAGTTCACAAATTTAAATATTTCCTTAATAGCTTCCATTTGCTGTACTGCGGCGATGTGTTTATCTCCGGTGACGATCTGACTTGCTGACTTCGTACGCTGGCAGCACATTGTTTTCGTATATTCGTTAATGTATCCTCCAAAATTGGTATCCAATATATTCTTGTTATGTGAAATTATTTTTTGGTTTTGAGTGGTTTTTGAAGGCGGTTAAATTTTTTGTTAAAATTATTTTTATTTTTTGCTTTTTTGTGTTAGTAAAAAAATAGACCGTCTCAATGGCATAGTTGTGTTTCGCTTTCGATACGACTATCGCGCTGAGGAGTTACACCTCTGAGTACCACTGAAAAGGGGAAAAGGTGTGATGCTATATATATGTATGTAAGAAGTAGATTCGAGCAAACCTAACGCAAAAACACAACTGATATTATTTGGCTCACAGTACAACTATCGCGCTGTGGTGTAACACCTCTGCCTACCCCTGAAAAGGGGAAAAGGTGTGATGCTATATGTATGTATGTAAGAAGTAGAGTCCACTAAACCCAACACAAAAACATAACTAATGTGTTTCGCACGCAGTACGACTGTCGCGCTCAAATGTTACACCTCCGCCTACCCCTGAAAAGGGGAAAAGATGTGATGCTATATGTATGTATGTAAGAAGTAGATTCAAGCAAACCTAACGCAAAAACACAACTGATATATTTCGATCATACTACAACTATCGCGCTGTGGTGTTACATCTCTGCCTACCCCTAAAAAGGGGAAAAGGTGTGATGCTATATACATATATGTATGTATGTAAGAAGTAGAGTCAATTAAACCCAACACAAAAACACAACTGATATGTTTCATACACAGTACGACTATCGCGATGAAATGTTACGCCTCTGCCTACCCCTGATACGGGGAAAAGATGTTATGCTATATGTATAAGTATGTGAGAAGTACAGTCAACCAAACTCAATGCAAAAACATAACTAAATACGTCACAGGAAAGCTAAATTCGCGATTTCGTTTTCTTGGACGACATAATTATTCTAGTTTTTTTAATTTTAAAACCAAACTACCGAAGCGATCTTGAAAAAAAATTTATGGAACCAATCTGGAGAGAAATTCTTTCGAATAAAAAAAGAATTTTCCAAATCGGTTCATAAATGAGCGAGTTCTGAGGTAACAAAAAAAAAAAATCACGTCGAATTGATAACCTCCTCCTTTTTTTTGAAGTCGGTTAAAAAAAGGTGGCATATTTTTTTACCGTATATTTAAATAAATTAAAAAAAATAAAAAAAGAATAGTTTTTTTAAATTTTCGTATTTACTTTATATGGTATGCTACGTAGGTATTATGAAAGCAAAAGGAACCTACTAGAAAAAAACATGTTATGGGCGAAAACAGAAAATATAAAAGTCGTGCACAATTACGTATCAAATACAAGCTGTGTAAAGACGAGAATGATTAATGCATAAGTTTTGTTTCGTTACCGTCGCGCACTTATTATTTATTGTATTATACACTGGGTGTCACATGCTAAAAAAATTTTTTTAGATCATAGAAACATCTGTGGCGAAAGGGGAAATTTTCCCAAAGGGAACCCGACACAACATATAGATACTAATATGCATAAATACAGTCTGCAAATCGTTGTTATGATAATTATATTTGACATAATTCATAAAGGGAAGCCGGCAGAAATCGGGTTATATGGACCCTTCGCCACTGAGACACATAGAGCGAAAGAACTTCTGCGAAGAATCTTTATATATTCGGCATTGTAAAAGAATAAGTGAACCCATGTATAGAGACATATTACTGTTTAATAATTATGCACATAATACAGTACAGAGCACAGGCGCCTTCAGATGGGCGGCCTGAAGTGAAGCATGACTTCCGCCGTCTGACGTCACCAGCTATTCCCGAGTAACAATAATTTTTCTACCACTTGTGGCTAACTTCAAATCGGCCGTCACTGGCTGGCCACTGTATATTTATAATATCAATCATTCAATGCAAAGTCCATTAGCGCCTGGCTCAGACGGAAAGACAAAAACGAATATCGCAAATCATCACGAGGAATCACAATAATTTAACATTCAGTAGTTGAGTGACAATAGGGTCATCACGAACGACATGCAATAAAAATGCGATAGGATTGATTGGTTATAAAAGGGTTGTAATTAGCTTAAATTATAATTAATAGAATATATTTTGTAATGAATATTTTGGTGAGTACTTATAACAGTTGAACTTTATCTTTATTTTACACGGGCCTCAATGACTTCAAGTAGTTATGGTGTCTCAAGTAAAAAAGACACTTAAGTAAATCAATGAACTTAGGTTCTCGGGCCACAACCTAAATTCATTGATTTACTTAAGTGTCTAAAACATCATAATAATTTAAGGGCAATTTATTTTAATAAAATATTCACAAGCAAATGTGACTGATTAATTGTAGGGTTAGCATACAACTCGAGTGATCTTGGGAAAAGTTTTGCTTTTATTACTTTTAGTAAATTTTTCAAACTTAGGACACTTGCAAAGCTTTAGTAGGCCACAGGTTGAGTATATCTGACCTATATTTATGTCACATGATCCTAAATTTGCGTATAAGTGCTCTGTTTTAGATATGTCAGTAGATGTAAGTACATGATAAATCGACTTACATAATATTATGTCAATGAGCAGATGGCTTCTTAGATGTCTCGTTTGTTAGTTGATTAATATCGGCACTATCTTGTCAATATTTTATATCACACTGTAAACTACAAAATTCACTGAACTGTGTTCGAAATAAGTACAGGATTACATTTCTTTATCGTTTTTTATTCTTGGAAGGAGTTTATCACAATGACAATGCGTTATCAAGATGGCCTCATCTAATCCTTGTTAGAGCAGGATGAGATATTTACTATACATAAAAAGAAAATTAAGATCTCCAAATACCAAATAACGTTATTAAATTAATAATATTATGCTTAATGCAATATTGCATGAATGTAATTTAATTTGATACATTATTACTAAGAAAATACAAGCAGTTAAATTGTACTACCCAGTTACAAGCACCCAAAAAAAGTATGATAATGTTGAAAAATTCACGCTCACATTGTGATTCTGAGAAAGGTCATTAATACGGTCAGAGCAGTTGGAAACGTAAGTGTTTTGTAATTGTATTGGACTGGTAGAGTAGTCTAATTCCGTTCACTCAGTTTGTTGCTGTTAACTTAAATAGTCGATAGTATATGGACAAATTAAATTTATTTAAATGAACCTGTAAAATAAATATTTAATGAATCATTTTCATGTAGGTAAGATCATATTTTTCAACATAAATTTCTATATGGGGTTCGAGTTGCGGTCAAATGTTATAGCTTCAAGAGAAAAATAAAAACCCTCGTCATGTTGTCGTAAATATGGAACTTATTTCTTGTAATGACAAATTTACTTTTAAAATGAAAAAGTGACGCCCTCAAGGCAGTTTTTGTTTTGATGGTTAGTCTATACAAAACTATAACGAAGTGTTGCCCAACCTGGGATCTAAGAGTCGTCGACATCAAAATCCTATGCCACTACAGCAAGCAGGCGAATTTATTAAATTATCAATCGTTAAATTATTTTTGTAATGAAATATTGACATCCAAAGACCTCCTTTTTACTGATGTTTACTAATGCCTTGTGACTGTCACTATCATCCTGCCTTATGTTAACTACTCATTAAAACCATTTAATGAACCCTAAATACAGTGTATAATTTTCATATAGTTGTTGTGTTGTGTATATTTTTTTCCAAGAGTCAGAGTTGCCGCATTAGGCAAAGTTGCTGTTTGATTGGAAAGTATTGAACAATGACATCGGATTGTTGGAAATAAAATAAGCATTAAAACATAGAAAAGAGTTGTTGTATTACACTCTGCTACACGGGTGTTAATGATAAAGTTAAGGGCGAGTTCAAGAAATCCATTTATAAATAAATTGTAATCAGCAGGCAGTTTATTTTGTTTAGAAGCTACGATTTCATGCCTTTATTTTGTCACCGTTAGTTAGCACTCAATCTTTTCCAAGGTAGTTCAACGATCATTAACAGTTTAACCACAAAATTATATTTTGTTATTTATTTTTTACATTTGGGAATACATTAGTGCATTAGTTATTTTATACACATTTGTAATAATTATGGTATGTTTTGCTATAGGAACATAAATACAAATCCAAAGTTAAGTGATCGTATAAAGATTACAAATTCAAAATTCAATTAATTACTAACTGTATTAAATATGTACATTATATATACATTGTTCCTTTTATTCCTAAATAGGGAATTATGATATTAATAGGTCATTTTATTAATGGGCCGCATTATTAGCATTAAGTGTAATGGGATGCTCTTTAAAACAAGTATTGGCCGAGTCACACCGGTTTTATAGAACTATAGCACAAACAGTGCAGTTGAGACATACTTTGGACACAAATAAATAAAACAAAACATGGACGAGACCGGGAATAATATTATTTTGGTACGCTGATAATGGAATCGGCAACATGGATTGCATACACATTATCGCCGCCACACCGCATTGTCCAGGCGCGATGCAAAACAATAACACACAGCCTTGGTGTTATTCATTCATGCGTGACGTAGACATGGAACAAATTTTTCTCCTATTTACACGGCAAACAAAAGTTACAACAGTCGCCGCAACTCGCGGCCGGAGTGCGCACTCGGCAGCGCTCGGGCTCGAACGCGACGCGATCACGCGCGGTTTCTATTTTAATTTGTCACTGAATTACGTTTTACAGAACGGCCTCAATAAAGTCTCGCCGTGCCGGCCACGTCTCCCGACTGCCGTTACGTTTGTTAGTCGTTGCCCACCTAGATAATATGAACTCTCTTTATCACAAGTGATAAATGTACCGATATAATGGACCTTGCGCCGATATCGTGCAACAATGTTTAGTTTTGAGTTTCTGAAGCGGTGGTATCACGGTGCGTTCATGTTTTCGCGTTCGTTAATTAGTACTCATATCATGTGCTTTCCGATATTGCCAATTAGCGGTTCTTGTCAACATATTTCAACGGAGTGTATGTATACAAATAACAGGGGTAGTGGTTGATGTGTCGTATTGCATTCCAGATGGCGACAAGGATTCAGATGGCCCGTCGGAGAGCGGAGACAACACATCTGAGTCAACACAAGGTGCTCCCAGCGAACCGCCGCAGGAAAAAGGTGCAATATTGTTTTATAAACATTATTAATTTATTAATCTACATGTCATGTAACTACTTCTATAATATTTAGGTTATGTTGATGTTGTCGGACGTAATTCCACCACACAAAATACATTTAATGGTATTGATACGTTTGTACAGATGTCATTCGAATAATGTATTCAGCGAGAGAATGAATGAAAGGTTATGACACATTGTAAATAAACATCATTAGTGTTAGCAAGTGTGTCGTTTTAAATCTCTTTACCGATCGTCTATTTACATTACTTACCTATTCGTTAGCTATACATTGTGGTTGGTATTCAACAGAACAATACGATCATAAGCTCGTGTCTGTTTAGAAATTGTTCCAAGGACACTAATGTCGCTCGTTTTCATTGAGCGAGCTGAAATGGGAATAAAAGGAGCTCCACAGCCACTGTCACTCTAAACGAATGACAATGGTACACGTTACACGATGATTACTGTAATGGACCAACTACGTACTGCTATTGATAAGCAACAATTTAATTTCGGTTTACAAAAGTTTGTAGTTGAAATAAAATCTGCTCGGATCGGAAAGATATAAATATTTGTACGATTACGTATTATAATAATTTCGTAAATCTTACACCAGGGCGTATTTAGAAAAAGACTCAGTTTTAAATTTAATGATGCAATATAAGGTTTAACTTCAAGAGGAAATAGTCACTAACACTGATTTAATATGTTGAAATGAAAAAGATTACTCATGTTTTGTTAATCTGATGATAAGCGTTGAGTGTTCTCCCGCAAAAAGAATTGTTTGTCATGAGTTATCACTCGCCCCATGCATAAAACTTTCATTTTTTATTCATAGGTGATTATTTAATTATATGTATCGTGTTTTGTGAAATATTTCCTGCGTTAATACACGTATAGCTGGTAGTTTCTCAAAGAACACTTATTAAATAGATTTCATTGCGGCTCCAGATTAATATTTGTATCATTGACTACTCAAAAATTGTGTTATAATTTCTGATTGCGGAATCGAAGATAAGATTGTTTTTTTTTATAGATTTAAATTTAGATTAGCTATAAAATATATTACCGGAACGTTTACTGATGATTAAACCGTGAAGGATAAAACTTTTTGTTGTTTCTAGAGTAATAACCAGCAATAAACACACCGAGTTTTTAATTGCATAGAACATGCTATCATTTTTATCATGTCGCTTGTTTCATAATGAGAAAAAAGCGTATGTATTACCAAGGTGACTATAATTTTTCATAAATCAAAACTATTGTGAGAATAATAGTTTTTATTTTTGTACATGTGTTTTTGCTTTTCTGATTACCCTTTGTTACATAGTGTATAATTATGTAGTTGTAGGTTGCATTTTAGGCATTAACAATGAAAACGAATACGAAGGAATAAAAATAGAACCATTTCATTAAAAACTGTATATAGTATGATTACTGTGCGTGTGACACACACTTACAAGTCTTGTTAATAACATCGCTAACAGAAAATTTATTAAAATTATTTCTATAACCCTAAAAATATTCATGAATTTATATGATAACTGCTGAAATGACCTAATGGTGTATTTCGTAGTCTAATAAGATAAAACCAGTATACCTACGACACTGGTACCGTGGTACATGCAATAAATTTATCGATGATAGAAATTAACGTATGGACTTCTAAATTTCATAGTGGTAAACACAATAACACAACATTATAGTTTTTTTTTTATATAATAGCTTAAATATATTTGGTCATGTATTGCATCGAAGTAAGGTGAAGAGCACTTGAGTATAATAACTGCTGATAATCTAGTTAAACAATTCACACTGTGATAATTATAGATACGTGCAGCGTGTGACTTGATTGTCAATATTATTGGCTTATATTTTATAATGTTTATAAAATGTTTCGTTTTTCTGCGAAATGTTTAAGTACTAGGAAAAAAACTCTGGGTTAAATGTTTTTCTCACAAGATTATTTATTATAATTAAATTAAAATTATCCCTATATTGTTGTTGTATATAAGTTGTGTTATATTGCAGAAATCTTGGACAGCTTGCGGCCGGTGTCTCCCGAAGCGCCAGCCAGCAGCAGCGCGCCTCAGCGGTTCCTCAAGATCAACGTGCGGCACATCACCGATGGACAGGTACATGGTCCAAACATTCATTTTTTTTTCTTAGCTATCTATCGACACACGCAATTTCTACACTGGAATTCATGGTAAATATCATTTACTCCAATTATAAAGCGCTCTACACACCAAACCCGGCGGATTAGCGGGCGAAATAATTTCGTTGCAATTCGGAAAATTGGTTTGCTTACATGTGTCCACCAGTCTAAACGAGTAACGTGCTATTCGCAGTTAGTAATTGACATGTTGTGGGGTGGCCCAATCAACAGTAAATCTGACATCATTCAATCAAATAAGACTGGCGCACCTTTACAAAGACATTGAGCTGACTCTACGTGCCAGCGAGTGTGGTGTGTTATGAGAGCTAGACGTTGCGTCCCTCGATGACTTTATCGAATCTATGCCTTCGAGATATACCACAAAAAATTTAGGTGTGAAACTGAATACAATTATATTAGAATTATTTTATTTTATATTATTCTTTTGCATGGTTCTAAAAACTTTTGTTATTGTGCAACTTCAATATGTTTTAAATTTTGTTTCTCGTTTTGTTTGATAATTATCGTCTTATTATTATTATGTTAGCAAACAAGTTTATGATCGCTCGCAAACCGATATATACTTATAATGTGAAATGTAAGTAATGACTATGACTCAGATTTACGAGCTTAGTTTGTACAGGTGAGAAAATTATGTGCATAAAAAATAGCTACGTATTTTTACGTCATCAGAAAATGTTATTAATCATATTATCGTGAAATGTTATTTACGTAGTTGTAGTATGCATACAAGTATGAAATAATATTACAGCTATGTGAGCTGAACTGTAGACTCGATAATAATTACGATAAAATAAATTTACATTAAAATAATCGCAACTTATTATGTTGGCAACATATTATCATAATAGGGGCTCCACCATAACTCTATAGTTTACACTTTCTGAATTTTCTAAAGGCAATAATTCCATCTAAGTCTAATGTACATTTGTGAAAATGCGATTAAATAATGCTGTTTGCGGAGCGTAAATTTGTATGAACAAGTTCGTTAGACGAGGTGTAGATTAGCGAGAAAACTTGTAGTTCAAGCAACTTGGCTTCCGCAAGCGATTATTAACGTCGAAACAATCACGGCAAACTGACTTTTTGTAAATTTTAAGCTTGCAGAACTAACGCCCAGTCATATGTGTATAGAAGTAATGAAATATTGTCGCTATTGTAAGCGCAGCTAAAATTTCTTGCGCCAGAAATTGCTAGTCGAAACTTAGCATTACGGTTCCCCATAGGGCGTGGTGTCCGGAGTGCTGCTGGTGACTCCGAACGCGGTGATGTTCGACCCGAACGTGTCGGACACGCTGGTGATGGAGCACGGGCCCGAGTCGTACGGCGTCATCGCGCCCATGGAGTACGTCGTCAACGCCGCCATCTTCTACGACATCGCGCACATGCGCACGCATGGACCGGACAACAATACGCACAAGTACGTTACTAACCAATATGCAGTAAGCGTAGTGTTCTAATGATTTATGAGATGATTTTAGAACTGCTCAAAATGATTTTAATACCCGATACGGTGAGTTTCGCCATTAGTGGTACACGTGATCTTGTTAGCAGTTATAATCGAAGTAAAATTAATGTGAAACTTAACAAATGCATGACGTCATCAGTTAACACCTGTGTTAATACTCAGTGCATCAAATAACATTTACATCGACTTGATGAAATTGAAAACATGAAATTACCGAATGAGTCATGAAATGTATTTTTGTTTTATATTCAAAGATATCTACCGTATATAATATTTAAAAATAACTTTTTCACTAGATAAAAGAATCTTACTGCGTAGTTAAAGGGTAATGATGCGATAGCAACGATTCGCTCACTGTTGTAAACAGACTTAGTGCTCAGTCACGAATATGGACTTAGCGGGAAGCGGCGCGGTTTCGACGCCGCTATTCGCACTGCTGTGTCGGGCATTGTTCCTTTTTCCTTGTTCACCTGGCTCGCTTGCTGTCGCTCGACACAAAACCGCTCCCGTTGCCGCTCGGGCGAAGTCTCGTGGCGTGCTTCATACTCCCCTATATATGTATATATTTTGTTGTTGTCGCTCGCCGCGCCGCACTGAGTCGCGTTTGAATCATAGCGGCAACATCGTAGCTGGGCCCTTAGGTATTCGTTAACAACCATAAAAAAAATATTTACAATACGTAGTTGTACTTAATTTTCTAATGATCTATAAATATTCTGATAGCTCAGCGAAACTACATTTTGTGCAATTCGTTACAATGTATTAATTTCCCTTGTGAAGTAAGATCATTCAATTTAAATCACGATTTTAATTCACATTATGCTATTGCGCGTAACCATTGCATAACGTTTCTAAAATAGTGACGTTAAATTGAAATTCATTCGTATATTCTCTAAGAAACGTGTGGGTTATCGGATGTCAGTAATCGATGTGCCTACGGGTTGTTACGTTAAGTGAAACAAATTAATTATGTTCGCTTGTAAACTCTAATTGGCACTGAGACTTTCTAAAATTAGATGCGGTCAGTTTGTGATGTTTACGGTTTCACGTTTCAGAGCCGAGCAGGCTGAAATATACTACATGAATAAATCGGAGCATTCACCCGGAAAGGACTCCCTTCTAGTCAAAGTAAGTTATTTTATTCTTGAGAAATGAGACGATGCAGTTCCTCGCTTGATAGAAAATCAACCAAAGTTCAAAATTCGAAGCCCCGCAGGGCATTGCTCAGCAGTAGCACTTATCACCCTATAGTCTTGGATACAGATTATAATGACCATTAATTACACAGACTCATAATTTTATTACTATCATAATATACACCCACGATAACTGAGAACTAACAAATGTAATTTTTGATATGATACTGTTTTGGTCTATTTAAGGAAGTTGAATATAGGTCTGAATTTGGTTAATTTGGCTAGTTCCGCGGTAGTTTTAATAATTATTAATTACAATGAACCGTAGGACGAGACATTCCCTGAGCTGCAGGCGGCGAGCGGCGAGGAGGGCGGCGGCGCGGACGAGCGGCCCGGCTCGGGCGACGCCGACGACCGCGGCGGCGCCGCCTTCCCCAAGGCCTTCGAGCGGGAGCTCGTCACTCCCACCGCTCTGCAGGTAAGATAGTATGCATATCATCAGGGATACTGCAATACCGTGAAGCCTAGCAGTTGATAAATATAGGGTAAGTGACAAGATAAGTTTTTTCAGAGAAGAGTTAAACCTATAAGTGTCGATTACTTTGAATTTTATGTATCAGTCTCAATTTGTCTTTTTTGACACTTGCGCAGTATTTACCAGTGCTAGTTACGCGGTATCGCATTATCACCTAAGATATCGTTTTTAAAAGTACCATCTTTTTGTCTCAAAGCTATGATAGAAGTTCATATCTCATCGCAATATTGCTTTTTGGCTATTTGCAGCAACAGACAACAGAAGAGAGGCGTAAATCTTTGCTCGATCATCACTGGGCCATACCAAGCAAGGATAGAATGTCCATCGATCAGGGCAGTGAGGTAATCTAATCCAATAACAACTCAAGAATATTTATTAAAGTTGGTCAGAGAAATATATCGTTTGGAAGGTATTTGGGAAACAATTAAACTTTCAATAAAATATTCCGCCTTTTAGTCTTAGAAAATGAAACACAGAAATATGTTGCTATCCTATAAACCCATTGGTAACTGCTCTGCTACTGTGGCTATTCCTAAACATGGATCACTCAGCTGTTATCACGACATGCCAGTAAAGCATAATTACAATGGAGTGGTACGTGTGCAGGTGTCCTCGAGCGCGTCGCAGTGCAAGGAGGAGAGCCTGGACGTGGCGCCGTCGCTGGGCTCGGAGGGCGGCGAGCCCGACAGCGACGCGCGCGACGAGCCCGCCGAGCCCGCCGAGCCCTCCGACGACGCGCGCCACCTCGTCAAGCTCTCCTACCACGACTCCGGCATCGACATCCGCGACCCGCTGCTGCACGTCACACCCAACAACAAAAAGGTATTGTGGCGCGACTTCTCACTTACCTCGATATTAAGTTCCGTTCACTTTAACAGTGAAAGAAAACATTGTAAGGAATCTTACATACTTCAGAATTCTACATAAGAATTTGGAAGGTATGCAAAATGTGCCAAACCCAACGAGACCAGCGTGGTGATATAAGGCCTAAATCCTCTCAATGGTACGGGAGCTTCATGTCCTCAAGTGGAACAGTATATAATACAGGCCTGGTAATATTATTATTTCATAGATTAGCATTCGTTTTTTAATCGACACCAGCAAACTTAAGTTTTCGACATGTATAAAAACATCACATTGGTTATTAATTTTCATTGAACATTACTAACATGCGTATTTTCTTAGGGTCACCACCACGTTCACCATTTTCTCGATCATGATGATTACCATCCTGATATAGAGACTATATACGAAGCGGCCGAGACAGATGTTTCCATGTACGACAACTGGCATTGCGATAAGGCCTATGAGACGAACTTTTTGAAATATTTCGTTACTTTGCATCCCAATGTTAATAGGATGTCGATGTCTTCGAACGACGAGGTAAGAAGACTGGAGAGGTGTTAGTCTCTTGTGGCTGAATATTTGGTCTTCTATCGTTATCGATTTTTTTAAAGTGTTCGAACTCCTTATTGGACTTTCTTCACTGGTTTTGGTTATTCGATATTTTCGAAACAGTCTATTGATATGTATTTTTTGTTTTCTATGAAATATTCTTGTGTCCGTTATTGTTTCATTACACGTGACGAAATGTTGTATGTAATGCAATATTTTGTTAATTTGAATCTTGGGTCCAGTATAAAATTTCTTTGTATGTTGAACTTTTCTTCTTATGTTTTGTGCATGTCATATTTATAAGTACCGTAACTAAAGTCTATCGATATTTGGTTACTTATTCAAACGATATCTATGATGTCTTTGGTTCGTAACTCGGGTCTAAAATGTAAACATATTTTCAATTACGAATTACTTGAAATGGTATCGATAGACCCTGTTGTATTTATGCAAAAGTATCGGCACGTATATAAGACGCACCGTGCATGTGTGTGTGCAGGTGTACAGCGACGCGGACATCGTGCTGTCGGCGGAGTGGGTGCCGCCGGTGTGCCTGCCGCGCGCGGAGCCGCCGCTGTCGGCGCCGCCGCTGGGCGCCGCGGCCGCGCGCGCTGCCGACCGCGCGCCGCGCAAGTCCACCGTCTCCTTCTCGCTCGACGGCTCCGCGCCCGCCGCGCACGCCGCGCACGCCGCCAAAGATGACGCTTCCAAACCGGACAAAAAGAATAAGGTAGCGTACACGATATACCACTTTCAAGAATCACTTCAGGTTTTTCTGACTGCCATATTAACTATCTGTTCGTGGCCAGATGCTGAAGAGGTTGTCGTACCCGCTGTCGTGGGTGGAGGGTCTGACGGGCGAGGCGGCGGGCGGCGCGCCCGCGTCGCAGGCGGACTCGCTGCCCACCTCCGCCGACAGCCACAACACTAGCGTCTTCTCCAAGGTGTTCAACAGGTACGAACCGCCACAGTCATCCCTGTCCTATATAGATGTGACACTTCAACATTAGTATACTTTAAACACACTGATTGGTCGATTTACACTATTATGATTCAATAATTTAATAAAGAGTAACATAATATGAGCGTAGAATGAAAATAAGAGTGTCATATCTATCAGCTCTTTTAATTTCTACGCTTTTCACTAACATACCGCTGATACATGTTGTACTAATTTAATTTTAAATCATTGAAGTGGTTTGATATTACTCACTATTATCAAGTAAAGTGCCACAAAGACATGCAACACACATATACACATGCTGTATGAAAATTTAAATAATGTTTGCGATAATTTTCCTTTGCTACCGTGGATGCAAACGGGGATATACCAAAATTGATGCGACTCCGCTCTGTTCATTGGCCGGTTAAGTTCCCCAATGAACTTAGTGGAATTTGGCACTGGTTTGTTCCTGAGTAAAACCCCGTCGGAAGAGGCGCCACACGACGTGTTCTCATCGGGGTACGTGACGTCACGTTCCGCTGCAAAATATCGATGTGCCAACTGCAATGTGCCTTTGACGACCGACTGCACCACGCGACGTCATCTTACCGCTAATATTTATATAATCGCTTTATGCTTTTGTGTATTCTTGGTAATGGAATAAAACATTAAATACTAAATTATTAATGTCTATAATATCGAAAGCCAAGCTTCAATGCTGTTTGTTACGGCCTTTTTAAACATTTAAATAAATCACATTGTGGAAGGTATAAAGTTGCCGTCGTGCGCGTGCTGTTTGTCGTTTGTGTATCACTCTTCTCTGTCTTAAATTAGGTGTTGTCATTGGCATTAATATGTCTCTCGTTTCCTATTGTCCTGTGTTTCATGGTAATGTATTTTGGACAGGCAGCTGATAACGTAAATCCAAAATTCATTATTGCTTACCATCACGCAGTGCCACTGAAAAATATCCAAAACTTGTAGTTGTCTATATTCTGTATGTGGATAAATCATTAAACATAATAATTAAATCAATTTCCAGTCCAAAAATGGTAGTGTAATATTGTTCAGTCCATAGATTTAGTGTTGTCATTGTTTTAGTACATTAGAAGAGTTCGCCTAAAATTATAATCATCATTCCGATAATGCGGAATTGAAGTTTGGGATTATTTTCAGTAATTGTGTGTATAAATTGAGTAATGATTGTGCTGATTGGCATGTTGTATATGTGTTAGGTACAGTACCATAGCCGTCATGTCTGAAGCTAAACGTCATTATAGTTATCACAGGATGCGATCATGATCGTCAATCATTCTTCATGGTGAAGCATCTCCTCACAACATCTCATTGCGATCATCGAATTATTGGCACTATTTGGCAAATATGTTGGCAACATGCATGATTAGCTTCTAAGAGTGTACTCGAAGAGTGTGATTTGGTAAAGATGTTACCAGTTTTGTTGTGATACGAATAATGATCATTTTTCCGCAGGTGGTGTTTATTTAATTAATATCTATCTTATTTCATATAGCCCTACCTCAGAGATATTTTGGAACAAATTAAAAATATTTTATTATAACAGAATTACGGTTGGATGTTATTTATTATAGTTATTGTAAATTACTGCATTTACTTTTCATCGCATAACCAACAAGAAACGGTATATTTTCCACTAATAAATTATATCGATTTAACCCAATGTGGTAAAAGCACATAATACTTTAGACGATGTGAATCTATTTGATGTTTTCTAGTGAGCACTCAATTGGCACAATGTATTCTGTTGCAATATTTTTATTTTTCTGCAAGTTCACACTCTGTTTGTGTCCGGCACCCCTTTGGAATGTTGGAGTGTGTTGTGATACGATTCTATTACCTACTGCGGCTTACTGCACCTTCACAATTTTTTTTCCCTCAAGTCACAAAAAATTATAATTTTACAAGACTATTTTGAAGCAATTTACTCATCCTAAGAGAATCGACTATATTTTAGAATTAACTATTTTATTGATTGTGCAATAAAAGCTACGAACAGTTTTTCCACAATTTAAACAGTTTATAAGAAAATGGATATGTTATATTGGTATGATTAAGGTCATAAGTTCCGCTAGTGGTCAAATTTAAGTATTGAAAAGTGATACAATAGGTAATGGTTATTCAAAGTTTACGAAGATGCAGTCTATATTCATGAAAATTCACATTTGGCAGTAATAAACTGAACACTTTATTAATTTTATGTGCACTATGTAAACATTGTCATCAATCGGTCGGTTTATGCGCAGACGCAGTTCTCTGGGTGGTTTCGGCCGCTCGCACACCAAGTCCGCGTCGAGCGCGACGCAGCCGCGGCTTGATTACCGCAGCATGGTCTCCGTGGACGATATGCCAGATCTCTTCGCTTCTTTCGACAGTTAGTACTGGTGTCTTTTATCTGAATGACAGCCCCACCATGTGATGTTTACTTCACTGATATTTTAAATATAATAAATCGGTTTGAGACCATCCCGTCCTCACATCCAACACTGCCGATCCTGTGAGCCAGGATCTGCAGTGGCAAACATTTTATGAATTGCAAAGTACGACGAGTCTTAAGGAACTCTAATCTGTTATTAACTCGCAATGAATAAAATAGAAAGAGGAGTAGTTGGAAATATGAATTGTCCACTCCCCTCCATAGCATATCGGAAAACAAAATATTGAACTAAGGAGGAATTATAACCTTAACACTTAACGGATGAAATGAAAGTTAACCTTAAAGAAAACAGCTGCGGTGAATTTTCATCACGTAATATTTGTATGTGCAGAGCTGATCCCGCGGCCGGCGCGGCCGAGCGATGACCCGCCGCTGTACCTGCGGCTGCGCATGGGCAAGCCGGCCGGCCGCCCGCTGCCGCGCACCACGCCGCTCATGTCCTACGGACGCAAGCGCATGAAGCCCGAGTACTGGTTTGGAGTACCTAGAAACAGGTAACATTCTCTTGTAACTTGAGGTACCTTAACTATAACTTGTAATACCCTAACGTGAATAAGCGTAAGCTAAGTCTATAAACGTTATTACAAATCTTTGGACATTTATGAATGTAATTAAAACGCCATGGAATATAATAAATTTTCCAAAAAGTAGTTAATGTCACCAATCGTCATATTATTTTTATTTATAAGAGAACAATAGAAGGCACGCTTAAACACGCGCTAGCTAATGACATCCTAAATAAATTAATTTATATGGTGCGAGATTAATCACCACAGCTATTGTGTGGAAAAAGGCAACAGTTTTAAATATTATTCCTAATCAGTGCAACATCATTACGTATGTTTTTGATTGTAAAAACGCATTTGTATCGACTACAGCAACCATGCTCAACCATTTATTTATACGTTCTTACGATGCCTCGGATCACCACGTAAATACATAGACCTTTTTTTTTTTTTTTTGTTTCGCGGAACAAGTCCCTTACTACTACCGCCCAGCCTTCGTGGGGGGCGACTGAGCGGTTATGCTGGGGTAACCGTGCCTTACGGCCCGGCGTTGAGCCGCCCGGATTTGATGGTGATCTTCGGGCGACCGCCGGGCCGAGTCCCTAACCCTATATACAACTTAACCTATGCACGGCCTACCCTCTTCGGCGCATTAGGGACGGCTGCGGGCTTCCTCTGACGTTGAAGTGTCTAGTCTGCGACCGCAGCCACCCCAGCGCGGTGCCGCCTTGCGGCCCGTCTCGGATGGGGGGGGGGGGGCTCAGAAGCCCCCGCGCACCGAAGGACGCCCTCGGCGTCTACGGCAGCGTGAGGCCAACTACACACACTGCCGTCCATCCCGGGGGTCAACCGACAAATGTGCAAACATGCACAGAAATACACTAGGGCGGACAGCCCCCTGCTGCCCGCCGACGACCCCCTTCGTGGCCCCTATTAGTCGCCTCTTACGACAGGCAGGGGATACCGTGGTGGAATTCTCCGAACGCCCTCATTCCACAGGGCGGAAATACATAGACCTGCTTAAATGTCTAGAAACGTAACAAAAATATTATATTTAGATTTAGTTGAATAAAAAGTATTCACAATTAACTGAGTGATTTTATTATTATAAGGTCAATATATCGTTCAAGTGATCTTAGGTAAATGTTTTGTGTAGTAATATTTTTGAAGTCTCTTGGTCCACTTGCAAATGCTCGCGATATCGCATGGTAAGGCCCAGGTTACAGGTTGAGTATAGAAGGAGTAGAACCACACGAGTGGCAGTGGTTGAAGGTGCATGTTGTTGGCAGGGTGGACGACCTGTTCAAGTTCCTGACGCACTGGGTGCCGGACCGGTACGGGCCGCTCGGCGACGTGGCCGCGCAGGGATACGAGCTCATCGACAGCGACACCGAGTGGGACGACGACGACGCCAAGCCCGGGCACAAGGTCAATAACAATACTATTACTCTTCGTTCGTGATTACTAATGCTAGAAGCGATCTAGAAAGATACAAACAAATGATACGTAGATTGCTAGAAAACTACATATATATTTCACGCCATTTACTTAGCATCTGTGTTATGTTAAGGACTATCTCTTAGGACAACTTTAGGAAGATTTTTTTTAAACTGAAATATTATTATTATTATTAAGAAGTTAACAAGCTGTTAGAAGCAGTTAATTTTAGCTGACTACTTGTGCAGTCATATCAAGGGATATAAAACCTTTAAAAATTTTTCCAATTGATCGATTGTCGCATATACACAAACCGGCTCTACAAAACAGTGTAATATTGTTGAATACAGTGCGGTCGTGGTTAGCTGCTTTCGACCGTTTATAACGTGCAATAATATATGAATGTACTTACAATTATTCACAAACCCAATATTTATATTATGTCTCAATTGCATTAGTGATAACATTTACAACGTAGATAGTTAAGTAGACCACACAACAGATTAGATGCGCTACGACAATGGGGCGAAGAAAATAGTTATTTGTCGCAAAAACAAAACATGTTTGTGGTAAACCCACGCTGTAAGCTGAAAGTAGCCTGCGTCTTAATCGAGTATATAATCTAACCGTGTGTCAAATTTAATCTAAATCCGTTGAGCTTTTTCTGAGTTTATATCTAACAAACCAAACAAAAATGTTCTCTTTCGCATTTATAATATTGAGTAAGCAGTAAGATAGTAAGATTCAGAGACTCATCGAGCTTCACCGCTCGGTGTCTCGCTTACAGAAGTACCAGTGGCGGGTGCGAGTGCGGAGTACTCGGAACCTTACGAAACTAACAGCTCCACTTTACATCAGTTTCATGTATCTGCCGAGGGTCTCTATTCATGCTGCAGACAATATAAGTATATTGTGTAGAACGTAAAAGTCTAGAAGAAATACCCCATAATGAAATATAATCTATTTGAAAACATCATATTTTAATTTAACTATAAATTTATTGTACATCGCATATTATAACGCCATAATATAAACAGGCGTGGCGTTATCGCACGTTTAATAATATATAATTTACACACATGGATGACAGCAGAAAATCCCTTTTGATTTGGGCCCGCCTTGAATCAACTCGCCCAAAGCCGCGTTTAATAAACAATAAATTATCTCGTTTTCCATCATCATCACTCACTCAGATAAGAATTTCGCCATTAATATTATATTAAACTAATATACTAAGGACCAACGGCCTGTCTAATATTTGTTCAGTTTAAGATATTTTAGTTTCAACATAATAAATTTTCTTTCTAATTTAAAAATCTATACTTAACTGTTCGTGTAACTTTTGCGCGATTAGTGATCGGGTATATAGTCGAAAATATATGAGATTCAAGTGGAAAATTTTCAGTTACGAACTGTTGCAATATAAAGTCAACATTTTAAGAAATTCTAATTTAAGTTTTAAATATTAGAATGTACATGATAAACATAAAATAGACGTAGGCAGTGAGGGTGGAGTATTCTCGTTGTACTGGTCACGGTGACGTAACGCATATGTGTGTTGTGTTGTCGCAGGACGAGCGCACCGGCAGCACCGGCGACGTGTCCGACATCACGCGCGAGTCTTGGGAGGTAAGCACACTTGAATACTGGAATACGTTATTTATAACAATTACAAACGCGCTCTTGCAGACCATTTGCAGTACCTGCGTTTGAATTATGTGTCCACAAAAACACGAATAAAATCTAGAATTTTAATGATACATTTTATTGAGCCAAATAAAAAGTTTATCGGTATTGAATGATATGAGACAAGAAACCGATACTACGCGATTTTTATGTAAACCTTCTAGATGATACTATTGTTATTTGTTGACACATAATATCCTTGATATTGCAGCGTGGTCATTAATATTATGAATAATTAAGTATAATTGTTTCATCAATAATGATGACCATTCACACTATATTCAACCACACGTATATAAAATGCTATCAAATTAAATCCATGTTCGTGAGACCGTCACGAGTCAAACACGTGTTTATCATGTTTTTGGAAATTTCAAACACATTTCATGACTAACAGCGCTTCTTAACACACTCCTTTACAAAATTATGCATCGCACAGACTACATTACATAACACATTTATGTTTTTTGTACAATCAATTTGTGAGATCCTTTTATGGCACCGATATGGTTAGATTACCATTGTGGTGATGTGGCGTCAACGCGTCGTCAACAAAATAATTATACACCCTGCCGTAAACAGTTATGTGTGAAGTGAACTTTTTGAATTTACCGTTCTTAATGATACCATATCCAGGATTTGTTGCTAGTTCAAGCAAGTCACGTACGTTATGTATAATACGAATATAATTATTCGCGATTAAATAAAACATAAACATAATTTCGTGAAGGAAATTACTGGACTTGTCAGTAATTGTTTGGTCTAAAAGTACGTAAGTGACCAATTTGTATATTACTTTGTGCGGCAAAATTAAATGAGGTAAATAACATTCCTGATAACACGAGGAGTGGAGACAGGCAATATTTTATTCCGTTAATACAATCAATAGTAGGTAAACAAAAAGTATCGAAGGAAAAGAAATTATAGCCTGAAGAAGTTGTATTCGTATTTAATGTTCAGTTAATAAACAAAGGACCACAACAAAACTCACGAACATTCGCTCTCATTTGTGAACGCATTATCGCTTACAGTATAATACTTATTTGTCACAGCTCTATGGTCTAGTTATAACCGTTATGTATCAAATTGGATTTGCGTCCTACCTTTACATAGTACATACTGTACAATGTACCACATACACACGAGTTTCATTAAATATGACCGACTCAACTTATGTACCATTGCGAGTACATCATAATCAAACATTTGAACAAACAAATCAAACTTTTGACACAAAAAGGTTTATCCTTTCCCCGATTAATAATGTGGTAAATGCTAGAAATCACAAAATGTACGTCAATGATATTGACACATACTAATACTGATAATGACACAATGCACAAAATGTAGTATAAATTTAGATTATAATCATAAATATAGTTGTTTATGATCGTAATCCGCATTATGTGAAAAATGAAATGTTCAATTACCACGTTATTGTTCGGGGTTCAATAATTTTCTAATATCATTATATACGGTTGCGCATAGCTGCTGAAGGCACCGTACGTGAAAATATATTCTATAATGAAGAGCCAGGCCGAGGCGCTGGGCGACTCGCTCGGCGAGGAGCCGCAGCAGGAGGTACCATCTCTCTCGCATGAACACCACCGAATACGACTTGATAACATACAAATATCTGTGCATGTGGCTGTTGCAAGGGTCAAGTCTAATCCATTCATTGCATCATCAGGCTAAATGTCATTACATAATATTCGATTTAGTTTGTTTTGTTTTTAGAGAATTAGAATATAAAATAATTCTTAATTCTAATTAATGTACAAGATGACATTAATTTTATGTTAAAATGTATAAACTCATTGGTCTCGATTATTCTATATTGTGCTTGGAGCACGTGTTTGCCGCAAAAAATCTAATAGCAACTCACGTATGTAGCTTGTCGGAAATCTTACATAATTTTTATTACGAATATTATTCCATAACTATTTTTAAAAATAATAATAAAGTACAATTTAATTTGAACTCCCACGGTGTTATCAAATACTTTTATGTCCTATTAAAAACGCTGAAAACGTAGATACGATAACGTATCAAGTCTTATTCTGTGTGATCACTCTCAATGCGAGATTATGCACTTCTTCGCTAGAGATCTGCATTTTGCACCGTTTCTACTAGGGTCAAAAGTCAAGTGTGCCGTAGTATTGACTTTTGATGTCTTAATGTTAAGATATTTTGACTTTATTATGAATGATTTCTGTTATTAGGCTAGTTGTTGCACGAATGCACACTAGATATTTACACTATATAAATAAATTAGTAGATTGTACGAACTCGTCTGAATTTAAGCGACGAATTCACATATTATTATCTTTTTATCATTTTGATTTGAATATTGTAGTAGTTTTCAATATATGTAGTTGTTTTATTATAGTGGTTCGTTACTTAATTTCTAATTGTATTTATTTTTTATAAACCGCCTTACGCTTTGATATTGATTATGTGGTGTCACCAATATTATTTCCGAAATAATTGCGTGCTTAAATAAAAAACAAAATTACGTTATAAATGATAAAGGTAATGTAAGAAGTAAAACATCTCATACAGTTAAGGTGGTAGCTCAAGGTCCATTTTCATACATTTTGTTTCGGCTTTAATCTGGGTAACTAAACAAGTATTGGCAAGTAAAGAATTTAAATTCACGTCTAGTTAGTGATTAGTTCTCGCAGTTGAAAGAAAAATGTAAAATAATTAATAATCATGGATATTTCTGCCTTTAAAATTTCGTCATATTAAATTTTAAAGGCCGAAACAAAAATTCTAAACACAAAATTGCATTTAATACACGGCAGGAAATCTAAATTTTCAATATTTCTTTGCTAATTAAAGCGTTAGTTGAGATCCACTTTTTTTTTTTAATGCCTTTGTGGCGTAGTTATAATGCTTACGCGGTTTGCGTACAATAACCGCTCTGAGGTGCTAAATTCGAATCTCAGGTCGTGGCAGTTATTACTAATACTGGAAGTTTCCATCTTAAAAATTACTCTCATGTCTGATCAGCTCGGAGTCAGGAAGTTGGCGGTGTGATAACCCCGTACATCGGAAATCATGTAAAGCCGTTGGACTGCTCTTGATATCTATCCGGTCATGTTGTAATGCTGTTTGTCTGCACTACGAGAGTGTAAGAACAGAGAGTGCACCTGTGTATTACAAACTCGTGCACTATAATATCGGCTGATCTCTGTTGAGATTGGCCGCCGTGGTCTAAATTCGGCTAGGCTGGATTCAATACTTTTTGATTTTATTATAAGCACTTATAGCTTTAGTGAAGTGCGCACATGTAACTTACTTTAATAAATTGGTATAAAATGGATACAAAAGTAATAATGATTTGCAGTTTTTATATAACAGATACCTACCTGGTTGTACAGATTTAATGAGTTTTTAATAGCACCTTTATTAAATTTAAATGTACACATCATAAGATAAAATAACTATAAACCTTAATAACTAGAAGTAACTTACGTTGTAAAAACTGTCTTGTGTTATATAGCTCCCTGAAATAAATAATAAGAAAATGAACGTTTACTTGTACACCTTAGAATTTCTGTTGGATTTTTCGTATAGACTTATTTCACTTCAGTAAAGAATTGCGACACACGAGTCTTAAAACAACGACCATCCATATACATTAAAATAATACTCGTGCCCAGTCACACATTATATTTTTCTTCAACGTATGTCTTGGACGCCTAGTTGGTATGCATTATTTATGGATATGACTCTATGCGAATTGTCTAGCGGAGGTAAAAATTATCAAAGCTGCCATGTCTTTATAAATATACTACTGTACTTTAATTTTTTATTAAATTGAATAAATCTTTCACTGTTAAATGCAGGTTCGTGATTGTATTAGAAAATACATTTATTTTGCCTGTTCCTACAACTTATTTTGTATTGTTTTATATTCTAATAGCATACGTTCAATCACAAGGCAATATAATAAATACAGAGTTTGACGCATTATGCCACGTTATGAAGTTAATGAGCTAGACAAAAATAAACGAGTTTCCAGATCTCCGTCAGAGTTTTACAAGTTACAACGCAACTTGCAGAGAGCCTGCGGCCCCGCATGGAGATTATTAAAACGCCATCCGAAGGCCGTCAACTCGCATTCGTGCATTTTAAACACGAGTAATTATTAGAAAATAGTAGTTGTTACCTCCGCCAGTAGACAGTAATCTGCATTATACATTTTAGGTGTTACAATTTTGTCCCCATGTTCCATTACATTTCCACTTTTTACTATCAGAATGTAAATTAATATATTATATACATGTTTAAATGAGTGTAATTAAATTAAACTCACCGCACACGTTCATAACCTTATTACGTTCATAATTATGAAACCACAAACCTGTTTTTTACAAATTTGAATTGAATCTCTGAATGTGATATTATTATTTAGAGTTTTTAGATTCTCGATAATTTCCTCATGATATGAAAAATGTAATTTGGGCACTAAATAATAATTATATTTTTATCGAGTCAGTGGTTTCTGTACGAATTTAATTTCTAAAATTTTTGGAATGTAAACCTTTTTAAACTGCTGAAAATAGAATAATGTCAGATTGTCTTATAAAGTTGTAAGTCATGGTTAGAAAAATAAAGTTGTTGATAATGTAAATATTTAAAAATACACTACATTTACTATGCTATATAAATAATATTGTATCTGAGCAAAATGTCTCTGTTAACATCGTCTGGTGACGCGCAAAATTCGCCTATTGAGATGAAAGTAAGCGAGTTTATTTTGTAATAATATTAGCGCTGTACCAAATCAGCCTACTGCTGGTTACTATTACAAGGGGATAGGGCTTGATCTTCGTCCACGCCGGTCCTACGCGGATTCCTAAACTTCATATTTTCAGAGTACCATTAAAATCAGATCTACAGACTGCCACTTAATGTATTACTTCATCTTTAAAGCTAAAAAGACAATAATTAATAATACACGTGTAACTTAAAAATATAGAGTTGTTTGTGAGATCGAACTGGCGCGGAGACCTGCACCGACTTTGTAGGTAATAACATGCCTGCTAGGCGGAATTATTCTATCTTCTTCATTTTACTTCATTTAACATATTGCTTTAAATTATTTATTTGTTATACTAAGTAATATGAGGTGCTGTTTGTTTCGTCTAACATATCGGACATTTGACTTCCCTCATTCTATATAAACTGCAAGATAATAAATACAATAAAAAATAAAATTACAGCACTTCGGAAACTACTAGAACCGCAACATAAATAATACAGTTAAAACCCGCGTAATTAGTAAATTAAATAACTCTTTAATGGGTCTGTATATGCCATACGGCAAGGTGTGTAAAAATGGAATTTTACACTTATTAGTAATTCGTTTGATTTTGAATAAATTATACGTATAGGTATTTACATTGAAATATCTAATAGCGAAAGGATTTTAACCTATACCAATATTATTCAGAGGAAAAGTTTTCAACTTTATTTGGTTGTAGGAGTTATTTTCTGGAACTATTGAACTGATTTATAAAATTATTTCACTAATAGGAGACTACGTTACTTGCTCTATAGCAAGTGACGTAAGAAGGCTATGCTTCTTTTTGTCCCGGGGAAATACTTAACCCGGAAAACAGTCTCGCGCGGGCGGAGCCGCGCGTAAAAGTTAGTGTAGCATATTTACTGGTACATTTAGTAACGGGGCTGAGTTTGAATTCAAAGTATTATAAACTATGTGAACATATAATTAACATCTAAATAAAATGCTAATGGACATTTGTGTATGCGTTAACTACAATCGAAACTCGACAAGCAGCAGATAAGCTTATTTTGTTTGCGTCGCGCACAAGATGTACTGATAGACAAGAATAGGCATATCTAATGAGTATTCATCTACGTTATTACGTCACCTGCACCTGTAGCATTTATTTTTGTCATTGTGATCAAGGCTTGTGTAATGACAAAATCATCTGATAACAATGGAAAGATAGGCACATCCGGTTAGTTCGCGACTTGGTACCTGTATGGCCTTATATTACATACCTAGTAGTTAGTACATATGTCATTCGTACCCGAAACTAATACATAACAATAAGTACAATATAGTATCTTAATTAAGTTTTAAAACTGAATTGGAAAATTTATCAATGTCTTCATTGCGGTTAAACTCTCCAAGCATTTGGTAGATTAATAAAATATGGAATAGAATATAACACCGAATAAAATTTCTTAATTAACAGACTTCCTAAATATATAATTAACGTATTTTACTGTTAGTGGGCAATCATTAAGATGGAATACCAGTAATAAATTTATAATAACAATATAATTGCACCAGTATCAACTAGTTTGAATTATATAAATATGTGTATACATTCGTATTATACATTATTGTATTTGTGAAAAATTACCTCTCGATATATTTTAAATGTAATAAGTATACTAAAAGTACTTTCACGGAAAACCACTCATGAAATTTAATCTGAATTCTCAGTTGAATATTATGTATATGAAACGAAATTAATTTGAACTGCAGCCCAAAAAAACAAACCGTGAAATTAAAACATAAATTTGATTAATAAATTAATTCGTTTGTGCGTTAATTCCGACCTTGTCCGTCCATTTTGGTTTTTTCCGTTGTATATTTATATAAAGGAATTTATTGGTAATAATATACATAATTAAAATCCAATAGAATAATTTAAAAAGAGTTTTCGTGTTTACTTTAAGTTTACACGGACAGATATAAATGTAAGAGTTAAGTACAAGCTCCGTCAGTCGTCCGTTCTCATGTAGTTATTAGCTTATCGTAGTTAAGGTCCAGTTATTTTGTTTTCGTATCGGACGATATGGTTACGAAACATTGTTATATTTCTTCTAAAAGTACAATAATTATCATTTCAATATGTGTATGCAATATTAATATTTATATTATCACATCCGAAACTCTGTTACGGTTTCATGTTCCTATCAGTGCGAATATGATACTTTTACATAATGTTTTATAGTGGAGTGCCTGGAGCATTCAAAACCGTAAAACCTCGGATTAGAGTTATAGTGAATGAATTAATATGATCGATGTGAGATATTGTTTTTTAAACTATAAATTGCAATGTTTACCCAAAATTTTTTTGTGCACTCCATTTTTTCATTGTTTAAACAAATTATTATAAAAAAATTATGTTTGACCAAATATTTTCACTTTAAACAGTTTTTTTTTATTTATATGTTAAATCTTACCTGAGAAGACATATAGGAACATTTTTAAAAGATACCTGTGTATAAAAATAGCAGTAGGGATCTCGAACAGGTAGAAAAACGTGGAGGGGAGAGCGGAGCGACAGCTGCTATGTACAATGAAATTTCTCGGCCAGTTTAATTATAAATGGAACATACTCTATTGTGTACATTTAAAAAAATTAGGTAATTAATTACGACTAATGAAAAGAAAAAAAATATATTAGTACAAAATCTGTTTATTTAAATATATTACATTGTTGTCTACATCAAATATTTTCTTCTACTTCATCTATCTGTATAATAGGTGAAGTATTAGAACAACTATTTCCGCTGCACTATAAACATGCTACACTGCAGTATAAACATCTTTTTCTGCATCCACACGCAGCTCCACATCCCTTTTTGCAATTACAAAATAACATTTGCAAAAAATTATCCGGAGCAGGTAATTGATTTATTGTTATTGGGATGTACATGTTATTGGAATACTTCCATCACCAATTTTCAATAACTACGTCATTTTCTAGCCATATCTGAATTTGTAGGTACACTCTGTTAAGGTGCTCAAACGCTGCATCAGTTGTTAGAGGCAGTGATGACAAAAGAACACTCGTATTTTTGGCTGTTGCTTTTATGAAAGAATTGAACCTTAATGTATTTAAATCATGAGTTTTAGACGGAGCGCCATATAAACTCAAAATACATGCTACACCTGCTTGCAATATATTATAATTTTTGGCAAACTTAATTTTTCCTTTATTGAAAAACGCAGAAGTAATATCACAACCCGTAAAGGCATGTAAAAAAAGAATATGTTCTTTACAATTTGGTAATGATTTTTCTAAACATTTCGATGAAAATATTTTCTGTTGAACTTTGCCTCGGGATGGTTTTAGAAAATATATTTCACTATCTTTATCTACCAATGCCGTTAATATCACTAAGACATCGATATCTTCTGACTTTGCACGACTCAGTAAAAGTATTTAAAAATATCAATGAAGGCCCCAATAATATACTGCAAGCAGGTGTAGCATGTATTTTGAGTTTATATGGCACTCTGTCAAAAACTCATGATTTAAATACATTAAGGTTCAATTCTTTCATAAAAGCAACAGCCAAAAATACGAGTGTTCTTTTGTCATCACTGCCTCCAACTGATGCAGCGTTTGAGCCGTTAACAGAGTGTACCTACAAATTCAGATATGGCTAGGAAATGACGTAGTTATTGAAAATTGGTGATGGAAGTATTCCAATAACATGTATATCCCAATAACAATAAATCAATTACCTGCTCCGGATAATTTTTTGAAAATGTTATTTTGTAATTGCAAAAAGGGATGTGGAGCTGCGTGTGGATGCAGAAAAAGTGGTTTATACTGCAGTGTAGCATGTTTATAGTGCAGCGGAAATAGTTGTTCCAATACTTCACCTATTATACAGATGATGAAGTAGAAGAAAATATTTGATGTAGACAACAATGTAATATATTTAAATAAACAGATTTTGTACTAATATATTTTTTTTCTTTTCATTAGTCGTAATTAATTACCTTATTTTTTTAAATGTACACAATAGAGTATGTTTCATTTATAATTAAACTGGCTGAGAAATTCTATTGTACATATAGTCCATTGAAAAGTTACATTTGGGGTTGCGTTTTTTAGAGGACGCAATTTTATTTTTTAGAAGTGTAGGGGGGGTCAGTGTAAAGCTAAAACCAAGTTTGTGGGGTCGCCACCCTTGTCCCACGGCCGCCATCTTGGGTTGAAATGGGTTTTACGATGTATCTCTTAAACTATTTATCTGACAAAAAATTATATACATTTTTGTTGCAAATTAAATTCTCTACAACTTTGGTCTAGTAACTTTTGTCGTAGAACTATAAATAAAAAGTTATAAGCAAAAATGTTAAGCAATTGCTTCATCTGTCCCAAAGCGATTCAGGATCCAGTAATTCGCGTACAAGCCGACAACCGCGGGTTTGTGTTGTACGTATTATGAACCTTATAAACACACGTTCTGATGACGTTGCAATGGACATTGCTTAACATTGAATTTCTTAACATTTTCGCTTATAACTTTTTATTTATAGTTCTACGACAAAAGTTACTAGACCAAAGTTGCAGAGAATTTAATTTGCAACAAAAATGTATATAATTTTTTTGTCAGATAAATAGTTTAAGAGATACATCGTAAAACCATTTCAACCCAAGATGGCGGCCGTGGGACAAGGGTGGCGACCCCACAAACTTGGTTTTAGCTTTACACTGACCCCCCCTACACTTCTAAAAAATAAAATTGCGTCCTCTAAAAAACGCAAGGTAAGGCCTAAAAAATGTAACATTTCAATGGACTAATAGCAGCTGTCGCTCCGCTCTGCCCTCCACGTTTTTCTACCTGTTCGAGATCCCTACTGCTATTTTTATACACAGGTATCTTTGAAAAATGTTCCTATACGTCTACTCAGGTAAGATATAATATATAAATAAAAAAACTACTGTTTAAAGTGAAAATATATGGTCAAACATAATTTTTTTATAATAATTTGTTTAATGGAGTGCACAAAATAAATTTGGGTAAACATTGCAATTTATAGTTTAAAAAACAATATCCCACATCGATCATATTAATTCATTCACTATAACTCTAATCCGAGGTGAAAACCCCCAGGCGCTCCACTATTATATTGAGTAGATTTTTAGACTGATGTTCTATAATTTTAACGCTTTTTAAAATGGATACTAGGTACATTTTGTGAAGATAAATTTTGTCGACATGTGTATCGCGTTTTTTTTAAAAGGCTAAGGTTAATTAAGGATATCCAATCACATGTCTGGCTCAAATGAAACTGACTGTGTTTCCTTACAGCCGGATATGTCTGGATAGATATGTCGTCTTTTAAATTTCAACAACTACCTAAAGATAGAACTGGTATTTTGGTGCATGGCTTTTTGTATGTCTCTTGAGAAGTTTGTGAACATAACATTATTTCTATATTTATTCGAGTTTAAAATAACATTAGAAAGTCAGCCTCTACATTTTAGAATCTGCGAAACACAACTCTTGTTGTGACTCTTCGTATGTGATGAGCACTAATGGGTTATAATTATTTCGGAATAAATTTACACCCACTAAGCTAGTGGATTTGTCCTCTGTCTCCTTGAATTACGGCTAATACATTTTACGAGAGTCAATTAATTTGCATGTCCAATTGTTGAAGAGACGTTTCAATTAAGGAGCTACGGCTGACGGCGTCGGGCTTCGTTATCACCTCGTCAGCTCTACATGTTAATCGCGATTAATTGTGCGCACCACAATGCTTCATTGTGCATCAACTCTGGGAGATTTATGCTCCAAATGCTTCTACCATGATGTTTAAAGTCAACTGCAAAAGCGCATGTAGTTTTATATTACGGATAGTATGATCTATTCGAAGTGTCTCGTGGTAGAGGGTTGTGAGAATTCAAATAGGTTGTCAGTGCATGGACGCACCATAACGTGACGGTGTTTTAAAGCGTGTTGTACGATACAGGAAAACAATAATTATCCATTTAATCGCAGTCAGTTCAAAAATGTCGAAAGGTTTTTTAATGTCATGGCGTTTGTGATACAGTAAGTAAGTAGTTGCTGTTCAGGTGTTCAGTGATAACCGGCTTTATAGTAAACATAAACTTGGAGACAACTTTTGCGTTGGACCTTCTAAAGTAACAGGTAATGCATTTATTGCATTGATTTAGTCCAATCAAGCCAATAATGATATCAGATGCACGGTCTTCTCTTTACCATATTGTTATATTAATATCTATGCTAATGAGTAGGAACTAAGTAAGAAATTAATCATTTTATAATCCTTGCTTAACTTGTAGCAAATTTAATCTCTGTATCCTATCACATTTTATATTAATAGCATTACAATGCTTTAGTGGGCAAACAGAATTAACTCAAAACTCCCGGTGTTATAAAATTGTCGTCATCGTCATGACTAATCCATTTTTTGGACTGGCCTCAAGGATTTTTTTGATAACATTCAATACAGTGAAAGGCACGATCGAATTGTTGTTTTCAATTTAAACGGGATACTTGGTATAATGGTTTGTTATCTGATTGTCATTGTTATATTGATCGGTGAATGCTGTCGTATTATACGATAATTAAGTAAACTATGAATCCATTATAGTAGCGCCGCGACGTGGCCGTACTGGCCGCTGGAAGCCCGGATACAAAAGGGTTCTTATTACCTTCACACTCGGGTCAGCCGGTACGACACTGACATTACACCCAATGCCATCACCATCTGATAGCTAAATACTTCCACGTGAATAATTTACATCCTATGCCAAATTTATATTATTTCTACAAATATCTTAAAATATTGTTCATAATTACGTTAAGGCTCCGTGTAAAGTTCGGTCACCGTAGACTCTCCGCATACTACACCATCATTGACCTGATGTGAGCAGTGTATTATGGCTAATTGGTTCAGACACTAGTCATTTATTTCCGCACGTACGATGCGACGAGGCACTGAGCGGCAATGTTGTTGCCGTCACCACGGCGCGGCGCGGCGCGGTGGGGTCGCCGAAGCTAGCGTGCTGCGTGCCTTTCTTTTTATTTCTAGTTTCCCAACGATACCGCGTTGCTGAACTCGCTTCGCGCGACCGCAGCTGTAGGAAAAACATTTGAGGCGAATCGAGAAGTAGTTACACACCGCGACGCGTATCGTCCGCCTGTCGCGGCTTCCTCTCACTGTGCACGTAACTCTTTAGTGTTCCCGATTAATGTACACACTTAAAACTCGAAACAATAACAGACAGTTTTGTTTATAAGAATACGCGTTCAACGCCACCATTCAGTGTTTGGTTACAAAACCTTGGATTGCGTGGGTGATTTCTAAATAAAGCGTTGGCAATTTGTGATGTGGACGACGTGTTTTTTGCAGTGCAGTCTATATCTACCGCGAATCGCAAAACACTAAAACATTGGCACATTGCTTAAAAGTTGATAAAGTGTTCTATACAAATGCAGACGGTCAAATGGATAGAGATGGTCCACCTAGGGCCCACGGAGACGGAGCGATCGTCAAATTTCGACCATGCAAAGGTAAGACTGTGAGTCTGAGTTCCGTTATCGAAGCTTCGCGCAAATTATAATATTATATAAACATGAATCAGAATAGAATTAACAAACTATAAATCTTATAGAAAGAAGGATAAGATAAAAGTACCAATGTCCATAAATTAACGTACGCAACAGACATAATAATGTATTAAACACAATTTTGTGACGTGTTCGATGCAAAGTTTTTATGTGTTGAGGTCATTGTGTGTGTTTGATACGATAAGTCGGACAGTGTTTCTCATAAGAGCGCGTGTTTGTGCGCATTCCAATTTTCACACATGACTACGAGCCGGTCCGAAACGTGAGAGCTTTGCTAATGTTATGAACGAAACTCAAACACGTGTGTCTGGCGATCTATGTTTACATAGATTACTTGCGATAAATTAATTAATCTGTGTCATACGTCTAGTTCTTCATGAATTCTCATACCTCGACAAAACAAAAATTGTCTGTAAAATAGGAATTTATTACTCTATAAATAGAGAGAGAGGCGCATAATCACAACATGGACAAGGTCTAAAAGCTGTCTGTTCTATGTAGTAGCTTTGACCGTAAATGGTACTAGACGCCGTCCGATGTCATAGATCGCAATAGCTTATTAATTAAAAGTTAAATATTTGTTCAAATTTATAGAAGAGCTATATACTATATAAACTTCTATCATGAGCCATATTCAACCTCATTCTTCATTCACACCTGTCGTGATACTCGTATACTTAGTTTATTATGAAGTTTGCGATTTGAGTGAAATATTTTTGTATCTTTCATTGTTATCAGTCATTTAATTTTTATTAGTTGTTCACATAGGGCTTTTTATTTGGTTCGTATACGTATTTATCAATTTATCAAGAGATATAAATTATTGTTATTTTCGCTTATTTAAAAGCAGTAATCCCACTGGCTAATCCCAAGATTATGGTCATGAAAGATAGTTAATCGCGAGTTTTCTTTATACCCAAAAGAAATCGGTGCGCATCAGTAGATATTTCAATGCGATAGTGTCCTCATGGGCTCAAAAGGGAAACAGAAAATCCTCAATATGATATCGATAGTGAAATAATTTTACTTAGTACGGCGAGAAAAAAATCTGTTAAAATGGCACTCGGTGGAATCCAGCCTTGAATTGCAGTTATTGCAAAGTGCATAATTCTTGTGCCACGAAAACGAAGAGCGAAGTCTTATACAGGATGTTACGTTTCTTACGTAGAGTCGTTCGGAGAATAGTAGAGAAGGTGCGGAGAGTGGAAATGATAATGTTCAACATGACTGTCCGACGGCGGGGAACAATACATTCAATTTGCAGACGAGGCACTATTCATTCTATGTGCGACAGAGGAACGATGCACGCTGTGCGTAGGCGGGGTACTATACATTCCATATGCGAGGTGAGATTCAAAAATACGTCTTAAATGTAGACATATATTATTTTACATATCGACGGTTAAAAAAAGCCTTCATTCAACTTTTGAACGGTAAAAAAATCCGGACAAAATTTAATATATAATATCGCTAAGCGGTTAGTCAAATAAAGCATAATTACCATGGAAAACATGAATAAACACGACATGAAGTAAACTTTAATGTTCATATATTTTGGTAACAATGAAGAAAAAATGTAAGGTGTCTTAGGTCAACTTGTTAAAACGTACTTTGATATACTACATACTACACACATTTTTTATGCGAGTATTATGTAATTCTCAAGGTTTATAATTTGTGGGACATTTAAAAATTCGAATAAATGTACTACAATTTTGATAATTGATATCCAATCGAATCATATATAACAAATCATGACTTAGGACATAATATATATGTTATGATTATAACATATACTTATCAGTGACGTTATTTAAAATATTTTTTGTTTCTTCATCAAATATAATATGAAACGGTAAATCTTACATGTAATTTTGCTTAAAATGAGGATTTGTAACTGCAAGAAACTATTACTTTTTTTATAATATTTTAAAAATATTTAAGCAAAATTATAAAAGCTCTAGCCGTACGATAACTTAATAAAGTTTATGTGTAACGTTTAAATCATTAGATTTACGTTCCTAAGACCCAAATGTTCACCTAAACAAGTTAAATGGTGAAACTATGAAATAATTTTTTACTTCTACTAGTTTTATATTAAAAATAATGCACGCAATATTTAATTATAATCTTTAATTTGAACTGTACATATTTTGTGTAAATTGTGTCTTAATTCTATTACAAATATGATGCCATTTGCACCTAATCTAGTTCTACACTGCGAGCTGCAGCTAATTGAGGCATGGAGTCTAATTGTGGGTAACAATTATGGAACACAACTAGCACAATAGTCGTACTCTTGTTATGTCAGTTAGCAGTGAGATAATTGTATATCACTTGCCGCCATGAAATACAATCGTGTCCTTTAAGATTTAAAAACTTTGTTGAATGTACAGTTATGAATACATCCGACCTTTATAATGAATAAAACAAGAATTGCCGAAGTTTATTCACCTTGTTAATATAATTTTAATGAAAAAAGTGGGTTGCTTTGTCAATTCCTTGTTCATGATTTAAAAAGTGTTTGCTTTTATAATAAAGTGAGTCGATGAATTTGAAATTAGTAAATTGATTATACTTTCTACTTAATGGTAATTTCACAAATGTTATGTAATCTTAGATATTGCATGATCATTATTTTACCGACTCTGATGGTGGTTATAATATTGTGTTTAATGTATGTAGACGTGTCTCAGGTTACTTTATAAAAAAACAGTTATGGGAAAAGAAATATACGTTAAATGTAGTAATTATACCTTATAATCGAAAATTAAATAACATTATTATACAGCATAACTGCTGGAGACCTTATTGAGTTGTATAAAAATAACTTCGGCTACATAATATTTTTCAAATCACCATTCAATTAATATAATCATCAGCCTTAATGGAATGAAACGAAAATAACAAAATCGAGAATGATCCTTAAATTGCGTCGCGTCGCAATAACTAGAAGCAACATAAGAATATTAGTGTGAGATCACTTTAATAGTTGATTAAGATAAGGCACCGAGTCGTACGGTAGGAACGCGAAAACCGACCTAATTTATTGTCTTAAGTAGCGCTACTGACGTACGGCTCTATGCGACCGAGCAATATCTAAATAACAAAAACGCTTAACCATATTCAAAAACCTGTTTAGTTTCATTTAGATTAATAGTGTGCACGGAAATTAAGCACCGAATCTCAATGTGAGCTGTAGATTAAAAATTAATTAGAATGCATCACCTCACTACCATTTTAGGAATTTTTCACATCAACCTGCCACCCTCACCGTCATTGCATATTACGTTGTATATGATGTAAATGATAACTTGCTCGTGGTAATACTTTATTCTTTTACCTTGGGGAATTGCAGGAGAGTTGCTCTGACATTACAAGGTGACTCTACCTTGTAAATTGTAACTGAAGTACGTAACCATTTTTTGAAACAGTAAATTTTAATGGTATGTAGCATAAAAATGCCTACATTTTTAAATGAAACCTAATAAACAAATGACTTCATATAACCCTATTGGGGCATAAAATATGCTCTTCTTAAATGTACAGATCATGGTTTGAGAATACTGTTCAGTATTAAAAGAAAATTCCCTTTGTATTGGAGTTTGGACATAGGTTACCGAAAGTTGGCCGCGCTTGCTATCATATTGCGGTTGGTGAATTTCATTATTCATGCATCTTTATAAATATATTAATAATTTTCTGTTGGCATGATCTGCACATGAACGGGAATGTTTGTCATATTATGATTAGTTGCACTTTAGTTTACTATAGTGAAGTTTAACGAATAGCGCTAAAGTCACAAATTTATAATTATTATTTACAATTGCGTACACAATTCTGGATAATAGTTGTATAAGTAAAATGATTTTGTTGTCATGTTATTTACAAGAAATCGACAATGTTAACTGTTTTCACAAGAAATCGACATAAAATATAAATAACGCTAAAAGTTTCACATTGTATAAGTATTTAATTGTATAACGTAAAAGCAAACAGAAATTGAACAAATAGTTATTATTGTGTAAATGTGATAACAATATTAATAAAGGTGTTGTGTATGCTATTGTATATTGTACTAATGGTTAAGGCTCCACTTATCGTTGGTTACAATATTATATCGATACCTCTACACCATGCGTTACTGCGTAACAATCCATACAATCTGTAGACTCTTAATTTAAAATGAGAATAATACCGATTTCAAGCCTTTTCATTCTAAAGTGATTAATTATTTTCTCCATATGTATAAGAAAAACAATAAAAAGAAAATGCGTGTTGGGAATGAGGTATCGAAATGTCAATTCAGAGAAACAGCATGATCTTTGTATGATTGAATCAATTATATCTGCTGTACGCAATCGAAGACCCTAGAGGATGCTAGGGCTGCGTATATTTCATAAAATTAATAAATTCTGTAATATAGATGTAAGGTATTCTTAAATGCTTAGGTTCTGTCGATGAGCGATGAACTCCGACGGGCGCTGTACTCGTCGGGCGCCTCCGTCGACATGGAGTTCTCGCCGCCTGACCTCATCGGCACCTCGGAGATATTCACCATGGAACACAGGTAACATCACCCTTATCTATACACATATCTGCTGTTTATTTAAGGTATGCTTGGTTTTTAAATCAATTACCAATAATCAGTCAAGTCTTCATGCGTATATTGTTGGTATAAGCTATTTTTGGATTCCAGTAAATTTGGTGTGAGGCTTTCGAAATTTAAATTTCGGCTTAAATACACATCTATAATGTCTTCATCGTTCACTTGGATATATTCATTTGTATCCATGCTAAACTTAATTTACGTGTTTCTTGAAGGGACTTGTTCTTTACAATATTATCAGTGGTGAAATGCCAGTACCTTCAGTTTGCCGATATCAACTTTAGAGATTAGTTGCTTCAGTTGCTTTTTAGTTAGGTTTGTAAACCGTGGATCCGCGATAAAAGGGCATACAAATCGCCTTTCAGTATGCGATACATTTACATTTTAAATAAACTGCAAAACACGTTTTCTTTTCGTTTCCGCGTTACAACTGCAAAAAATAGCATAACTAAGAACCGGTACATAATATATTGGTTTTACTGATTTCAGCATTTATAGGTATAACTATTGTGTCCCGTTCGCTATAAAATGTTCATTAATTAGGCGGTCTGATTATAACATTTTTTTAAATAAAGGTTGTTAAAATGTGAAACCGGTGTGGGCAGATCGTGAACTACGGCTGTCAACGGCCGCTTGATATGTTCCGGATTTTCGAGTTGAAATAATTTCGTTTTTGTACATTTATAGAAGGCTTTACCATTCAAGTAAATGATTTATTACCTACCTAAAATAATGCATATTCTTTGAATTACTTGATAAACTAATATTACAGTTATAGGATATGCATTCATGGAAGAGAGCTGTCGATTAGGTAAAGACGATGAAAATACTGGTTGATTCTAAATTCTAAGCCATAGAATTACCTTACCAAATAAAAAAGTGATCCGAGTTTTTACGAAGGAAATCATATTCTTTTCAAGTTAAATAAATGCATCAGTTTGCTTATACATGTACATAACATTTCAGAGAAGACTAAATGCCGTGTAATGTGTTCTTTTCAAAGCGAGGCTCCGTATATTTAAACGTGTGTGATGTTAGGATTATTTACACTGATCGGTAACAACACACTATCTAATGAATCCCGTCATGATATTAAATCAATACGTAAGCTTTTGCTTTACATTTCTGCAATCGTCGGCCTTGTGCCGTCGTGCTAGGTTGTTGTTCATCGAGTCGGAAGGCCGTGTTGTTGCACTCGCTATTGTTTCGTGGCTTTTACTTTTCCATTAAAAATAGCTTCTCTAGTTTACACTAAATCGGTATAACGGTACTAAAATTAGAGCACGTTGTAGTATTGTAGAAGTCCGTATTTAGAGACAGTTGTAAAAAGTATTGTCGTATTCTACTTTGTCATGATAGTTCCTGCTTTAAGAATTTAACAGCCTTGTACATTCTACAATGGATGTAGAGTAAATGAAGGAAAATGACAAAGTGGCAGAATACACCAAACTTAACGAGACAACTTAGAATTTGCTGGCGTGGCAATCTAATCTAACCCCTCCGTTTGTTTCATCTCATGTCAATTAGTAGCCCGTAGGCGATGCAAATTATGATTCTTTCGTATCCCGTTTTTACCCATAAACTTTAAAATGTGTTATGATTTCTTAAGTTTACGCGAATGTTATACATTTAAATTAAACTATTTTACGAATTATATCGCGGTTTTAATATTTTACTTTTCTAGTTTTGCAAAGTCAGAGTTTGCGGATGAACAACACCTCAGTCCCCCCCTGTGACCATGAAGGCTGCAAAGTCTTCGAAACGTCGGGAGAAAAGTAAAATATTAAAACTGCGATAAAATTCGTAAAATAGTTAAATTTAAATGTTTAAAATGTGTGTTGTTGTTTGCAGGGAGAAGCTGTGCAGCGTGCTGCCGGCGCGCGCGCAGGGCTACATGTGGTCGCTCGCGTTCAGCACCAGCCAGCACGGGTTCTCGCTCGCCTCCATGTACCGCAAGATGCAGCGCGTCGACAGCCCCGTGCTGCTCGTCATACAGGACACCGATAACAACGTTAGTACCACACGTTACCATGCAATTACTTGTTAAGGGATACTGCCAGGCATCAAATGAAAAGTTTCTGAAGTGTTATCGCCATTGGCGGCTTAAGCCGGTGCGAACCCTAGGACTAGATTGGTTAACAGGGTAATCAAAGGATTACGGGAAAACGTCCGGGGCCTGGCCTTGGTCTTTACCAAGGCGCCGCGCGAGGCCGAGGACGTTTTCCCGGTGCAATTTACAATCCGTTTAATAAATATACCTAATATTGTAACAAATCTACACATAGTCCAACTTATCCCTGTTAGCTCAGTATTTATCTGTGTATTAAAAAAACAAAGGCGTACATTTGTAGCTGTGCAATAGGAATAATAGCGAAAAACAACGATGTACGACAATTACGTTCAATTATCATCTCTTGGACGTCTCATCGAAATAACAACACAAATGCAGTATGCCGCTGGTAAAGCAGCAAATTAAATAATGACGGCCCTGTGTATTATTCTAGAAACTAGAGCATACTAAATGCCTTCCAATACCAGTATTGTTTGTTGACATAGAAACAGATGAGATACATTATGAATTTGCATTTGTGATACCAATGTTGAGTGCTCATCGTTATTCCACCGTATAAATAATTGAGGTAGTAGTTCCATAACAGATATGTTAATATTTTGCAATATAATCTTAATGTATTTTACAAATATATAGTTATTTGTGAAGGGCACAAAACATAATTTAAGTAATTATTGAAAGCAATAAATATAAAACTTGTTTTTTTTTTAAAGATACATGAAATTTTTACTGTCTCGGTGGCGTAGTTGTGTTGCTGTGTGACGCTGCGATGCGCTGTGATAAAGAGATATTTAGGTCATTAGACTCAATAATAGCCTGGAGTTTAATATAGTCCCCTACTACATTGCCTAAAATGTCAAGCGAAGTGTAATTTTTTTTTTGTTCAACACAAGACCTATGCGTAACAACGATATGTGGGTAACAACTTTAATTACCTTTGAAAAGGGAAAGTTAATGAATATTAAAAACTTACGAACACTTGCAGGTGTTCGGGGCGCTGACATCGTGCGCCCTGCATCCTTCGGAGCATTTCTACGGCACGGGCGAGTCGTTCCTGTTCGCGTTCCAGCGCGCGCCGGACGACGCGCCGCGACCCGCGCCCGCCGCGCAACTCCACTCCGCCGACAGCAACAAGATCGTCAAGGATGATAAGAAGGAAGAGAAGGAAGGTCAGTATTGAAAAAAATTAAGCTGATAATAATGGACCACAATATTATTTGTTTTGGATCAATCATCGATTACAATCCCTATTCAAATGTAGTCATCCATATAGGTAGCTGAACAAATTCAAAATTTCAAATCGCCTATACAATTTTACATTCTTAAAAAAAAAGTTTCTTCGAAAAACATAAAATTAAAAGGATTTCCTTTATTTCACATAAAATAAAATATTTCAGTAAAACTTAACGTATACAGGTGATATGAAGTACTTACTAAATTTGTTCAACTACTTTCGTACCATAGCCCAACGTGATAAATCGTTGATGTTGAACATAGTAATTACATGCAACTGCTGTATTATTATAACCAATAAAGTCAATTAAATCAGTAAAATAAAGACTTACTTTTTTTCTTCAAACTAGATCAAGCAGCTCCAGTGAAAACAAAGTTCAAATACTGGGGCTGGACTGGCGACAACATGTACTTTATTCGTGGAAGCAACGACAACATATCTATTGGGGCCGGAGAGTAAGTTTTAAGAAAATATATAATTTTTACCTCAAATCCAACTTTACAATATAATAAGAACAATTTGTTATATTGGTACTTATAATTTTTTTATCAATTCCAGCGGCAAATTCGGAATATGGCTCGACGGCGATTTATACCTAGGGCGCACACAGCGGTGCAAGACATACGGCAACGAGATGCTGACGACACGGGAAGACTTCATCGTCAAGATCATGGAGTGTTGGACCTTCATCTGAGCGGTGCGCAAATGATGCCCTGATCTATCGTTGTACACCGCAGCATCGCTTGCGCCTGCGAAGGCTAAGCGCTCCTCGTTCTATTTTCAATAAAAGCTTTAGATTATCTTATGAAATTTGCTTCGAAGATTTGACACCTTTACAAGTCTGTCTATTGGACTTTAGTACGGTTGAGTCTTAAAGATTTTGTATTCGCACTGCGGCTCACGACCTTTCGGCACGATCAGTACCGATCTGCCGACAAAGACAATATCTTGAAACGTCTACGCGCATTTCTAGTCAAATATATTGAAACTTGACCAAGGTTTTCATCCTCCTCGGAACATATAGAGGCATGTTCGGATACTAGTGCCGCGGCTCACGCGGGCGCCGCCCGCCACTCTCCAGGGAGCGAGTGCATTAATCCTAGTCAATTGTCATTCGTAAGTAGGTTGAAACTTTATGAAGTTGGAAAGAGGTCACGTCGGTGAGCTCTAGGGTAAATAAAGCATAGGTCGCATTGCGGCGCGGTCGGGAGTGCCGGCGCTCGAGTCGCGACAGCCGACTCCCGCCACCGGACACTCCGCCGGACCGAAATGATTACGTGTCAATTCATACAATTATAATGTGCATTGTTGTTAAGAAAATTAAAAGCATACATATTTGTAACAAAAAAAAATCATTGTATAATGTTACGTAGAACTTTACACATATTTAACGAATCAATGTTATTGTTTAGACGCAGACTTATCAGTCAGTATTGATCGTAGATGTATTCCTATTGATTTCGCCTCCATGCATCGTACGGCGCAGGGTTGCTTGTTCGTGGCTGCGAGCGGTATTCGTCGAGCCCCGACAGCCTCGTGCGCTTATTGAATATACTATATAAAAAATACTAATGTGTTTCAGCGACATTATCATTATAAATTAATATTACTATTTATGTTTCGTGTAGTAGATTTTATATGTTATGTTGTAGTGTTTGGATGTACTGAGTCATAATATTAAGTTAGTGAACGTAATTATGTTACACTTTCACTGTGATTTGATTAACTATGGTTGCATTTTGTTAATGATTGAGGCGTTATTTCACTCATCGCGATATACATCGAGTTAATGTTACAATATCATATCTTAGTTCCTCCGTATTTCCTCACGTGCATAATGTAAAAGAATATAAACCATAGATTAAATACATAAATTATTCAGAGAAGACAGATTGTTTGGTGACGTAACGCTTCACTACAGAAATGAGTAGCCAATATATAATATTAACTAAATAGTAAATAAAATCTTAAATACTAGTAATGTTAGAGTGCTTGATGAATGTAATCGTCATTGTGCTTAGTAATCGTTAGCATGTTACTCAGACGTATTCGTTGATATAATATTTATTTACCAGTTGTAAGAGCACCATAAGTCGCAAGCTATCAGCGTCACTGTAGCTAACCGTTATGGCCAGTATGTGGCGTACACTTACTTTGTGTGTATTTACAGCTGCAAAGTAATATATTTTTCTTGGAAGTGCACGCGTAACCACTTTATTGTTATAATGGCAGTAGATAAAATGTAAACAATGAAAAAAATAACTATATAATGTGCGCCGTTTACGCGTGCGTTTAAATACAGTATATTTTGATGTTATTATTTGTGTACATCAGGTGTGTCATAGATGAAATTAGGTTAAAAATTATATTGGCATAATTATTATTGTTATAAATTTATAATCATTAGACTTGTTGAGTAGCAGTGGAAAATTTAATATTTATTTATTATGTTAAATATTTATGGTTTTCATCTTGCGATTGCTGTAGCCGCATTACTTTATTGGTGATTTATTATGTAATTCTAAGTTGTTAAAGTGTAAATCAAGCCATAATAATTGAAAATATATTCTTTGGAGAAAGTAATGTTTTTATTTCATAATCATTGAATTATAATATCTTCCTTATTTATATTAGTGGCTCAATAATGCCTGGGCCTTTGATTTCGATATCCGCGCGAGTTGTCGTACTGTTGATTGTAATCGTTATAGCCTCTACTATAGTTGTCTCTCTCCCTACGGTCATGGAAATCCCTGTTTCTGTCCCTATTGCCATGTCTTTCATATGGATGGTTTCGTCTGTTATCGCGGCGATCATTCCTTCTGCCGGAGTTATTGGGCACCCACCATGAATCAACAATAGGGGGTATCGAAACGCCAGCATTAAACACTTTCATGAATTCCTCATCGTTTTCAGTGAACCTGTCTTTGAATTCCTCCTCACACTTTTCCAAAAACTCTTTGTCTTCTGGTGAGAGTTTGTTACTGGCCATTATTATGTTAGTTTTCTGGGTATATTATCAAAGAATTTGTAACTGAAATAGAAATATATAATTAATTTAATTACATTATAGTTTTTTTTATAGGTACCTATAAAAATGTGTGTACACTTGTCTGTTTTCAAACTGGTTTTAAGCAGCATTCATAAATTAAAACTGTGTAAAGTTATTTCTGGCAGTTTGATCTAAGTGTGTTGTATATTACCATCAATATAAATGGTAATAAGTGGTGTCGAAACATAAGAGATCATTTTACATCTTCCATGCATCATTTGTCATAAACAATAGGTGAAATAAATCAATTTTCCGGATTTATCGCAGGTTTAGGTGTTTCTGTAGAAATTTTAGTATGTACATATATAAAAATGTAATTGTAAACCTATCTAAAAAAAAATCATAGGTGAGTACATATGGTCTAATATAATAATACCCACTTTATAAGTCAAGGAACAAACAAGGATGTAATTATAAATAATATCAGCCCTTTTGATGTCAAGTCCCACTGCTGAGCACAGGCCTCATATAATACTGAGGATTTAGGCCTACTGCAGGTTGCCAGACTTTGCAAACCCTTGAAATTACTATGGAAAACTTCTCAGGTGCGCTTCTCAGGTCTACTCACAATTTTTCCTTCACCATTAAAGCAAGTAATAATTCACAAAGAATACTATTAACAATAATGCAAATGAGAGGAGCATGCTTATGGGTTTTGATCCTGTGTATATGTCTCAGCAGTTTGTTCCACGCCCAACTAGTCATATCACCTATATATCCATATAACACTTAACATTTATAACCACAATGTAATGTTGATGAACTTATCAGGAAATAATGTAGCCAATATATTTTATGTGAAAAAGGTATAGATGGATTTTTTGTACAATTAAATTAATTTATGTCATAAATCAATGTAACTGATTGGTATCTTCTCACATACATTTAAACCATCACAATGACGCAACAAATGATATGATGAATACAATTTCAATGAGATTTTTTTATCTTGCTTAAATGAGTCCAACACAATTAGGACAGTGTATTTTAAAGTTTTCTTTGTTCAAATATGTATGTCACTACTCACTACTATTTATGTTTTATATACTTTTCTGCATGTATCTGACAATTTATATTATACAACTGACCAGATTTCCTACCACTGTATCAGTTTGTTTAACAACATGTAATTTGTTGTTTATACACACACATCAGGCATTTATCTCCGATATGTAGAGGCGCAACCAGGGCACCCACTTTTCGCCAAGTGTGTTCCATCCCATGATGTGATAAGGTGCGAGCCTATTGCCATATTGGGCACAAATTCCAGACTCCGAGCTGATATTGAACAGAAAAACAGGACCTCAGAGTGCTGCTGTACCGCGCATGCTGTACATCTATGCCACCGAGGCAGTGCAACTTGTTGTTTATATTTTGTTTTAAGTAACTTTTAAACACAGGAATATAGCTATAACCCGTTTTTTATGTGGATGATGTATTGATGGCCAAGTGAATGATTAACAAACCCATAAATATGATTTATTATTTTTACACAAATGTAAGACATCAAATTAAAACTAGTTTTTGGATTATAGCCATGATAAAATCTGAAAACTGGATTTATTACGAAAATCATAATTCTGAAACTGATACATTTCCTACTTGCAAAAATGTATATATTGTTAACAATAAACCATATTGTCCATTCTACACTACATAGTTGGTTATCAAGACAAACAGTTATATATTAACCAAGAAAAGAAATGAATTAGCTGTAATTCACAGAAATCTCCCTTAAACACAACCAATGTCCCAAGCAACAATATCCTATTAAAACAAAAACAAATACCAATGAAAAATGACCCAAAAATAAAAATGTAAAAATATTTACAAGTTTCACCAATCAGGTTTATTAAGATGAGACAGAAAAATTGACTATCTGGTATAATTGAATTATATTCAACTGGCTCAAAAACCCATCCAACATATGTCCCGCAAACAGGACACACACAAAGCTTCCAACGGTAGCCAGGAAACCATAACTCGCTTACTTCCCACTGAAATGTGTGTTATTATAAACCTTTTATAACATTCTGGAACCATCTACAAATTATTTAGACTAAATAATTCTTATACCTCTCCAACAGTAACACAAGTGGAATGTTCTGTTGTAATAACGACGAAATTAAAAAAAAAATCGCTTCGCAAAACTTGGACTAGTACTTTGTTTCTACCAAATAAAGTATCCTCAAAATAATATTGTGAAGTGGAACTTTTTTTTGGAAATATGTAATTAGATGTAGAGATAACAGCCCCGCAACTTCTACATAGAATGTGGTCTGAAACAGAAAACTTGTACTATACCATATCAACAATTGAAGGATATATTTACCTATTGAATTAGAACAAACCGTCGGCTGATATGGTTTTTACTCCAGTTTCAACTGTAGTTATGTTTTCCAGAGAAAGTGTTATATTAATTATAACAGTTAAAATTACCACACTACGAAACATTCCACTTCTAAGTCGAATTATTATAAAAGTAAATGTAATTTTGAAGTTATTATATCGAAGATAAGCGAGATAGGCACTTTTATTATGAAGTGTGGCTTACAAGCTAATATTTAAGAAAACACAATGTTGATAACCTCAGAACAAGAACAAGCATAGAAGGAATCTAAATTACCCTCATATACTTATCCTATTTTTTCTAATAGGTCAAAACCGTTAAAAAGAACGAGACAAATATTATGTTGCTAAGGTCGGCTTGCGTACACGTTACAAGTCAGAACAATGACAAGCATAGAAGTAACACTATGACATTTGAGTGTACTTTGTCCAATGATAAAAGAGTATAGAGGATGAGTGATATGGTCACGTGACATGCGGCACATTTAATGCATAAAATGGCGCTGACTCCGCCCTTACAATAGTGATATGCTAGTACCGAAAATTTTCTATCGACATCGAAGAATTAAAAGAGAGACAAACAAGCCCAAAAAGATCAAATACGAAAGGGGTTAGGTTCTACCATAATATAAATATAACAAACCATAATATAAACAAACAAACTGAAACTGATTTATAAGTAACAATTGTTAAAGAAAGCAGTAACTGTTGTGACAAACATCCAGTTGTGTTTGATCTATATTTGTATGTTACACTATTCCTTGCTAAAAATTTAAGGTACAGATTAAGATATTTACTTAATACATGATGAATGGAATAAGATAGCGTAGCCAGCAATTATTTGGTTGGTTTTATTTTATTTTATTATTATGCTCTTTAATCGAGAAACATAACTATTTTTCAGCAAACTAAAATCAATGAGCGTAAAGATGGTGGTTAAGATAATCAATTATAATAATTATTTGCAATAACAACAATATGATTATATATCTATTTACGTGCATGCAAAGGTTGCTCGAAACATAAGACCGCCAATTGTAAAAATATATCTTACATTTCATCTTTATGTTGTTTCTTTTATGTTTATCTATTCTTTTATGTAACAATTCTTATTTTATTCATATATATTAAAGTAATATTACTATTAGATGAAGTATAATAATCATTACTATTTTACTTATCGGGAATATTGTTGGAAAACAGTTATCTTTTACTCGCGTTAATTAAACGTGTGGTTTATGCATTTCTTCTCAAAATGTAAGGAACGAATATATGTATTTGGTGTAGGATTCCAATCACGTCGCCCAATATTCTCAATTCATTTTGCCTTGGTTTTTAAATTTTTTGGTAATAAAAAAAACATTCTAATTTCACTTAGTTTGTCGCTCTGGACAATACAATATTGATTTGTGCTCTAACATTCTTTCAAAGACAAAATCCGTAACTGATAAACGGGCGTCTGTTAAAATATCGATATCAATAATTTCTAAACAAATCCACCCATCCCTAAGCTCGTGTGTAAACAAACATAATGATTTTAATGGATATAAATCACGCCTAAAAGGGTTCAAAGCTTATCGAACAAGATCCACATATAATTTTAATTGATAAAAACACATCCAAAAAGTAAACATAGAAAGATATTTACTAATTTTCGGTAAAAACAGTTACTAACCTATGAAAAGATATTTCGGGGTCTTTCTTGCGTGAATTCGATTTGCATCCTTTCACACAACACTGTGTCACTTTCGAAACTTAACAAATACACTAATAAACAAACTAAACAGTTGAGAATATGATTATATTACTTTAAATTCAATATTTATGAAGATTTGTTTACATCGTCTGACACTACATGTACTTGCTGACTGGGCTGCAATAAATGGCGTTTCTGCCGCAAGGCGGTCCCAGTGTGTTGAAGTAAACGAAATAGTGCCATATTCGAAGAAAGCAATTATTTTTGTCTTTTTGTTGCGTTCCAAATAACCTTTGAGTAAAAGAGATAGACATATATATTGACAATTCTGCGTCGATTTCCCTAACATAAATATAACTTATTCATATAGCTAACTTTTGAGGCCTGGGCCCTTATTCTCTATCTCACACGTTATTTTGGCAGTGCGTAACAAGCACGCAACACAACGCGTCATGTTTAGGACTATAGAGATTTGGCTTACAGAATACCATTCCACGCACATTTCTCGAAGATAACATGACACGGCCGCGTTACGCGCTTACACTATCATACAGAATAAGGGCCCTGTCCTTTTTATATTTAGTCATTGCAGAGTACGCTCAAATGTCATAGTGTTACTTTTTTTTTTTATTGGCTACAAGCACTGGTTTGCTGTGCTACGCCAATAGTGTTACTTCTATACTTGTTATTGTTCTGAGGTAGACACTTCAAACATTTTTTGTAATCATGTTTGGGTCAGGGTTTTCTGAGAATGATAATGTATCTTAATTCTGTTAAATAAAGTTTAGTTTTGGTTGACAAAACTTTATATAACATTTAGTACCAACATAATAGACTTAAAAATCTAGAAAGTACATATGTTGGCTACCATGATAGCTCCCAATTGGTCGCCATTGTTGCCGCTAGGTTTGTTATTGTTGGACTTTATTTGCTAAAGTTGTCTAGCGAATATGTTAAGTCGAGTTTATTTCTCCGTTTCGTATTTTTTTCTTGTATTTTATTTATTTTGTTTGCTACAATGGAGAAGAGAACTAATAAAAAAGGCACTTACTAAATCTATGAATTTGACTTTGCAATAATTGTAATAATAGTAATTGTTGATTGGTGGGAAAAGATTATATTTGTAAGGTATAATACAGTTTAATTTTGATATGAAATTGGAAATAAATAACGAAAATTTTTATTGTATTGATTTTTTGAATCAGAGACTTAAACAGTATATACCTACAATGTATACATAAGAAATTCGCGTAACACCATTGTGTACTTTGTAATAATAATTTGTTAAGGGATTTGATTAAGGGATTTTTTCAAAATTGTGGACGTATTACTTTTAATATTCCAAATTATAAATAAAATCATAATTAAAAAATATAAAATTGCTGACATAAATTTTACACAGGTGTGTAAAATTTATAATTTTTTTAACGATATAAAATTATTGATATATTACTAATCGAATAAAGACGTCCCTAGAGAGCAGCAGATTCATAGTAAGTTGCCAGCCTTGCGTCATTTTTTATGCGTAACATTGGTATAAAATCTTACCTAAACAGAGCTCATATATGCGTGAGCTCAAAATTAAGAGCAAGGAACGGAACCTTAGAATAATGTCAAGCAAACGTTCAGAAGCAAACGATAACAAATAAATCAGAGACTACAGATTACCGACTACTAATCAATTTTTTGTCAAAATCTTTTGGATAAAAATTTGTACCGGCTTCAAAAACCAATTACCTATTTTGGAGTCGGTGCTAAATAATAATTAAATCTTGTTTTCGTACATTTTTTCATGTATTTAAATTAGCAGTAAGTAGTACCTATATTACTAATTAATTTGTCTCTGGCACCCACCAATTAAAATGACAATTGACATTTGTCAATTATCAGTGACAGTTGTTATTTTCCGTTTGATAGGTATTTGTAAAAGTGCGTGCTTGTGAAAAATCTTAAAATATTTACTACTTTAAAATCAATAATTTAAAACATGTCTGAAAACGTTAACATCGATTTATCTGGGGAAATGAATGCAACTACAGAAAAAAAAGGTTTTCAAAAGTATGTCAATGATATGGATTTGTAAGTTCTGACTAACAATAATTTCTATTACGTGTATTTACCAGCTTTGTAGTTTGTGTTTATTACACTGCTTACGTACACATTCGTCTACACTCGCATAGCTTATTTATATCATAATTTCACTAGGTATTACAAGCAAAGAAAAAACGAAATCTTATATCCACCCACTTTTTAAATATATTTTTTTCTCCGTATTGTCAAAACTTTATTCTATGCATATATATATTTTTTTCTATATTTAGGCTTCATCTCCCCTAAATACGGTACAGTTTTATAACGGATAAAGCTATCTAGGTGCCTCAACAAATGATTAATCATCATTATATTAAAACAAATACAATCCTAATAAATATCTGACATATGAGGAAGAATAGATTTTAATGCTGGCAAATAAAATCATAGAAATGCTAGTTATAATGCAATAAATGCTCTCTTAATCCATATATCTTCTGTTATATTATGTTCAAGGTAGAGTATGGGCTGCATGCAAAAGCATCAGTCTGCATGAGCCAGCCCGCAGACATGTATCCAAGCTTTTTTTGTGAAATTAATGATTCAAATGGCTCACAGGGCTTTAAAAACTTCATTAACATTAAGACTTTTCCCAAGATTATTTAAGTTGCATACATAAATAAGAACAGTCCTATGAGATTAAAATCATTTTGTTAATACATTTATAAAAATAAACAAAAATTAGATATTTTATAAAGTTTTTAGACACTTAACTACTTAAGTACCTATGTCAATGAATTTAAGCTGTGCCCTGAGACACTATAATAAGTCAAAAAGGTTCACTATGGCAGTGGTAATGAGTTTGGAGTATAAGAGAATTCCATGATGTGAGCAGAAACTGCCTTTTATGAGTACTTGACACACACTTGCATATTGTGAGAATCAAAGTTTTTTGAATCTAATATTTATGAAACAAAAATTTTATTTTATTATATGGTGTGTGATTAATGATAATAGGTGTTTCTTGCCATTGAATCTTTCAGAATTGTGCAGCCACTAAAGATATATATTTTTTAATTATCATCCTCACATTAAAGTAATGATTCAGCATACATCATAGTGTACAAAAATCACTGCTTCGGACAATTTGAGTCAAACTCAGTAGAAGAGATAGAATTCAGTCTAAATGCCTATTAAGTGTGATATTTTTTTATTTATGCCATTATTCTTCACATCCCCTCATTACTGAACTCCATTCTTTGCCCCAATTGTGGTTAACATCACCTAATTCATGGTAGGGAGAATAATGTTTAGGATAAAGTATAACACAAGATAAGCATAATATAAATTACAGGTCATAGAAAATCATTATGCAGGTTTGTTGGGGGGTATCATGTTACTCTAGTAATAAAATTTAATCATCACTTTTTCTTTAAACCACTTCTTAAATATGTTACAATTAAACCACAACTTTGAGAACTCCTCATTTACAACACAATGAATATGCAATTTTATTACACCAATCTGGTTTAGGATAATTAGAAAAATTATAATACAACACATAAAGTAACATGTTGCCTATGCTGGTATTTCTGTGGAAATTATAAAGTTATAATTCACCCGTACAGCTTAGAAAGTGCATTTTCATAGTGTTGTATTGAAACCAGAAATGGTAAAAATTATTTTATTTTGTTATTTAGAATACTTCAACAAGTTACAAGTGGTGCAGCACCAGCTTTGCTTATGGGTGTGCTTGCTACCAGACGACCATGGACACAATTTGTTGCCACTGAAAATTTCAAGGTATTGATACATATTGGATACATACATATAATATACTCACAACAACATTATCCTTCTTCAGTGGTAGTTGGGTAAATAGAATAAATAAAAGAAATATAGTATATATATTTAAAATATATTTTTGTTTATAACCAATACTAATAACATTATTTTCCACTTGCCCTTAATCAAACATGAAGGAGGGTTTGGTGCAACCTTCTTTATAACCATATTACGAACAAGATTTGATTGATTTGTATGACCTGCATTGCATCTCCCCTCTCCAATCCTGGGAAGCTTGGGTTAGAAAAAGTCCCACATTTTGCCCAGCCAGCAGCAAAGATCAAATTGCTGATCTCCCAGTTCACAGTCCATAATGGTGTCACTAAATCAAAGATTCATAGCAAGATTGTAAAAACTAATACAAATCTACTGTAAGTTTTATGTTAATTTTTATTTGTAGGCACCAGCATCTCTACCACGGTTGTCTCGGCGTTTCTATAGAAATGTGGAGCACTTCCAAGCTAACTATATTATGGTCTTCCTTGGTCTATTTCTTTATTGCCTGTAAGTATTTTATAGTTAACATAGGAAAAATATTACTTTTGCTTATTATAAACAGATCCATATATACTTTACCTTTAGTCTTGCATAAATTTCAAAATAGTGGTAGATACTTAACAATATTTTATTTAAAACCCTGCATATTTTCAGGATAACATCACCATTGCTTCTCATTGCCATGGTAGCAAGCTTTTTTGGATATCGGAAGCTGACATCTGGACCTAATACATGGAAGGTAACAACATGATGACCTTGAACTAATATAATTCTCCTTTGGACTGCCATCAGCTGTTGAATGTGGTGTCCCATACAGTAATTAGAATGAATGGGCTCAACTGGGTTTACTACATAGTTAAAAGATTCATTAATTCAAAATATTTCTTAAATATATCATTTAATAATCTTTATTGCAGCCTAAAGTAAGTAACATATTTTGTAAATTTGTAGCAAACTTATTATTTTCTTATGTTTATTTTATAAAATGATGGTATAAATGCAATTTTGGTTGTAATTTTCATTTATAATAATGAATTTGCAAATAAGAATACTTCATACCTACTAGTCCAATATCTATGTACAATCAGCAAAGTTCGCGGTCGACCACCCTAAGGGTCAAAATAACTTGGCAAATTTGTTTTACTACGTTTGGGAGGCGGGGTTTGGGATCGATTGCATAGATCGATATCAGTCGTAGGCCTACTGGCTACCTGCAATGACGTTACGTAACACTACCGAACCGCTGCTGAGTGTATAATAGAAAACGAAATTAAAATTGATGCGCGCACGTCTATGCTATGACGATAATTCCTATACTTGTAAGATGCATATCGTCGGCGTAAAGAACGTAATAACAAAAGTTTTATAGTTTGGAGACAATCGCGATTTACAGTGTTTTTATTGTTAATTTTTGGCATTATTTTTGATAAATAAGAAACGACATTATGTTAATTATTTTATATCATATTATGTGCCTGATTACCTTCTTTTTAACTTTTAACAAACCAAACTTTATGTTGTATTCAAAAAAAATCATTTTAAAGCAATTTCCGCCATATTTGTCACAACTATATTTTGTTAGTAAATTATGATTAGCTACTTTTTAAGCTTTTTTAGTTTTCGGTCTCTTTAAACCCATAGTCTATAATTAATTTATTAAATAAATTCAATGACTGCATAATATTATGATTGAATTTTGAATCGTAAAAATTTAAACTGTTCAGTTTATTCAATTCGTTCAATAATTCATATTATAATAATAAATCATAGTTAATAGATTTCATTATTTGAATTGTTATTTTATTTTATTTCAAAAACTTAGACGATAACATTTTATTCCAATCTCTGTATTTACAAATATGTATTAACATTAAAGTTAAAATAATTGACCTAAAATTATTAGCTTCTTGGAGATATTGTTTTTTTTATTACCTCTTAATGATCTTTTTTTATCTTAAATAAGAATAGTTTTTGAGTTAATAACGAAATACCTTTTTCATCCTAATTTGAACTATTTAACACCTTTTTGAAGTAGTTAATTGGACTATTTATCGATATGCAGCGATTATTATTTATTTAATTTGAAGCGAGTTTAAAGATTTTATGTGTAGGCGGTAATATGCTTTTATTAGAGTAATATTGAAAGGCCAACATTTTTATTGCTGCAGATGTTGTTTGAAAAGAATAAATATATCACATAAAAATTGTTTGTTAAAGAGCGCATTTTTATCAATGTTTGTATTGACACCGGTCTTACGTGGACGCATTTATCGTTAAACTGAGTCGATTGTTATGCTATTGAATTTAGAGGCATTTAAAGATTATAAGTGTAGGCGTTGATTTGAATTCTTATTACAATAATATTTGCAAGGCTAACATTTTATTGCTGCACATGTCCAATTTGTAAATTTTAGTTACTTTCTTTAGCCAATTATTTAGTTTTCGCTGAGTTAAAACCCAAAGTCTATAATCAACTTACAGTTATTGATTTTTTTTTTTACCGATTTAATAGCTGCATATTATGATTGAATTTTGAATTATATAAATTACTTAAACAGTTCAGTTTATTTAATTCGTTAAATCATTCACATAATCATAAATTATTGTTATTCGTTTCATTATTAGAAATTATTATATTTTTCTAAATTTTTTTTATGCGTGAGTGAACATTTTATTGACTTTTAAAGGACATGTCCGTTTTGTTGTATGGGCGCTGGTTTTTTGTTTCGAATAAATTCCAACCAACCTCAAACTTATTGAATAATAATGTGCCAAAAATTAGTACTTTGGAGTCATTACAATAATAATTTTAGACCCTTCATTGATAAGAAAAATAAGAAAGAAAAGTCATGGCTGAGTAATTCATACAAATAATTTCACGATTCGTCAAAAGATATAACTACCTGTTTTTTTTTTACCTAAGTAAGTGTTGTTGTTGTGTTGGAAAAATTAAAAAAATAAGAAAATTTGAAAAAAATGTTATTCGCAGTAAATATTTTCAGAGATAACTGAACAAGATTTTTGATTACTTAACTTTTTTCGGGATGCCTTCCAAATGTAATAACGTTTATATTTGCAGAGTTCATTTTAAGTGTAATATTTAAAGTAAATATTTTTTTTAAATCTCACAATCAAATCTTTCAAATAAAATGATTTATTTCAATAGGCTCGTTTTGTGAACCAGTCGATGAGGCTCATGCACATATCGCTACGATATATAATTATCAAAAGTTAAAATCGAATATAGTAGATAATATATTTGCAACACCAACAAATAATGAGATACACATGTAAAATGAAATTTCGTAGAAAGTCCATGTAAATAAAACACATTTTTGTTACTTCAGTGATATGATTTAATTGTATTCATTACAAGTTTGATACGCTCAGCAGGCAGGTTGAGTAGAGTGTGCGCTCTGGATCGGTTAGCGATGGAGCTCTCATCCGCATCCTAGTGTATCCATCGAGGGACAGTGGTTCTCTGTAATACAATTAAATTATATATTAATTACTAAAATCTATTATTCTAATAATATTTTAACGTAATGACTACAGTGCCAAAATAATAAAATTTATATGGGAGCAGAACGCCAGTGCGGCCGACACAAAATACGTGGGTCAAGTACGAAATAATCCAAATTAAGTAAAAAAAAAATCAGCTCTGTTTTCCATAATTGCACACATTTTATTGAGATAAAAATCCCAAATTTGCATTAAATCGGATTGTAATTCTACTTTAATTCAGTGCTACATATTATGTAGTTGTAAAAGAAACAATAATAACAGAGACCTCTGGGTTAAACTGGGTGGAACTTAAACGTCTATAAGCGGATCTTACAAACGCGCCGACATAGTTAATTACTCTAGTAAGAAATCATAATACCACTACTTAAAATCTTTAAACTCGTCTAAATTCAATAAACAATGGACGCCGCTTTCCGATAAAGGCGTCGACGTGGAACCGGGGTTAACAAAAACATAAAAAATGTCGTCCTCTAACAAAGACCCTTTTATGTGAAATCTTTACACTTTTAAACTGCACATGTGCAGCAATAAAAATGTTGGCTATGCAATATTACTGTAATAAAAACAAATTATCGCCTATACATAAATTATTTATACTCGTCTATATTTTTGGCATTAAATAAAAATTATTAATAAAGGCGATAGAATTTCGGGCGTCGTGACTTCTTTAAATTGGAAATTTCCTCCTTATTTCTTAAATATTAATATTTTTTAAGTTATCGAAGAACCTCTTTATCCTCTTAATAACAATTATATTTTTTAAGTGCCAATGAATACTAAAGATTATTTTTCTAGACGTCATGTTATCCAAATCGAATGAGCTATCACTCATATTTTTGCATCTTTATAATACATAATTTGACACCTTTTTGAGCTTATTGACTAGACTAAAAGGCTTACCGGCCTGTCTTAATATATTCCCAACATTAAATTAGAGTTTACTATTAAAAGTCGACGGTAAAAGTTACGCTTAATGCTACTGCTGTTTCAATATCGAAAACTCTGAACTTTTAACTGAGATCAAGAAAAGATAGGTAACACCTATAACTATAGTGAGTATACCCGTCGAAGTAGTTTATTTTTGCATTGAGTACTTTTAAGTTTTCCAATTATAATTCTTTTCAATATTTTGACATTTGATTATACGTAAAGCAACTTAAATAACATACTACATAGATTACTACAAGTATGATTAATAGCACTATGTTAATTTTTTGGCAAAAAAACACACCAATGACTAATCATATTTGACCCTACGATAGATAGGATAACTTAAGGATTAATATAAAATATAATAAGTAGCATATTGAAGTCTGTTTTACACAATTAAAGGAATAAGTATTCATCAAAACTCAATAATATTATAATTATATTTAAAAGAGCTTAAAAAGGTGGTCTATGTTGGCTTTAAATATAAGTAATTATAATGACCAATAATTAAAAAAAAGCCATAAACCGCGATTTTCTCAAAACTGCAAAATTTTAATTATTAGTTCTCTGCGCTGACGATATTTTTCCCACGCATATTAACGTCCACTAGTTAAAATTAATATTAAAATATTATACAGGGTCATTTTGTAACCCTAGACTTAAATTTAACTGCGAGAAAGTCATCTTGAAAGAAGCAGTTTACTATAAGTTACTCTAACCTAAGGTCAAAAACAAAAAAGTAAAATTTTCAAACAAAATAAATATTCAAATAGTCATTTTATTTTTACACACCCTTTTGCCACTACTACTATACTAGAATTCGTCGGAGCGGCAACATCGCACAAATTCATTGATAATATTATGCTCACGCACACGAACAAGTGATGCACACTCGGAGCGCAAGGGTAGTTCGTCGCACCGCGCGCCGCGCCGCAACCGAACAGCTGATGTCGGCGCTTTAACTACCTAGGGTTTTGTGTCGTGCCACATCACTCAATCAACAATTAGACCAGCAGCGACGACGCTACGCCGATGTTACAAAAAGCCACATACCTAAACATCATTATCATCATCAGCCACATAAAATCCACTGTTGAACATAGGCCTCCCCTAAATATTTCAAGACGGACCTGTCGAAAGCTGCCTGCATCCAATGTGTTCCCGCGACGTTTATCAAGTCGTCTGTCCACCTTGTAGGTGGACATCCAACGCCAACATAAACATCACGCATTAATCATCACATTTCATTACAATATTTTCTAGGCTCAAACTATCATCATAAGCAAACGACACTGATCAAATAACCACAAATGCATATGTTAGGTACACATAACACATGATTTCCGTAATTTTAAAGTGGTTTCATTCTTTTAAATCAAAACACACACATTCTAATGTAGGTAGTTCATCCATTTTAGTAGATAAGTAGTTATAATAAATATGTTCAACGGTTAGATTTATAACACTCATAACAATAAAATATCATTCTGCAAGTCTGGCAATTCACACGAACAATTAATAACGAAGTTACAATCTTGATAATAATTAGGTAATGTGATAGTTTTAGGTAAAAATGTCGAGCGACGGGATGCGTCACGGCGCGACGTCCCAATAGGTATCTTAACATGTTTTCAAAATAGTAAATGCGTTTACCAATACCTAATGATTTGTAGATTGCTTGTTCCTTTAAAAGTTGTTTCATACTTCAAAGTATTTTTAATAGAGTTAATTTGTGACTACCTCGGTGCCGCAGTTGTATTATAGTACGGATGCTTTGCTAAGGTCACGGGATCGAATCCCGAGTCGGACAAAATGATATTGGATTTTTCCATTCAGTACCTATCGCAAATTCATAAATCCACATTAAAATCGTAATGACAGCCCCCGCTAGAAACATAATCAATAGATTGTAATTAGTTCAGTTTCGCGTACGCGTCAACGATGCAAATTCGCGATCGTAAAATATTCAAAATGACAAAAATATTTCTAAAAATAGACTCTATTTTATACGTGTTAAGGTCGCATTTAGGGGACCACTTTAAATATCTTTGTGCCTTACCGACCAACACGCGACACACGAGGTTAGCGAATTCCCCAAATGTAGTAGTCTGGAGTAGTGTTGCCTGATGTCCCGATTTGCGCGGGATGTCCCGATTTTTAGGGTTCTGGGGACGTGACCCGTTTTGCACCAATAAAATTATTAAAACCATTAAGTATTATGAAAAATAAACTACGAATTCATCACTGTGTTGAGTGCGACAATGCAATCAAAATAGCAAGTATCATCTCACTAGCGCTGAAGGTACAGTTTTGTTTTATTCTTTTGCTTAGAGATGCGACTACCCGGCTATCTGTGCTTCGATGTTAAAACAGAAATCCAAATAAAACGCAACTTTAGCATGACTTGCAGTGATATTTTTGTAAAACGCAATACATAAAACTTAAATTTTAAAAAATATTTGCTTTTTTTATGTCCCGATCTACAACACTAAATCTCGATTTGTTTTACCGTCTTGATTTTAAACAAATTGACCCTGGCAACACTAGTCTGGATGTACACGATATTTGACGAGCCAGAGTTTTACAACTAACACGTGCCTTCGCAGTGTTACCAAACTTTTTTTATTATTAACTTATTGTGCAATATCTTGTTTATTTTATACCCCGTATGCCTATTGAAAATGAGTGACTGAATCCAAAATCTCTATTATACTTTATTACTTAAAATAATGTTTTAAAAATACTAAAATATTGCTGTGTATTATTTTAATTAGGTAGACTTTTCATTAATCATTTCATCATAAATCATTACTTATTTTATTTTGTAATACAATTGTGTGTTAAATCTGTTAGAACATCATGTAATAAAAAAAAAAATCTAATATAATTTTTGAAATGGGTACAGAAAGCATAATATGACGTTCGGTAATGTGTACGTAGTCTTCTTTTAGATATTATGACAAACCGAAATATTAATGTTGGAATTAAAATAAATGTCGGAATATCATGTAGAATTTTAAAAAATACGATACCAATAGATTTAAATCTTGTAACTTTAGGAATTATGTAGGTAACTTTTTTGGTAGGAAAACTATTTTATTAACGAAAATAACGTTTATAATTGACGAAATATTTTTAGTAGTAATTAATTATTGACTCAATGAACTGTTGCAACCAAGTCAGTGAACGTATTGGGAGTTCATTTGTGAGCTGACCTTCTGAACCCTATAGGTTCGGTAATAATATCATCAGCTGTGACGTAGTTCATTCACTTCAGTTAAGCGCGTTAAGAGACAGCGTGATCAAAAAACCATAAATCTAAAATCGGGATTATTGACGTAAATATACGTTACTTATGAATAATCTTTTGCACGGTGTTAGCAGAGGTCACCACGAACCTGTGGTTTCATTTAGTAACGCAATGTCGAAATGACCCTGTATAGTATAGTATGACTGATTTACTTACTGTAATATTTAATTCCCGGAATATATAATCCATGGTGCAGTAGTCACATGAAGGGTCGGCGACTAAGTAATTAAGAGTCCAGTAAACGAACATAAGCCTACGTAGTGGCAAGATATCGGTGTCCGTAAACGAAACAATAATTGTGAGCAAAATACTACTGGTACTCAATAGTTGCGTGCGCGTCGTCAATCAGTAAAATACAACTAAAGTAAACAATAATAGTTATCTGCTGTTCCTTTCGCACATCTCCAAAACTGTCGTAATTGGTGAAATATGAGACAGGGGCGTGTCTAAATATCTCGGGACATTAGACCGGTCAAGCAAAATGTGTTTGGAAGTGTACTAGCACCAACTTGTCCGATTGTACCTATTAATCACTTGCACATTTGCCATTTTTATATATTGAAGTAAATAATTATGCAACTATAAGTATTTAAAGTTTTTTTGGCTTGGCACTACATACATACATATGTAATATAGGATTTTTCAGATTTTATTTTGAAAACATGTTTGTACCGTATTTAAAGATTGGCGGCTGGGAGTTGACGAAGACCCAGCAATATGCTGTAGCTGCCGGTTGTTCAATGGCGATATGTTGGCTTGCAGGAGCAGGAGCAGTTTTATTTTGGGTGTTAGGTAAGAATATACGTAATAAATGTGTTGATTAATAAGAAGACATTGAATTATATGTAATGTTAAATTGCTAAAATATGCACTAAAAAGGGCGAAATATTCACAATTAAAAATAGTACTTATTAGAATTTACGTTTATTGAGGCGGTCGTTGAGCGATAATATAACATCTTTATTTTTGCAAAACCCGAGCTTTTATGTAAAATCGCATTTAATTTGCTACGGATTTTTCCCGATAGTGAACTGATCTGATCTGAAGTTACTCCGTTTCAATATATTTTTTACAACACGTCTAACACATTTAACTGCTGAAATATGCACTATCAATAAAAAAATAGTAAATTATACAAGAACGTTATATAAACTCCGTGTTATTATATATACAGATAACTAAGGGTGCTGTGTATGCTACTTTACAAGCTCATTACTCGTGGCTTCGCCTGCGTGAAGGAGTTTTCCGGGATAGAAAACATCCTATGACCTTCCCAGGGTCAACTATCTCCATACGAAATTTCATAAAAATCCGTTCAGTAGATTTTGAGAAAATCATTAAACTTTATGGCGGTTCATTCAAGACAATCATACCGTGATAATTTTTAAACTATTCGGCCAAATTACTTAGTGTAAAAGACAAAGTTTATCTTAATTAAATACTTAAAGCGATAAATGTATTTATTTTGATAAGAGTTTAATAAATATTCTAAAATATGTGTTGTATAAAAGTATCCGATTTAGTCTTATTTTTTTTTCAATATAGGTGCGACAGTAACAGTGGTAGCTCTTCACGCAAGCTTCTTTGACGCCGAAGCGTTGCCGCCATCCGACGACCCTGAGCAGTTCCCCATGATAGAGCAGGTGTGACAGGGACACTTGCCGCTGTTCCTGCCACCTTCGAGCCGGTTGTACCAACCACACCGGCATAGTGACACAGTGAATTGAACTCATGAAACAATTATTTATAAAAGCCTACAAGCAGCATTTTAAATATTGTGTTTATCTCCCTCATTCACACAATGGGCAATATAAAATAGAAAGTGACAATGAATGCAATGATACATATGTGAAAAAAAACACTTTGTAGTCCTTTTTAAACACATTGCGCGCACGGAGGGTGTGAGATTTGGCATGATTTAAAGTTCTTATATATAGAGAAGTACATAATAATAATATTTAATTTCTGTTTCAGATAATAATAATTAATTCGAAGGTTCACTTGTGACCACTATTGTATGTATATAATATGTATGATGTGTCTGTAATTCAAGAGTATTTTAACCATTGGGTACTTTATCGTGTTGTTTTGGGCCGATCATTTTAGACTACTAACAATAAAAACAAAAGTAATATTTACCTAGTTGGAATATTGTTACTAAGAGTTTATAAATGAAAGGGTAACAAAGAATATATTATTTGCACTGTTGTAAGTGGCAAAACGCATCACTTAGTTTTAATACGACGAATGATTTTCATAATGGGCAAAACCGATGGTATAAAAAAATTCGATAATGTCATCTTCGTTTACTTAGATTGAGTATTTACTTAAGTAGACATAATAGGGGACCGGCCTATGCTTGATTTTGTACATTATTCTATATGTAATGTTTCATAATACGAAAAAGAAGCACTGCTGCGAAAACTGCATAAAAATTTGTTAAAAAGTGGGCGCGATGTGGGGATATCGCTTCATCTCTTTCTTTAGCACGCGTCGTAATTCCCGATGACGTCATATGTGCGTATTTCGTCTCTTTTCTGTTTCTTGTAAATTACCCTTTCCACCGAAATTCAAAGACTTATAACTTGTTGATTTTTTACCGGATTTTAATAATTCTTTCAGTGTTATAATTTGTTATGTAAATATTTGATAATAGTAAAGAACAAAAATGAGTCCGGTACCCTATTAATCTCATTAATTGTTTTTTGTGTTAGAAAAATATAACTAAACCTGAGGGGCTGCTCTTTTATTGTCCCACCAATTTTATGTTTTCACTTTAAATATTGCAATGATATGGCCAATGCCCTGGTCAGTGGCGGATTTGCAGTCCTAGCCGCTCCAGGCCCGAGGACCTGCGCCGCCCCTTTCTCAACACTCAAAAATAGTGACTTAGGAAGATTATAATCATAGGATACGCGAGCCTTTAATACATTAAGATACATTTGAGTTATTTCTCGTAATCAGTGTTTTTTTTTGTCCGATTTGCCGCTCTAGGCCCGGGCCTATTGGGCCTTAGGGCAAATCCGCCACTGGCCCTGGTCTATGTGTTAGCTGAGTTTATCTTGATACAATACATAATATTATATTCAAGTGGCGAAATATTTATTCTTTAGACTTAATTAGACAAAATGCTGTAAATATATTTTTAAATTGCTTAATTGTAAAAATTATTATGAATCGCTAAATTTGTACTGTGTCTATCATCCGTCATTCTATTAGGGCTATATGCAAGTACATGTCATGGGTAATGGGTATACCTATACACATATTGTTTTTATATATCATCATTTGTACGTTATTTTATGATTGTTGGTGCTTACACTTAAAATATTTATATACAGGTTAAATGCTAAAAACGTCAGACATTTAGTAAAACTGTGTTTACTCGGTACTTCAGAAGTTAATTTGCAAGGTCAGTATAATTAATGCCATTTTATGCTAAATATAAAATTCTATATAATATGTATTACATACTAAGTAGGTATACTTTAGTGAGATATTCAATATAGTTATTTTAAAGTACTTATTGTTATTAATTAGTTTTCTTTTAAGCCTAAAAATATCTTAATTTATCCATTGATGTTAACAGCTTGTGTTTTTTTTAATTATTTATTTGTTAATAAAATTTTTAGAGATTGGATCGATGTAATGATGTGTTTCCTATTAAATGTAAAAATTGACGCCTTTTTTATTTTCTTCTTTCACTTAATTTGTTTTCTTGCAGTTAAATGTTTATTTTCTCTGTTGTAATTTACTTTTTAGAGTTAATGTGGTTCTTCCAATATGTAGTTACCGTTAAATTGTTAAAAGTTCTATAAGTTTTTTATACCTCCATAAATACGTCGCTGATGATCCGTCAAGTAAATTAGGTTTGACGGTACATTTAAGTTTTACTTATATAATTTACCTAAAATTCACCAATTTAAAATTCGTACGCACATTGGAGTAACCCAAGTACTTATTTCTCAAAACTTACAGCTTGACACTCGATTTTCAGCAGAAAAGCATTTAGTTTTTTTCTAAGTTCTTTGCAAAATGATTTTTTTTTATAATTTCGTCCAACTTGAACATTTTAATATTAATCCTTAGAATAGATTATAATTATTAAAATAGAGTCCGTGTACTAATTATTAAATACATAGATTCAGGATAGGATAGAAAAAGGCAATATAAATAATTTCATTTAGTTTAATATTGGTATGTCTAAAACAGGTAGAAATAAAAAAGCATTTTATACTAAAAGTGCAAGTGTCAACTGCAAAGAAACACTGCTATAATTCAGTTCATTACACATTTTGTTAAAACATAACTCATAAACATTATTAAAAATAACATCAAATGTGTACTAAGATGCAAGTATTGCATGTTTATATCAGTCCCAGGGCTCCCAGGGGCAAAATATATTCTAATTTATAAATAAAGTGAAATATAATGAAACACCAGTCTAAACTCTCGTACTTTTAGTAATTACTTAATAAAAGCAATGGAAGTAAAGACAACAATATGTTCATTTAAAATGTGTTGTCTTTACTAACATGCAAAAAATCCATTTTTCGATAAATCAAGATAAATAATGCCAATGTCACAACAAACTATTTAAGTAAAATACACCTTTACATAATCATTTATAACATGAAAAACACAAATTTTCTCATCAATATACAAGTATATAGTGATTGCACGGCCTGCAACATATAAATCTCAGCTATATAATACAAACAATTGGATAAAATTATAATATAGGAACATGTTAAATTCTAAACTTTATACTGTCTTACAAAAAGCAGTTTATATAACTTGACTTTAAACCATGGTTTAAGAGAAATTAACATACCTCCCCTGGAAGACTAAACTGTTGGCAAATTCACTTATGCAAAAATATTATTTGATATATTACATTAAATAGTCACAACACAACTCCTTTGTTAATTCTAGTCAGTTCCATATCAGCCACAAGAAGGATCTCATCCCATTTGTGTGATGGAGTGGTTGGTGGGGTTGTGATTCCAAGTTTCAGTTCTTTGGTGGAAACTGGAGTTGTGAATTCCAGCTTCCTTTTTGACTTGCCCGCAAACACATGAAATGTGGGTGTCCTCTGCTGGCTGTCTGTGGTGGACAGTGGGGTGATAGGGGATGGAATCGAAGGCACCTTATTAATTTTCATTGTGTATGGCCCAACATATTTAAAAACAGGTTTCTTCAATATTAAATTACCAGATACTTTTTCTATGAGACCAATGGAAATAAATACATTAGCAATATCATAAAGACGCCTCACTTTAGACTTGTGTTGGCGATCCTGTTGATCAGGGGAGAGAGCTGTTTTGTTTTTAGTTGATGTGTCAATGAGTACTCTCACAGCCATTTCTAAATTTATTAGGGTGTCCTGTGAAAAGAAACAAAAAGTGTTAAGAGAATTTTTAATTATTTTGGTACTAAAGTATATTCCCTCATTTAACCCGTCATGACTTGTCAAAATTTTATTTTCAAATATGTACAGGTAGCTGAATGTTTGCCGCCAAACATTGACAGCTACGCGTGTGACGGAAAAATAACCTTATTATGTAGTATATAAGGTTATAATCCCGTGACACACGCAAATGTCATGTAGCTGTCTTGGCTCGCCGGCGAGCCACGAGAGACCAAGAGTTAAACTATTAGTAAATAGTTTGTCAAAGAACTTAGCAAACAAATATAACCATGAATTATGAGTAACCAATACACCTGAACATGCTATTAACATACTCATATTCATGGCTATTTGTTACATGGCAAGTACCTAAATCCAGGGTAATTATACAGCCAACTGCCTATGAGACTTGAAAACTAAACTATGTAATAACAGATCAAACTATACGAACATTTTGCTAGTTCATTATTTTTTATTTTACATAAGAATCTCAAAATCTCATTTGAAGCTATCATTTTAATAACAAAACAAGTTATCAAAATTATGATTTTATGGGGATTATTTAGTTATTTTTTTTTTCAAGTTAGTTTCTACCACAAGTACACATTCTTATCAAATTTAATATATGTTGAAACCATTAGCAGTTTATTGCTGTACCCAATTCATAATTCGAAACCAAGAAAAATTATTGCAGTAATTTTTCAATAATTTTTCTTGGTGTATTGTTAAAATGAAAAATCGTGCATGCATAATTCAGATGCCAATACCTGCATAATGAAAAAAAAAAATGTTTTGAAAATACACTCACAGGTGGTTCCACTAGGAACAACATGAGGAATCTCTGAGCGAGAATGCCCAATGTCTTGTGTTTAGGTGTGAGTGGCTTTGGGGCCCCTCCTCGTAGTGCCTCAGACAACCTCATGTGCTCTCCTTGCTTTTTCAGCATCTTCAGAAATGAATTTAATCGAGAGCCACCATGCCATAGGTATGTGTTCTTCCTCTTGTGTACTGCACACTGCATTGCTTCCAATATGTTTATTATGTCGTACATCCTACGCTTTTCCACACCTAATCGGGTTGCAGTGCTGTCCAGTTGTATTTCCACAGAGCCATTTCCATGCAAAGGATACAGTTGAAGGAACCTGAATACAAAAATGATAATAGTTAATAATGTCTAACAAAGTAAAGAAACATTTTTAATACATATTGTATATATTTAACCTGTCACAGAGTATTTGAAGTGATTTTTCCTTCCTGTGAACTGTACTGGGTGGCGGCGTGGGATACTGCAACGCGACATTAGTCAGCAGCTTCAGGTTGGCAGTAGGCGACACATAGCTTGACGAATTGGTGACCTCGGAGAGAACATATCGTTTTGGAGTACAAGTAATGTCACCATCTTCATACATCATGCGATAACATTATGCAAAAATCTTGATCACAAAATATTCGCGTACTTTTTGACACTAACACAAAAACTAGTTGGTTGTTTACAAATCGCAGTTGTAACTCATTTCTGTGACATTTGATAAGTAAACATGCTAATCATATTTATTCCAAAAAATATATTTTAAATTCTCTACATAAGTTCCGTGAAAAATGTAACCTCACAATAAACAATTTTGACAGAAGAAATTTGCGCGCGAGGCTCGAAGCAAAAGAATACCTACCGCACCCGCCTTCAGCTATTTTTGTGTTTGCAACACTGCTGTTTTCAATGAGTAATAAAAAAGTGCTGGTGTAAAATTATGTAACGAAATTGTATGGCGGCTACTAACAAGCAACTGATAGGATAGGCGTACAAAACTTCGAGGTGCTTGTCAGTATCCCCGTGGGCAAAGGACTTATACTTTACAAAGTATAGGTCGACAAGGATCCTAAAATTTGTAACACTGAGGATTCAACTTAGCGCCTTCCGTAAACTGTCACTCAGTCTTGTCGATCATATATAATAATTATTATAGATAATTGTCTGAGGGTAATCGGATTGACGATTTCGTCACTCGTCTTATTGTTAGCATTACAGACAAATAAATGCCTTTCGCTTTTATTGCTGAGAACACGTTTAATAGTCAGAAACGGCTGTTCAAACTATTATTTCGTTATGTACTTAATATGAAAATATATTTTCTTAGTTTGTTAATTCCAAAAACAGAATTAAAATTGATATACTTTATTTTAGTTACCTGATTAAAAATAATTACATGTTAAGATAAGATAAAATGTCCAGTAGCTGTATAAACTAGTAACAAACTAGTTTTAGAACAAACGGAAACAGTATTGTCTATGATCCTTTTTTTTTATTTGCATCATGTCATGGCTGGCATGAAGCTTGATTGCTTTTCTTGCGAAAGTGAGCTTGGTTTTCTTTGAAAGGGGTGATTTCCGTCACTGTTATATCTTTTATTTATGTTTTGTTAAAGAATAATATTGGTGTTTGTTCTACCAATCAAAAGAATGCCAATCCGATATATTAAAGTCATGTTTCGGTTGTAATATAGAAAGGTTTTCTTCACATACAAAATGAACGACGGCGACTGGATATGTACCGATGCAAATTGTGGCAATATCAACTTCGCGCGCAGAGTTTCTTGTTACCGGTGTAATAAAGAGCGACCTGATGGAAAACCGTCTAAGAAGAAACTTGGGACAGAGATTGGGAAGTCTGCAGCGGATAAATCTAGAGGATTATTCAATGCGGACGATTGGCAGTGCAATAAATGTGCAAATGTGAATTGGGCCCGGCGACAAACATGCAATGTGTGCAATGCGCCAAAATTTGGTGAAGTGCGTATCAGGAATAGTATTTTTTATTGGTGCATTTTGGTTTGGATAGTAGTTATGTTGTTTTGTTGTAGGTGGAGGCGCGCACTGGATACGGCGGCGGGTATAACGAGCGTGGCGTTGTGGAATACCGCCGCCGAGAGCCTTCCTCCGACGACGAGTATGACGAGTTTGGCAGAAAGAAACGCAAGCGCAAGAATGATTCCCAGGAGAAGGTAAGTCCTCGTTTCCTATCCCTTCAATTTCCTTATGTATATGTTTTGCCAATCGAAAAATTGTTTTGGTAAATGTCTTCCGGTATAATATAAAATTGTATTATTTTAAAGAAAATATTAAAATTTTCATTGGGTTGAAATTGAAATAAAACATGTTGATCTACTAACATAAATAATTTATTTTAACAAATACTACATAACTTAGGCAAAGAAAAATACACTTTGGGAATGAGTGCAGTCTAGCTATGGCTGCCTTTGTATATTTCACATAAGACATTCAGGTGATAATGGACTTTGAAACTAAGAAGAGTCAATGTTATATTATGAATAGTACTGCAATAAGTTGTTGAAGCACATCATTATTAAAGTGGAGATAATTTTTCCTGCCTTCAGGTTGGCATCACTGAAGGAGCAGTATTCAAAAAGTTGGCATCAACAATGCTGCAGAAGGAATCAAATAAGGAACGTGTTATGTCTGTCACTGCAAACATGTCACTTCCAAATAAAGAAAACAAAACAAATGGCAGCCTTAGCGATAACATGTGTGAACCTCCCGTGCTTACTAAAAGTGGAATTAAAAAGAGTCAACAAAATCAACCGTATAACAAACAGGAACATACATTGCCTACTAACAAATCCAATGGAGTTAGATCATGTAAACGTAAAACAAGTGTAGGTGACATAGACAATGCTGGATTATTTGGATATAAAAATGCAAAAAAGTCCAACAAACTAATTAGTGCTGAATTATCTGGGTTGAAACCTTGCAACCCAGTTATGGAGAATAGAGTTACCTCCACAAATGGTGATAATGTTATGTATAAATTTACGGGAGCCACACCAGCCCAAGATTTCAATGTCACTTATACTGTGGAAGAAAGAGTGAGAGCAGCTGCTTATGCCATTGCTTACAATAATTGCAAAATCAGTACAGAGAGATTTGAAGCTATTTATGATAAGCCAGCTCCTGATTTCAAAACTATATTCGGCTGGAGGCAAAGGTTAATGTTGACAGGTTGCTTGGTAGAGTCACATTTGGATATGAAAAAAGATGAAAATGAAAAGTCATCAAATATTGAAGAGTCAACACCACCTCAAGAAATGAAATCTACCAAAGTATCAGGTGGTATAAAGTTGCCAAATCCAGATGAAATACTGATACCATCAGATAGTGACATTGAAAGCACAAATTCAAGCCCTAATAAGAGCAAGGTCTTGCCCTCATCAATGCCAAGAACCATTAGTGCTGAAACCTTGTTAATTTGTGAAACAGGCAGGGAACATGGTACTGCTGCAAGTTCTGTGAGTACAATCGATGACAGACCATCAGTTAGGGAGGGCAGGAGTCATTCCCGTTCAACACATCAACATACTCGATCTAGTTCTAGATCAAGTCAAGATTCAAACTATCCTGACAGTGATTTTGAAAAGTTTGACAAAAAACACAACTTCAAAAAACAGTCAAGCTCAAAATCCAGCCAGTTGCCAAAAATATCTATGCATGACTCGGATTCTGATTCAATATCATACCACAGTGAAGATGAAGACTTCCTTTCAAGAGTATATGGAAAAGGTGATACCATAAAAAAAACAGATAATGTAGCCAGTACTTTAAAAATTACTAATCCAACTTCTAATGATGTTCAATGTTTTCAAGGATACACTACAATGAAACCAGCAGAACAGTCACCATTAGTCACTGGTAATATCTACAGGACTTTGCAAAACATGACTCCAAAAACTCAAGACAACACATTACTGGATACTGATGGCTGCTCGTCTGAGTATGTACCAACAAAAGTAGGATCTTTCACTAAGAAAAATTACCAGGATTTCAAAGATAATGTTAAGAAGAAAGGATTTTGGGCCAAGGGTAATGGAACTGCTATTAGAAGAAACTTCAATAATTTTCCAAATAAACCTACTCCTTCACCCAGGAATATAGTAAGCACTCCAATTAAAACAGTTCCAGTACAAAATAATTTAAAATCAGTGGCTAACTTGTCTCTTAATAAACCTTGTAAAGAATCATCAACTACCACTTCATGTTATACAGCTACTACAAGTACGTATACATCATCAGCACAAAGTATACTGCACCCTTCCATTGACTTCACTAAAGATGATTTGACTATTGACAATTCTGGTGATAAATATTTACCCTTTGATGAACTATTACTACCCAATATACCTAAACCTAAACCATCTGTGAAATGTACTGAAAATACAGAGCGTATCTTCGAAGTTGTACAATCAAATTTTGCACAGAAAAATAGAAGTATAATGGATATATTTGATACAGATGTAGAGCCTCAGAAGAGACCAGAAGAAAATAACGATTTAGAGAAGTATGACAATGTGAGGAGAATGTATGAAAGTGCCTGGGATGAAGATGATGATGCTTTGTATAAAAATACTGATACTTTAGAAACATTCGGTTCTACGAATCCTTGTGCTGCTTCTCCTTTAAGTGTTAATTCGTGTAGAACGCAAAGTCCGACCTCAAATATGTTATATGCTGTGGACAATGAATCTAATTTGATTCCAGAGAATACAAATTTGGCTAACACTTTTAAAGAAAAACAAGACATGTTATTAGACTTATTGAAAGACTTTCAAAGTGACAAAGTGAAGGAAATATGTGATTTTATTTTGCCATTTCAAAAGACTGATTCAATAACACAACCATTGTTGGCTGGTAATAATACAAGTGTTCAAGAAATTTGTTTACCAAGCAGCAACGAAATAACACTTCCGCCAGAACCGGGTCCATTCGACACAGTTGAAAAACTATGCGGTGGGGCCAAGATACAAAATAAATCAAATCATAACACCATAAGTCCATCAAAACGAGTCGAAGTCATTGAGTCTGTTACAATTGTTCCAAAACAAAATTTTTTTGCAGCAATGCCAGTACCATCAAGTCAGGAACAAAGCCATCCAAACAATTTAACTCAAACTCACACAAGTGGTAACTCTCAAAATATTCGTGATAAATCTAGATCACCAGAAAAATCGGTAGAGCAAGTTGCACCAGTATCACAAGTAGATCTAACCAATATTTTATCTGGCATCAACACAAACACTCTTTTATTAGCATTGCAAAATTTGCAACAATTGACAAAGAACACACCTCTTGATAAAAGTGTATCTCAAGAAGAAGATAATGCCCAAAAAAATGTAGAACAAAATGTGCAGTCAGTAGAAACTATTAATCTCATGAATGACGAATGGGAGAAGGATTCTAACAGAGATGGCAGCATAGAACGGGAGTTACAAAAGTTGGATGGGGATACAGACGTCACTCCTTTTTTAAGTGATATTTTTGACCCTGGCCCTGTGGTAATACCGCCCACCGTAGCTAAAAAACTCAACATTAATAAACCTGAGGAAAACAGCACAGAAAAACATACGCCCCATATTAACGATAACGCGCCTGTTATAGGCAATTTTAAAAGCTTCGCCTTGCCAAAACCTATTTTACTCAATAGGCTTAAATTGACCGTTAAAACAAAAGAAACAGACAAAAACTCCCAAAAAGTTGATGGCAAGGCGAATAGGACAATGAAAAAGGTTGGTATCTACTGAGCCATGGAACTGTTATGGTTTTTAATTGTACTTTGAGTACATAAACACAATATTTTGTTTCAGAGTAAACCTTCAGCGGCATCCGGCGAGGGAGGTGACCAGGAGGAGGACGAAGAAGAAGAATCTGGTGATGAAGCCGATCTCTCCAAATACGATTTGTGGGGTGGCGAAGAAGAACAAGGCAACTCGTCTAAAACAGGTTAGTCACCATTTACAATGAATATTGATGACTGAAAGCTGATGACAAATCTGGCCTTCATTCTTTTATTTAGAACGATTAACGTCCGATTAAGGAGTTTGATGTAAATAAAAATGACGTGAGGCCCCGAGCGGGGCAGAGCTAAAGAATGCTCCCCGTTTTCAACCATTTCGTAGGCAAGATGCTTAGTTGCATAACTAGATAGTGAACTAAAAAAACCACTGAGGCCGCGTGAGGTCTGTCAGTTCGCCTCCCATTAAATCCCCCACTGGTTGGAGATGCATTCGTGGGCAATCTCAGGCATTAGATCTCTCCTCTTCCTTGCTGTCTTAAATATGCAGTCTATTTTGACAAAGAGAGACAATGTTCAACAGTTTCCAATATTCTTAGTAGATATAATGAAACTTCCAGACAACAATGTTGAGGGCAGAGAAGGCGAGTCTTCGAAAGACGCTGTCACGCAGGGTAGTGATAAAAATGGAAAAACGACATCGCCTGACACAAAAAGTAAACGAAGGTAAGGGTTACTATAGACTATTTTAAAAGTCTTAGTGAAATGTGCGGTATTTTTGATTTGATGTTGCGTTTATATGTTTACTAGCTTTTGCCCGCGGCTCCGCCCGCGTTATAAAGTTTTTCAGGCTAAAGTTTTCCGTTATAAAAGTAGTAGTTTCCCGGGAGCCTATGTTCTTCCCAGGGTCTCAAACTGTCTCCATACCAATTTTCATCTTAATACGTTGGGTAGTTTTTGAGTTTAACACGTTCAGACAGGCTTCTCCGCTGTACTGCTCCGCTCCTATTGGTCATAGCGCGATGATATATAGCCTATAGCACTCCAGGAACAAAGGGCTATCCAACACAAAAAGATTTTTTCATTTCAAACCGGTAGTTCCTGAGATTAGTCATTACTGCTCCGCTCCTATTGGTCATAGCGTGATGATATATAGCCTCTAGCACTCCACGAACAAAGGGCTATCCAACGCAAAAAGAATTTTTCGGTTTGGACCGGTAGTTCCTGAGATTAGCCATTACTGCTCCGCTCCTATTGGGTATAGCGTGATATATAGCCTATAGAACTCCACGAACAAAGTGCTATCCAACGCAAAAAGAATTTTTCAGTTTGGACCGGTATTTCCTGAGATTAGCCATTACTGCTCCGCTCCTATTGGGTATAGCGTGATGATATATAGCCTATAGCACTCCACGAACAAAGGGCTATCCAACGCAAAAAGAATTCTTCAGTTTGGACCGGTATTTCCTGAGATTAGCCATTACTGCTCCGCTCCTATTGGGTATAGCGTGATGATATATAGCCTATAGCACTCCACGAACAAAGGGCTATCCAACGCAAAAAAATTTTTCAGTTTGGACCGGTAGTTCCTGAGATTAGCCATTACTGCTCCGCTCCTATTGGGTATAGCGTGATGATATATAGCCTATAGCACTCCACGAACAAAGGGCTATCCAACACAAAAATATTTTTTCAGTTTGGACCGGTAGTTCCTGAGATTAGCCATTACTGCTCCGCTCCTATTGGGTATAGCATGATGATATATAGCCTATAGCACTCCACGAACAAAGGGCTATCCAACGCAAAAAGAATTTTTCAGTTTGGGCCGGTAGTTCCTGAGATTAGCGCGTTCAAACAAACAAACAAACAAACAAACAAACTCTTCAGCTTTATATAATAGTATAGATTTGGATTATAAGAGGCGATGTAAAAGGAATGTCACAGTATGAATTGGATGCCATTCTGTTAGGAATTAAAACAAAATGGGCTTTATTTTTGCAGAAAGTTATTTGAAAGTGGTGGTAAATTAAAAAAAAAATATCAGTAAAATTGCTGCCTCCTGAGTTATGCAAACTTTGACCCATTTTACGGCACTGTCGCTTAATAGTAGAAATAAATAATGCAGTGGTTCGTACGCTAACATAATCTAGTGAATAATTGTTAAATGCTTCGTCCAGGTCAAGGAGTTCCTCGTCTTCGTCGAGCTCATCTTCTAGCTCCAGCTCTAGCCACAGCTCCACACAAGCACCTAAAAATAAGTAAGTTTTTTGTGAACGCTCGTCGCCGATGTTCGTCATAAGTATTTGAGTATTTAATCTGCTTCTTCGTGCTACAGCTTACTTGGATTGTGAAATCGGTGAGGTTTGGGTTTATTTTCTAAGCCGCGCAATTGAGTTCCTTGATTTTTCTGTTAGGATAACCCAATGGGTTAGGTACTCCGGTTAGTAACTTCTGGCCTATAGCATGAGTGCTTTGGCACGGATAATGTTTCGCATGCACTCAGTGAGGGTTAAGGCTCTATAATTCGTGTTTTAGCTTTTTAATCACCATTTCTCTACAATAGTTGGCAATGTGTTCAGAATTTCTCTCTCAGTGCCGGTGTACATGAATAGTTGCAATTATTCCGTAAAATAATAACTACTTATTTATTTGATTTGTACAGCGCCGTACCCAAGAGGCTGCAATATAAAATAATCATGTTTGTTTTTAACACGCTAAACGATTAAAGAGAACAAATGTGTACGAAATGTATTGCATACAAATATATGATCAGTTTGGTGAAATGAATCGATTGGCCACAGATTCGACGATTTTAATTTGAACAGCGAGCGCGAATTGTCGCCCAAAGGCCGCAAGACGCGGTCGCGTTCGCGTTCGCCGCGCTCGCGCTCCGGCGGGCCCGCGCGCCGCAAGTCCAGGGACAGCCGCTCCGCCGGCGAGTCGAGGTGCGTTCACATTTCATCTCGTAGATTTTTACATCATTCATTGTTTGTATTTATCGATAGATGGAAATTATACCCACCAAAATTATTATTAAGTATGCGTAGGTATTTAGAATTAAGCTATAAAGCGTATGCTGTGCTATAAAATGTTTCTTTATGTCATGTTACTTTGTTAAAAAAATATACGTATTACATTGGCTTGTTAGTATTATGCATGTAACCGATAATCAGATGTAAGTTATAAAACAAATATTGTACAGAAATCACGATTCGACGCGTGAGAAGGAGTGGACGCGCGACCGGGAGCGACGCGACAAGTCCCGCGGCAGCCGCGAGGACCGCAAGGAGCGGCGGTACAGCCGCGAGGGAAACCACTACGGCGGACGCGGCCGGCACCGCTAAACCACAACATTGTTACTCATATATAATGATTGTTTGTTACCCTCATGGATTACCTCCAGTAAATACCACATTATATTCCAGCCAGGGTGATAGTACGGGTATGGGAAGCAATTGAACTGGTACGCGGCTTACGGACACTCCTAATAGTATACTTAAATGAAGCATGATAGCACATGCAGAGATATTAACAGTACTCGACGCATTGTATCATATTCCATCGCCAATGGTTTAGCTCATATTAATTGCGTCCTTTAATTGCACTATCAGAGCGTTTCGTGTCTGCCCTTCATTTCATTTGAATATTATAATTATATGTAATATATCTAAAATTTAATGCAAAATGATTTTAGAAAGAAAAAGCACCCTGGATAAAGAATTTGTACTAGAATGTACAGTTGTAATGTGGTTACATGGATGTCACTAATGAGGTGTCAATTGAAGGTAGTTTATGGTTGATGTTGATGTGGCGCTGGATCGTTTTAAATTATTTTAAGATTGTTGTGATCATCCATAGAGAAGGTAACGGGAAACTGTTATGAGTCACTTAAAATAGCGAAGGCGCATTCTTTCCTGTGAACGCGTAGAATGTGGGTACTCTCCACTCGGGATTGTTTTTACGATCCAGCACGAAATGTAAGTTGAGGGAATGGGTTAACTGTTAACTTGCGGTTATAAAACCACAAGTTACCTAATCGCCACGGTTAATTAGGGTTGACCAATATAGGGGGGGAAGTATAGTATCATAAACAAATATTAATTTTTGTCATCAGACCGTGTGAAATCATTGTCCGAACTCTGTTATGTCGGTTTACAAGTTTTAAATCTTATATTATTTTACTGACGTCTCGTGTGGCTTTAGTGAGGTGTTGACATTGACGGAATTAAAGACTAATCGAGGATAATAAAAATATAGAAGTGTTGTTATTTGGTAAACCAAATGTATTATTTGCTTATTATTTTAATGATCGTTGCATTTTCGTGTCACCGAAACGGCAATAAGGACTTCATACAACTGTCGCAACTAAGTTCAATCAGAAATAAGATACTTGTCGGACGCAGTTTGTGACTAACTTCGGGTACATCACTAACATTTTCAAACAGAATAAAATAGGGTTGTTTTTATTAACTTTTTTCACATAGTATTGTCTTAATTAAATGAACAGCATTTGCGGAGTTATATGTTAAACATGTTTATTATTAAATATCTATAAAAGCGTTGATAATGTAACTAACGTGGTATAGAATAATTATGAATGTAATTATATTTTAGTTGCCTCACGTATACAGGTGTCGCAGTGAATTGTGGTTCAATATTTCCATCCCAAATAAGATGATATGTAACTAACTGTACATGTAAAACTTCATACAATATATTATGGGCCGTATTAATACATGCAATTCAGATTCGCTCTGAAGTGCGATATCAGCTCAGACGTCAAGTTTAAGTCAGCATCTTAAGGTAGTCTTCATTAAATAAATACGTTAACAATATTGCAAATGATATCTCACAATTTATTAAACAGTTCCGACTCAGCTTACAACAGGTGTTTAAATAAAAGTTCAAGCTTCGTTTTTTAATAGTTTAATACCTTAAATGTCTTCTCAAGATTCTACTTAAAGGTGAGATTGATTCATCATAACGGCCGTTAGTCCCTTTGAGTGATTGTACTTGTAAATTTGTGTGGATCTCGGGTGGGTAAATAAATTTTCACATTGTAGGACCTACTTTTAGAGGTTATTTAGTGTATACGTGTACGCTTATGTTATTTTGTCAAGATGTTTGTTCAAAGATGACATATAAAACGCTGAATGGATTGGAGAAAATTTTGGCAAAGGGATAGACTAACTAACGTCCGTTTTCAATAAACGATCTCAATGTTAACTCGATCCGATCTCGAGAACAAATCTATCAAAATAAATAATTTGTAAACATGACAAAAATATCTTTGTCCTGATGGGACGATTAGCGCGATCGATCGAAAACAAAAAGAGATTGGGATTGTTTATTGAAACCGACTGTAAGTGAATATAAAAAAATGTTATATACGAAATCTTTTACGTAATATTATCATAAGTTACAAATCGTTCTTATATTGTATTAAATGGAGTTCTACAACACCTGTATAGTAACAAGCCTGTACATATGCCAAACGCGCTTTCTTAGAATTAAGGTACCTTTATAATAGACAGGTGAACCTGGGTACTGTTGGAATTAGTTTTGGGTTCACAGCTTAACTATATATCTGATTTTCGATGTGTTACTATTAAGAGCACAATCATTATATTATGAAAAATATATAGCAGACAAATCAAATAGTTTTGTCAAACCGTCATCAATTTACTATTACAGTTCGGATTGCTAGTGATTTCAACAAGGTTTGCACCCTTATTGTAAGTTACTTGAGGATAAACCTAGTATTGGCAGGATGGATACAAGAAAGGCTTGGAGGTCTATTCATGAAGCCAGGTCCAGAAATGCGTTTCACGTAATTCAGTAACAACTGTCGTGTTGGCTAAATATTAAAGAGGGCGAGTTAACAGGGACCCCAAAAAGGAATTATTTATGGACTGGATATAATATATTAAAGTTTCTGGAACTATCTGATGACTACACTTCAGAAAGAATAGTTAGATAAAAAAAGGAATGGGCCAGAATATAGTTAAAATATGTATGTATATAGAATGGAGTATCGGTCGGTGTCGATGCCAGCGGGAACAGAATTAGCTAGCGTTTTGTCGTATTATGTACATAATATGTTTGGGAATAACTTCTTTGTTAGGGCACCGATTTTAATAATTTTTCGTTCGAGGCATTGAATTTTCTTCTTATGGGACATTGAGATTTGAAGGTAGTCGAGGGAAGTGTTTAAAAATAGGAAACATCCAATGACTGAGGAATTATAACAATACCAGACCATCTATTACGTGCTGAGAAGCTACAAAAAGAAATTTGATAACGATAAACATCACGAATGTAGATTGAGCATTGCATTAGCTGTTTAGCCTGATCACGAAAATAAAAATTGCACCATCTTGTCGTAAACATGGAATTAACTTCTTGCACTGGCAAGATTGGCTCCCGAAAGTAAGATATTTTAGTTTCCTGGTCATGCTATAAAATAAAATCAACCAGAATATGAGTTCTAATGTAAATGACGTACCTTTTTTTCAATAATTAATGTAAATGAGAAAAGTATTTTTTCTTTGCAGTCGTTTTTGAAGCTGTTTTTATATAAATTATCATCTAATAATTGTGACACGGCAAGAGTAACGCTGGCTTCACTCGTTCGGTTACGTGGTGCGCAAGAGTTGAACAGCTTTGTGGACGGCCGGAAATTTATTATTATTTGCCCATTATGGTTTTCTGAGATAGTTCTTATGTATTAGTTTTAGTTGAAAATACATTCATTTAGTTCTTTAAAAGCTTAAATACAGACGTTTGGCTAATTATTGTATATTTGTATGAAAATGTAGAAAGATTTATTTTTTATATTATGCTGATTTAATAAGCGTATTAGTGGCTGTTTTATGAGGTGTGGTTTTTATCGAGGTCTGAGTTAAAGTAGTGTTTTGACTTTGTGTCAGAATATTAGTTAGCATAAGCACTATAGTATGATAACACATTGTATAAGAACATAGTTCATATCAAGGCTATTTCTTCATATGTTTTTATTTGTGAGGATGGTATGTTTATAGGCCGTTTTATATAGTATAGTTTGAACCTATATCATGTTTTAGGCTTTATTTTTCCTATGTGTGTAGTAGGAGTATACTTCAGTGATAATTAATATTGCGGTCAGTGTGATTAGTTATTATTTGCACTCTAATGATATTGTTCTTTGATGCTAGGCTTTCTCTAGTGTGATAAATATAATGGTTATAATTTGTAAATATTAATATTACACGAATTAATGATGTGCTGCTAAGTGAAATTATGTAAATTCGGCGACGTAATGAAGGCAGATACAGTGTGAATGTATTGAGAGCTCTGACAAGACAGTTTTATTTTTCATGTTTAGCGATAAAAGTATTTCTAAGCTAACACTGTACGGTAATACATTTACCATTAAAACACTATTAAGGTGTGGTTTTGTCATTTTTATTTTTCGCTCCTTTTACACATTTATTTTTAGATATCCGTTATTTTTTAACATAGAAATTGATTATCATTCAAAGCAAAAGCAAATTGAGTAAGAAATAATGTTCCATTGTCTAACTGGGTCACTTCTGTGGCTGATCTGTAAATATAAATTTACATGAATCAACAGAGTAATGAAATATTTAGCTCGACAATTATAAATAACACTTACCACCTTCGAGACAGCGACATTCCTGAAAAAAGATGAATTGAAAGTTATTAATATGCATTTCATTAACTACTAGCTTTTGCACGCGGCTCCGCCCGCATGAATACGTTTCTCACGGGTTAATATTTTCCCGGGATAAAAGTAGCCTATAGCACTCAGCAGTTATGTAGCTTCTTATTAGTGAATAAAAATATGTAAATCGGTATAGTAGTTCCCAAGATTAGCGCGTTCAAACAAGCAAACTATAATTTTATAATATTAGTAGAGATATTTTTCGACAATCTAATTGCAAGTAAGTGCAGGTTGCGATGAGTGACCTCGGGTCTCCTGATCAGCCTAACAGTCTCTCTTTCATATACCGAGTCAGAATACGCCAAAGGCTTAAACCCACAATTAAGCTATAGATTGACCATAGCTGATAAGTTATCGGATGTATAGGAAGGCAGTAGTTTGAGTAAAATAATAATAAGTATAATTTTATGGACTCACGGTGACTATGGGAATAGGCTTCGGGGGTGGTGGTTTGGGTGATTCAACCTTTTTCACCGGCGTCTTTGGAGTGCATGTCGCGTCTACAGCGCCACCTATAAATAGGTTTGCGTTACAACGTACAACAATATAGCGTAAATTATTGGATATCTAAAGCTGTTAGATAAACTCTTATCATACCTCACCGGGCCACTTCAGTTATTACAGACTCATTATAATAACATATTACCCCGTTATCTCTTACCTGGACCGACATTAGCAGCTTCCGTGGCGGTTACTTTATACATCTGAAAGAATTTTTAAAACAATATGTAGATTAGTCAACATTAAATTGTTAGACAGTGTAACATTAAGCTACACTAATAACTACACTAATAATAACTTGCGAAAACTAAGTTTGTCAGTTTCTCATTCCGAAATAAGGACGATCGTTTTTGTTGTAAGTCAATCGTATCAAAGCATAGTCTGAAATGAGTGAACGATATTTTTCTACCCTTCCATCATCACCAGTCGCCAACCCTGAGGACAACGATAGCACGTCCGGCCCCCACTGTTTTATAAAGTGTCCCAGACGCGCGACGCGTTGCGCCGGAGTGGTCACCGTGTGAGAACCGCCGCAGTAACGGTTGCAAAGATGTTTGTCCGTGTCAGATCTGTAAGAAGATATATAAATAAAATATTTTTTATTTTTCTTTTGTATTTCTATGATGTCAGAGAGAAATAAAAAGAAATCCATGTCACATACGATAAAGTTTTATTTACATTTTCTTCATTGCATTGTAGGTCGATACATGCAACTGAGCTAAGGAACGAAAAGTAAACTTATCTACCAAAATAGTGTTTGAGGATATCTGGCGAAGTTGGTCAAAATTAATTTTATCTAAGTAATTCTCGTCTGTTTTTTGATAAATTTCTGATAAGTAGACTGGGAATACCACACCAAAATTAATAAAAATCATTACTTGTGCAAAGTGTATATGTAGGTACATTAGAAACTATATATAATTACTTAGTTTTGGCCGGTAGTTTATTTGCTTGTTTGTCTATAGTTTCCCAGTCGCGCATGTTACGTTGAGGTATATTACTTGCTTGTGTTTTGCGAATTGCATCTGTCATAGAAAAAGATATCATAAGTCCATTACCTACCGAAAGTGTATATACCGGTCTTGAAATTCTGGAAATGTTAATTAATACTTACCTATCTACCTAATGTCTACATCCTTTTAAAATATTGAGATCAATATTTTTGTACCTCTTAATTCTGCTTTCCATATTAGGATGTCATTGACCAGATTATTTAAAAATTACTATTTCTCAGGGCACTACATGTTACTAGTTACCCAATTAACACATAATACAAAATACTTACATAATTGATAGGTGGGTGGAATAGTAGTATATTATATTATGTTTACAATTTGGTAGCAGACAGGTAGGTGTAGCTCTATTGAGTTTGTTAAATCAGCGGTTAGGAGACCGACGAGCAAATTTTATGGACGTATAGAATAAATTCCGTCTAATTTCTTGCCGAAATAAATAAGTTGGATAAAATAAGATATCTTACCGTCAACTTTAGTCTTTTAGCTTTACTTCTTAGTTTAACGAATTTTCATTTTGAATGATAAAATAAAATCACTAACCAAGCTCGTAGCTAAGATATGGTTTCATGGAGAGTGTGGCGGGCATGGGCTTACTGACAGGCACAGATGAGGGAGCTTCCATAGGCATTACAGCTTTCGCATCGCATGATATGCAATTCACGTCTCTAAAATTATTAGGAAAGCATCATTATAAAATTAATAAGTTTTTATTTTTTGACTCTTATATTAATTTAACCTTAATAATCGTCTTTTAGTTCCCGCCGCTTCAGCTTCCCGTCGCAAGGAAGACATTTGTTTCAGATTTTCTTGTAGTTGTTTTAATTTGTTATTGAAGAAGTCTTTCACCGGAGATAGTTCCATCTTGTCTAATTTGGTTTCGATTTCTCGCTGAATGTCGTCTAAAGCTTGTTGCCACAAGGCTTCCTAGAGTACGGAATTTTCGAATTCAATTTATTATTAGTTAAGTCCAACGCACGCAAATGTGAATTATTTGTTAAATAAAATACCATAATTACCTGCATATTAAGTTTTCCAAGTGCATGTTCCAAACCTCTGGATAAATCGTCACAAGCAAGTTCGAATTGATCGTGTGACACTTTACGCGCCAGCATGCGCAGGTCTGCTTTGTCAGCCATTGCTTCAACCATGTCTTCTCGATCCAGTTTAACCGTTTTCAGTAGCTCGATTTGTTCTAGAAGAGCCTATAATTTTTTACGTGATGATTTATCATTTATTGTATATTTATGTTTTAAACATATGTGTTCTATTCTCACATTTTGTTACAACTTTTGTTTTACCTTGAAGGTTCTTATAAATATTAACTATGTTGAATGCTATGAATTGGCTTTCAATAAAATATTTACATTGACATGGATCTGACGATCTTCTTTTTCTGCCGCCAACTGGAGTGCTGTCTCGTGAACCTGTTTTAGTTGGTCTTGCATTTCTTGGACAGTCTGGAAGAGCTGCATTAAGCCTGATATGGAGAAATACTATGTTCACATTATCAACGCTAAACTCTACAAATAAAGTTAGATGCAAAATGATGTAGAAGACCCATCTCTTCATCAATCTCATCTGTGTTAGGATTTAAGATCTATAACTATATGGAGATTATCTCTTAGTGTTGTCATGCGATGATGGTATAATTTTGTATGATGTTGCGTTGTTAATTTTGTAAAAATCTACATCTATTCACACATTACCTCTGCAAATTCACTGCACCTGCTTAATGAGACTGCTGTTACCTTGTAAATCTTTAATAACATCTGGGGTCATTTTGGCAGCACCGCCTGATTCCAAAGTTGCTACTTGCTTCATCATGTGTTCGAGTTGATCTTGGAAGGAGTTTATCTAGAAACATAGATTCGTTCTATTGTAGATATTATGTTTAAACCATTAAGTGAAATTGGAGTGAACCGAAGAATGGAATAATATTAAGGCAGATATAAGACTTTGCAAAGTAATTCTTTATCGAGGTTATAGATTTGTAACTTGTAAAAGATTGTTTTACGTTATCTTGCATGACGCCATCCACAGCGCCAATCTTGTCACAACACTCCCTCATCCGTTTCTCTAGGGCATTTATTCTGTCGTTAAGAGCGCTTGACCCTGCATGTCTTTGAACATGTTCCGGAGGTGGGCCATCTGTAAACAACACCTTCTCATATAAACACTTTTCTTATACAAAATTTCATAAATTGATAGATTAAATGACAATTATTTTTGACTAAGCGCTTTATAATGATTCCAATAATTAGGACTATGACTTTGTGATTCTCCTAAACAATAGAGTCAAATATATTGTCCTCGTATATCAGATAGGATTAGTCGTCTCGTATCACGTAATGATAAGGGTATTTAGTATTAACCTGTTGATGCTTCTGTTGTCCCAACCGCTTCAGCAGCCCCGGGGGCTTCAGGAGTGGCTGATGTATGTTGTTCTGTAACGATATTTTATCCTCAAGCAAGTTGTATTGGTTTATTTATCTCATAACAGTGTGAGTCTAGCACAATACAAATTTCAGTTATTGTGAAATTTTGCAATTAGACACGTCGTAATTTCTGATTGAAACCACTATCTGAAGTTATAGCGTTAAATCGTCTAATCAGGAGCAATAGAATAATATAAATAAATTATATAATAACCAAATCCGGCCTGTGCTTCTGCCATAGTTCTATAGAAAGTGTTGGACAGCTGGTCCACATCAGCGCGTAGTTGGTCTAGATTCGCTTGAACTTGCGCCAAGTCTGGTGATGCGCCAGCAGTACCACCTGCCGCCGTCGGGGCCGTTGCTTCAGTCGTTTGGACTTGGCTGTCATGTATGATGTACTCAGTGTTAATATATTGTCAAGTTCTGTGAGAAAATATCTGTAGATCTCTGTAGGTCGCGTATATAGTGGAACTAACAAAAGGATATTTATCAAACTTACGTTTTTGAGCTACGTTTCTTTAAAGCTTCCTGTAGTTCCGAAGTTTCCGAAATAACATCCTGAACCAGTGAACTGAGTTTAGAGATACCGGCTTCGGCCGCTTCCAAGCGAGAGGAGACATTTAAAGATGTCCACATGTCGGTGATGGCTTTCAAGTTAGTTTGTGATCTATAAATACACATTTAAACGTTTAGGTAGGCACAGAATTTTGATAATATAGTACTTTATGAGAAATCTTTAACGATTTTCAGCAAGTAAATAAATAAAACACTTAGGAAAAATTCGGTAATTTGATCAATAATAAAATAAATTTTATTTTATTGTAATTCCAATTGTTAAATTATCAAACTGTTCGGTACGTAAAGCTAGAAAATCTACATCTACATTTATACTTAACTTTTATAGAGATTTTCGATCCTTTGGGACTAGATTTACGTAAAGTCCTTTCTCAAACACGACTACTTTATACTTACAGCTACATAGTCCTTGAGATCTATAGTTAAAAGTACTCAGTGAGATGCAAGTATGTAGGTATATATTTCTGTTTATTTATAATTATATGACGTTTTAAAGGATACCAACGAAATAGAAACGTAAAGTTGGCACCACATACAGGTAATTAATATTCACCTGACTTCTTCCAAGATCTCTTCATTCTTTGGCATACTGCCGTACACACGATTCTTTAAGTCCTCAACGGCTGATTCCAGCAGATTAAATTTGCTAAGAGTGACGAGTGACAGCCTTTCAGTTGAAGAGAGCGCATGTGGAGCGCCGGCAGCGGCACCACCAGCACCAGCGCCGTGTGGTTGTGGCCCAGGAGACCGGTCACGAGGAGGACTCCGAGCTGATTAAATTTTATCTTACTTCTTACTCTTACTAATATTATAAATGCAAAACTTTGTGAAATTCTTTGGATGTTTGTTAATTAACTCAGGAACAGCTGGACGGATTTGGATGAAATTTGGCACACGGGTAAGACACATTCTGGTTTAACAAATAGACTAATTTCTATCCCGGTAATTTGCTTCTATGAAAAGAAAATAGGCTACTCATTAGGTAGTAATTTAAGTAGAACTTACTAGGGGAATCTGTTTTTTTCACTCGTTCGACTGCAAAGTACAAAAAAGAACATTAATATGAATGTCACCAACAAGAATACTATTCCCATTTGTATACAAAAATAAACTCACCAACTAATATAGTTGGGGGTTCTGATCCCGAAGGCGAAGGATCTGAAATTTTTATAATACCCAATAATATGTGTGTAGTGGCTATGCACCCATTTATATTTTTTAAGTATTACATTTTGGCCTTAGCCCTAAACAACATTATACCTATCGTGACTGTATATAGTAAAACATTACTTACGTATCTCCGTTTTCGTTGCAGCAGCCTTAAAATCATGAATTTTATTGTTAGCATGACTAAAAAGGCTTATTAAGATTGTATAAACATTTTAAAGTAGGATGATTACTTTATCATCTGTGTCCACTACGAACTCGCTGATGGCAATTGTCTGGTTATTTTCTCTGCCGACAGGTAGCGTCGCCACGCTGCCGCGCAGTTCCACGTTCTTGCCAAGGACTCGTAGCTGTTGGGCGAGACAGTGGAGAACAGTTTGTAGCATGTTGAAGTCCACCACTCCCACCTGTGTAATAGTAGAAACCGCGCAAGAGGGTTATGTCGAAGTCGAACAAGAAAATATTATCTTCCTAATCTTCTTTATATCCGCTATATACACTCTTTGAGTAGGATTTAAGATTCCCTTAACATTTTATGTTGATGAAGTCATTTTCTAACTAAATGCATTTATTTTTAAACTTGACACTATAATACACTATTTACCCCATTCGTTCGTGTGTAAAACAGGTCAGTTGTAAAACAAGGAAAATACAATAGATACCTTTCTGCGAATTTGAGCTATTACACAAAAATGCATATACCTCCGGAGTTCCGATCGCTAAGTCTATCATATCGCTAATGTTTAAAAGTACAGCTGTCTCGTCCGCTGAAAAAATAAACGTAGAACAAAAGTTCTTTTGCGAATTTGGCTAAATATAATTTTGTAGGCGTAGGAAATTTAAATTAATGGTTAGTCTAAAACTGCTGATGGGCTTCTAAGGTTGAGTGCAAACTGAGCAAGCGGCATTGATAGTAAATTTTAAAGCATAATATATTATCTATTTTGTATGAAAACTAAAAGTGGGTGTAGCGTAGGCATTATAGCTTAAATGAGAGGTTGGAAGATGATAATTATTCATTTATTTTATTAACTACATGGTTTCTAGGCGTTATATTTTTTGATCATTTTTACCTGCCATGATTGAATTATTTTGTCAAGTTGGATGTTATGTGTATTGAGTAATATTAGTAAAAATTAAAATTATTCCAAAATATTGAACAAAGAGTTTACTAAAAATTGATAAACATTTTGGCAAATACTATCACGACGTAGGTTGACAATTGTTTGTTTTTTTTCGTGAAGTGATCATCTTAAGTTACAATAATATTGATGATATTTTGAGTTAATGAGATTGGTTACTGATTGAAAGATACTCTTTTTATTGAACCTTTTATGAGATTAGAGTTCGGCAAAAATAAGGCAAAGTACAGGGATTTGATTTAGCGTATAATCAAATTAAAATGCACATGGAATGATAAATGGTGTTTATAAGAGCGTCTAAATTTTGGTATTCGTAGGTCAATCATAAATTAATACCTACTTGTATAGTGTAAGTTATAAAAAATAAACATCTCACCAATTCAGTTTATAGGTAAATTATATCGGTTAGGCGAAGGATCGCCTTATCGCGTTTAGAAGTTGTATTTTGTTAGTAATACTTTTTTAAATACGTGTTACTCTGCCGAGTCGTACCTGGTGAGATTTTTTTTTCAATTGAGAACATGTATATCTATCAATAAAAAAAGGCTCTACTTTTTATTTTGTTTGCATTAAATTGACATTATGGATATAAAGTGAAAAAAACGAAACGTAAGCTTTGTACGCAAAGGCTCAGCGGAGTTCGCGAAAGAGTTCCTTTTGGTTTTATACTACCGTAAGATATTGAGACCGATATTTATAGCCAAGATCAGACCATTTTTTGATGTCGGATTTGCTTGAAATGTATGCAGATACCATTGGTGTGCTACATAAATTCATTTATTATACGAGAGACTACAGTGAAATAATGCGACATTTTAAAACTAATCAAAATATTGTAAGCATCTTATACGTATGTATTTATATGTTGAAATTTTACTCAATTTAGTTGTTCATAATAAACTACAAAAGAATAATTATAATAACATATTTTGTTAAAGCATTTTTCACATAATATCAATATATTTATATTTTTATAAATAACTTGTAATTTAATTTTTGTGCTAAATTGTCATAAACGCGTGGTGTGTTTATAGCCTTCTCTCGAGCGAACGTCCTTAAGCATTTGTACCATCCCTTTACTGCGTACAAGCTACGGGCGATAGGTAATAGCCATAAATTTACGAATAAATAATAACATAATTAAAAAATCGATATTAGGTATTTTTGAAAAAATTTAACTACCAAAATATTTCTTATTGAATTGTCTATCTGGTAGTGTTGATGTAAATGAATATGATGGGTACTTTAGGAGGAGATGCACAGAATCAACAGTTTTAGCATAATGACATTAATGATACAATATTCAAAAAAGAAAATAATTAAACAGCCAAAGTAAATAGAACTTACTTTAGAATTAATATGTATTTTTTTTTATATTATGAATTATAAAAATCGAAAAGATAACTTTCAAAAATTCATTTCGCGCTCCGTTTTGCTAGAGGCAAGGCTATGACGTATGTTTTGGTTACGCGGCATATAAATAGCTGTTGTATTAGGTTAGATGTATTTAAAATTAAATGTTATAATAAACTTTATTAATGTAATGTGTTTTATGCATAGGTACACACCAAAATAACAAATTGAGTTTTTTTTTAAATGCCCAAGTAATTTAATGTCGTTTTAGTGTCAAAACTGAGTTATTAATCTATATCCTTTCCACGTAGAGTGCAAGCTCTAATATTTCAGTTGCGAGCAAGGATGGAAGAGGTTATAGAGCTCAGACGTATTCAGTTAAAATAAAACGCATCTTAGTGATTTAAGTGTGGATTTAAAGCCTATTATAGCCTTATTAGGCTTATACTCTGTAGGTTTGTTGTTGAAGGAGATTTCTTTAAATGAGAAATACCGAAAATGTAAATACCAAGCATTGATAAACAATGTTGCCCAGATTGTTTATTAATCTTGGGAATACCTTTAGTTACGGTCTAGCATTCAGTTAGGGCTAAAGTAAATTCAAAATTGTTAAATTGTTTCATGTGCAATATAATATTATTGTTCCTTGCGAATACAGAATATTCATATATTTATTTGCACTTTACATACATAACTTGTATATCGGCGTACTTAATACCAAAGTCATTCTCTCCCAGTCAATCTAAGGGTGGTGCAGATATAAATAAGGAAGGTGCATCAAGGATATTTATTAATACATAAACATCCATAAAAGTAACTATAATATATAACTATATTAAATACAAACATAATATAAGTAATATTATAAATATCTTAATACATAATATACAGATTATAAATACATGAATATATATGTACATACTAATACTTACTCCTTAACCTGACAACATAATCATTAATTATCAGCATAGAATTGATACGATCATTAAAGACTTTGCTAGCATCCTAAATGTCCGAATCAAATCGGCAGTACAACATCTTTATTAAAGAGGTAATATTTTTATGAAAATGAATATGCGAATAAATTATGTATGGAAGAAACGACAGTGAGAGGTCCAGTGGCGGGCGGCCAGGTATTTTTCGTGAGTAAGAGATCTGTATTGACTATAGTTCTGCTTCTTTTCATTTAAGTTATATTTCAAAAAAGAGTTTTGGCAACATACAGCTTAATGAGGATGTTGGACCGTATTGAATTAAACAATAGTGTTGACTATCATTATATTTATTTCACGTTCAAGGTTCCCCTATGAATAAAGGCAGGTTCGGCATCTAAAGTTACTTTAAAGGGATTAAAGAGTAGTAAACAGTTTGCGGGTGCAAGGAAATTATATTCAACTTCACTTTCTGAGTGCTTTGCCGTGTCATGTCTCTGTTGTTCCCTTAACCAGTTTCACGTCTGTCTTTAAACAGGGATCCTTGTTCAGTCTTCTTTATTTTAATGCATATTTAGTTTTTTTGGCATTATAGACCTCTCCCTACTGCGGGGAAGAGGGCTACGGCGGTATTTTGATTGGTACACCGGTGTGGGTAAAGTTCATTGATAAGGACTCGACATTTTCTTTCTTGATCGCTACGGTAAGTTGCGAAATGGTCAAGAACAATGAGATTATAGAGTAAGTATAATTTTTGGTTTATATTTTATACACTGTTCTTGAAAGGAATATCATAAATACCTAAGTAAACTAGTGTTATGATTCATTATTCAAATACCTACAATCTAAATAGTTGTGTAGAGAAATGTGAGACACGCAGTTGGGTCGCTGATAGGATTGCAATAAAATTTTATGAACGTCATTTTGCGTATTTGCTGAATGACGGTCGACCTAAATTATGTAATTGCGGGAATTAGACCTAAATAGTTTACGAAATATTAAACGTGGGACCAATTAAAACCGAACCCGAACAGGGTGGTATATCAGTTGATTTTAAGGTTTGTTTGCAGTTAAAGGTACACCGTACACGAGTCAACAGTGAACCATCAGAGCGCAGGTTTCTCTCGACGTATCCACAAATATTGACCTAGGATGTTCTTAGCGAAGATAAGACGGAGAAACAACGAGTAGTTCAATCGAATACTGGAAAGAGATGGCTCCGTTTGTATCGGAGATTAAACGTATACCTCTAAAATGTTCTCGTTGTTTACTCGGTTCATTATCGACGACTGCGTGTTATAGTAATACTGATGCATTGGGTTGTTACCACAAATCGCTTCCCGGGCGCGATATAGCAATTTACGAGTTCTTCAATGATAGATAATCTATCCAAATTACGGTTCGCGGCATGCGACCGGCCATTCCTGTAGCTGACTAGCACGTAAAATAATCCAACCGGCGTCAGAGCGATCCAGACGTGCATCGTGCTAATGTAGGTAAAGGACGTTAGCGTGTAAAGTGAAGTAGCGGCGTACCTGTCTCAATGTTTATAAATCGTATAGTGCGGTTCACATTTCGCCGAAATATGAGGCTTCTCCAATTTTTTTAAAGCCGCAGGTGATCGAGTGCAAGAGCGGGACGGCGGCGGTCTCCTCCGGCGCGGGCATGAAAGCTCACGAGGATACAGAGTTCTGTTCGAGATAGTCTTGCGTCGGCTCGAACTGGGGCCGGCCGCTTTGCGCGTCGCCACTCGTTGCGGTCGCCCAACTTCAAACGTCAAAAACTTTACGTAAACATTTGACTGTTTAAAAACCTGTACTCGCAGGTTTAAACTGTACTTTATTATTTATCTGTGCACTTAGCGGTTCATTAACGGGCACCGCATTTATTTTATAAGACTTAATTCATTTATCCCGACCAGTTTTCTATAGGAATAAGATCGTGTCTTTAATTTAGTGGAAAACGTTGAGATTGAGTGCATGCGAGACGCTGCTCCTGTTGCACCTTAAATAACGGTGAGTCTTTACTTCTTTCGAGCGTACATTTTATGGGTTTCAAAAGTGTATGTATTGGCATCTATGCCTGCTATTTTGAGATGTTACCAATGTTTCCGAACATTGCATAAAATTCATTTGCCTATTGATCAATGTTTGAAAATGTATTCATGTGTCCTGTAGTTCCTTCTCACAAATGTTTAGTACCTACGTTAATTTCACTATGTTCATATAATCTTGTATGATTAATTATTGTAAAAAAAAATATGTAGGATCTACCTTCATAAAATAATTCACCGTAATCACCTTTACCTTTGGAATAAGATAAAATATGGCTTCCAGAGCTACGTATATCATCTCATTTACTTTTGAATAAAAAAATGTATGAAAATTTATTTGTCAGTATTATTTCAGTTTATTAAAGTAAAATTTTGGCTTTTTGGTTGAAATTTGAATGATAAGCGTTTATAAAGACTACTGCAGTAAAATACGTCGAACAAGTGAAGAATACAAACATAATGAAAGATAAATATTATATCATCTTCTAGGTAATATAATAATCTTTAATTCATTAATTGGTGTAGACGGAATGATAGACACTTTAATGTAACCTCAAAAACACCTCAACTTTATTTCTGTTTGTATAATAATATTAAGTATATTTTGTTTTACTGAACATGAACTTTGAGAAAACAGAACATTCATATCAAATGTTCTTTATTTGCTAATTGGACTTTAAAATTATATTTAAATCTGATTCAACGGTTTTAATGCATTCGCAGAAAATGATTCAACGTATCCGTTCTCCTTCGAGTTTGTTTTTTGTGCATATGACTGATAAATCATTAGTTAATTATTATTTAGATATTAGTGATTAGCACTCCTAGATAGCTTTGATGTATTATTTTTGTTGGACCCACTTTATCTTACTGAAGATTTACGTCACATTCGGAAATTCATATTTTTATAGTAGGTAGTCCAAATAGTGAATGCAAAAATTTTTGTGAGACATTTTAATACATTTGACAACATTATCCGCAGAAATCAGTAGGTACGATGATGTTATCATGAACGTTTATTACCTATGTATTACATTTTTTGAATCTCGGTTACCTAAAACTTGAATAGAAATGAGCTTAAAAGAAGAAGCAATTTACCTATCTGGACAGTAGCAACTATTAAAATTGATAGGATTTCATATTGTATGAAATAAGGAGATAGTAAAATGACTGTAATAGTATTTTTTTCTATTTCCAAATGATTTACTTTTAAGAATAAAATATCATCGATTACAAAATACTTTTTGATTGATATTAAAAACGATCGCATTATGATATACAGATTGGGTAGTCACAGTCGTGTTCCGTTTTAACGACACCGTAGACAGTGACTTGTAATTATTACGTATTATGTGAATATCTAATGCCAGGTTGAAGTACCTATACAGTACCTTGCAGTGGTTTGTTATATAAACACTGGTTGGTGTCGTTATTCAGAAACTTAAATATTGTGCACGTAGTTGTTTTAAGAAAACCCGTCACAATTTGAAAATTAATGATTACTAATTTGGTTACAATTATATTGTATAGTATATATAGACATATTGCTACCCACTCACTAATTTTAAGCACGATCGTAATGATCCTGTAAAAGTTTGCATGAATTGGGTTTTCTACGAAATCTTATAATATCTAAAAAATCATATTACCCAATGGCCTGTAACCTCTGTCAGAACCATGTCGTAAACCTTGTTTCAGTTTTTAAGGTTTGGCTTGCGATGACCAGACGTTAAATACTTGCATAATTCCATTTTAGAACACTATTTGTGTATCTACTGTCGGTCAAGTAGGTACTACTGCTCTGGGTATAGCAGGAAAGCATAATATAAGGAAAGCAGACATTCGTAAATCATAAGTCACGACTGACTGACACACTTCGTATTTAGTGTGTAGTTTATAATTGTAGGTATGAAATGACTAACACATGTAACAATTATTTTCCTAGACAGAAATAAACATTCAAATTTGCAATTTGAATCAGAATTGAGTTATTTATGTACTTGATAAAAAATCGTATGAAATGATGAAATATTAAATATGTATATAATTTTTCAATGCTATAACCCGCGGTGTGTGACCATTATTTATTTAGTTAGCCGCTTTTACTCAGGCGTAATTACTGCAATTTGCTTTGAAACATGTCTCATAATTATTGATTAGAGGTGTTTGCAATAATTATAAAGATTATAAAGCACCGGCAAAAGCGTCAGTCAGTTCTTTTAATAGGTACATATAGGTAAATTGTCTGTTTTGATAATACGATTACGTATTAATTATTCTTACACATTTTTAATTTGTAATGTGTAAGGTTACTTGTATGTAATTTCTTTAAGAGGCGTATATTTTAACATAAATATACCTTTATTTTTTTTAAAAGTGAATAGTGATTCTAGTAATCGATGTGATAGTAAATAACTTTGATTGAAGTGTTATTATATATTAATGGTATGATAATAATTTAATGGCTTTCAATGTTCTCTCATGACTCCTCGCCATAACTTATTACCCTTATGGTGCCATATGAGTTAATGGACATCACAATCATAAAATTATTCACGCCATCATGTACGCCAGTATTTTTATCAACAATGATTTATGGATAATTAAAAGGAGTTATATAACGATGCACACTTTTTATTTGTTGTAATAATTGGCGAAATCTTCATAGATCTACCATGCAGTAAAAATAAGCTCATTTAATATTTTCATAAATAAGTAATTGTTTGATGTACTTATATTTTTAGATAAAATATTAGATGTAGTATTTAAATCCATGTAGACAATATTGCTGTTACATCATGAAGTTATTGGTGGCAAATTGTTAACTGAGAATCTTTTCAATATAACCTATTCTACTTTTTCGTAATAAAAATATTGATATGTGGAAATATTATTAACTAAAATAATATTATAAATACGTTTGACAAATAACATAATATAATGATATAATAATTATCTAATCCCCTGTTCTTATTGTTATGCAGAAATTTTATGACTTTACTGTTCTTTTTGATAAACTATGTTATTCGATATGAACATTTTTGCTCGCATCGATCGCAATATCGTGCTGTATAAACGGATTGCTTATTGTAATATTTTTGTTAGAGAACTATATGATTTTTTTTAATTATACATAACAAGTAATGTCATCAGGTATGAGGGTTAGAAGTACTATTATTATTTATATTTACTACGTAAATACAATTGATTATAATCGTGTTTTTGATCGTCTTTTTATTTAATAAAGTCTACGTGTTTTTATAATTTATTAGGCGCATTAAACATAAAATCCACCAGTTTTTAGCGCGCAGCTGTCCTGTTTCCCGCGTATTCGACATCCAAATGACGGATGATCTAGCAACAAAAAATCATCCAAGGAATGCAAAAAGTATCGAGGGAGTACGATGCTAAAATTAAGATTTTATGTGAAGTGATCAATTTATTAAATGAATAGATAGAGGCTGTTTGTCAGTTTTTAAATAAGCAACTAGGGCTGATTATTTTTAAAGAACCTGTTGTTTTAATGCCGATTTCTGTTGTTCTAATGACAAATATTGATATTCTGGTCAAATATAAAATTGGGAATATAAGCGAAGTAATATTGATTATACCTATGTACTGATTACATTTATTTACTCTCACATAAGTACATAGGAGCCAAGCAGTAGCTAAATTTGTCTGCAACTCAAGTGGATGGATACGGCTGGGACGGTATTCCTGTTTCCCAGAAATTGATGTAAAATAACATCATTCCTGCGTTTCGGTTATAAATTAAATACCTGGTAACTCTCCTCTCAACGAATTTCTTCAAAGATTGGCAACACAGCATACATTATCATTAGTTGTCTGTGTTGATGACTGAAGATGATTTCGGTGACTGTATATTTTTATTTGGTTTTTAAATAATTTCGGATATATTATTTCCATATCAGTTATAAAACAACATATTTATTATTAAATATATATATTTATATTTTTTTCCTTATACTAAGATTTTTTTTAACAATGTATAGTAAATCATTACAATCGATCTCATTTAAAATTAGATGCCTAATATTTTAGACTTTGGCATAAGTAACTCCAAAGCCGTTAACCGTAACAAAATGTATTACTTTAGTAAAAACATAATTCTACGAAGAAGAATTCTGTCACATTGACAATGAAAAAAGACATTATTCATATTAATCATCATGTAAAACTGCTGAGCAGAGCGTGCTTACTGAATACTGTTATCCACAGAAATTACATACGAGTAAAGTAATTTATCTTATTAATAAGGGTCTTGATCGAAATTATCCAGAGTAGTACTAAATCACCAGGTTAATAAACTCTTGTTTGCGTTGGGTTATTAAAACTTGTATTTTATGTGCGCAGTATGGACAATCTTATCATAAAGACAACAGACGTGTTGTAGAACATACAGGTAGAAATTTTTGACATATTTAACTGACGTCATTCCCCATGTCGAATGGGTCGAAGGGCTCCGCCCGCGGCTGGACAAAGAGCACAAACGCTCGATTGAATGACAATAGACGCGGGTTACGGTCCACTGCCGCGATGTGCTGCGACCCTAGTATCAGGGCTATCTACGGACTATAAAAAATTGTTATATATAGTACTTTACTTTCTACATTGGACGCTCGTAATAAATATTATTTATTGGACGATATAACGGTGTTTGAAGGTATTTATAAAAGTACACAACGGTACGCCGGTAGGTAGGCAAGACTTTGATGTATGGCTGCTAGCTCATTCTAAAATTTGTTGTTTATTTTGTAGCAA